>NC_058130.1:21757064-21825821 GCF_016433145.1 Gracilinanus agilis | reverse complement strand
AAGTGAACACAGAATAGTATACTTGTCAGATCTGTGGGAAAGGAAAGACTTTAAAACCAAGCAAGAGTTGGAGAAAATTACAAAATGTAAATTAAATGGTTTTGATTATATTAAGCTAAAAAGCTTTTGTACAAACAAAAACAATGTAGTCAAAATCAGAAGGGAAACAACAAATTGGGAAAAAATCTTTATAACAAAAAACTATGACAGGGGTCTAATTACTCAAATATACAAGGAGTTAAAGCAATTGTATAAAAAATCAAGCCATTCCCCAATTTATAAATGGGCAAGAGACATGAATAAGCAATTTTCAGGTAAAGAAATCAAAAGTATCAATAAGCACATGAGAAAGTGTTCCAAATCTCTAATAATTAGAGAAATGCAAATCAAAACAACTCTGAGGTATCACCTCACACCTATCAGATTGGCTAAAATGAAAGAAGGGGAGAGTAATGAATGTTGGAGGGGATGTGGCAAAATTGGGACATTAATGCATTGCTGGTGGAGTTGTGAACTGATCCAGCCTTTCTGGCTGGCAATTTGGAATCATGCTCAAGGGGCTATAAAAGAATGCCTGCCCTTTGATCCATCCATACCATTGTTGGGTTTGTACCCCAAAGAGATATAGATAAACAGACTTGTACGAAAATATTTATAGCTGCGCTTTTTGTGGTGGCAACAAACTGGAAAAGGAGGGTATGTCCTTCAATTGGGGAATGGCTGAACAAACTGTGGTATATGTGGGTGATGGAATACTATTGTGCTAAAAGGAATAATAATCTGGAGGAGTTCCAGGCAAACTGGAGAGACCTCCAGGAACTGATGCAGAGTGAAAGGAGCAGAGCCAGAAGAACATTGTACACAGAGACTGATATACTGTGGTAAAATCAAATGTAATGGGCTTCTGTACCAGCAGCAATGCAATGACCCAGGACACCTCTGAGGGATGTATGGTAAAGAACGCTACCTACATTCAGAGGAAGAACTGCAGGAGAGGAAACATATAAGAAAAGCAACTGCTTGAATGCAAGGGTTGGGGTGGACATGATTGGGGATGTGGACTAGAAACTCCCACATCAATGCAACCACCAACAATTTGGAAATAGGTCTTGATCAAGGACACATGACAAAAGTAGTAGAAATGTGCGTCGGCCATGGGTGGGGGGAGTGCGGGGGGTGAAGGGGAAAGTAGGAGCATGAATCATGTAACCATGTTAAAAATGATTATTAATAAATGTTTAAATCAAAAAAAAAAGAAATAAAGCAGCCAGTTTGTTGCAGGTAAGGCAAACCAGCCAGCTTATAACTAAGGCAGCTGAAAGATGGAATCCTTCCCAAAATCTTAGGGTTGGCTAATTAGAAACAGTTCCCCAGGTGAGGCCTATACAGCTTGTTAAGTAACAAAGCAGCTGCTGCCAATGCTGAGTACTGCCAGTAAAGCACCTAGAAGATGGATGGAGCTTTAGGACCCTTTGGCTAAAATTTAAACAGTTGTGTTCTATTTATTTTAAGGAAAAAGGAGAGAAAAAAAATTTGAACTTACCTCTTCAGCTGTGTTGAGTTGAGGTTTATAGAGTGAAAGAGAGTCAAGAAGGTATCAGAAGATTGAGGGTAGTCGGCACAACCTTTGGGTTGCCAAATGTAAGGAGTAAAAAGGGAGTTTTATTAGGTTAATATTAAAAGGTTGGTTGCCATGGGATTGAATAATTATCAATCCCCAATTAAAGAATAACCAAGTCAAAATGACTTTTTATGGAAGTTTATTTACAAATGAAGAGAGGAAGAAGAAATAAGGAAATGAGAGAGGATAAAATAGATTAAGTAATCTAACACACTAGGTAATTTGCTCTGATCCCCTGGTTCAATCCAGATCTAATTAACTCTCAGCCAAGGGAAATCCGGCCTTGATCCCAAGGCCAGAAAGTCAGAGGCCTGAAGGGCCTCAGAGGTGAATGAAGCAAAAGCTTCAGTCACAGAATCTCTTTGAAAGGGAAGTTCCCTAAGAGAAGTTCAGGAAGATTTAGTCTTTACACTCACCACGTGGAATTCCAAAGGAAAGATTTAAGAACAGTCTCACCAGCTGCAGAGCTCTTCCAAGTTCCAGTTACAAGCCAGAAGAGTCCCTTCAGGTCCTGTTTACGAACCAGAAGAGAGCCTTGAGTTCACTGAATTCTCTCTTTAAAGGGACCTCTTTTGTGTCACTTCCTGTGCCCTCCTCTTAGTTTATGTGTCCAATCACAACAGATGCTTTTCTTAGGACTGCCCAGGAGGCAGTCAGTAAATTCTGATTTGTTACTCACTCTAGCACACATGGGTTACAGACCTCCCAACTTGTGAGTTAAGTGAAGATGTTTTCACCTTTGGTGATTAAATCTAAAGATGGGCAGGGTAGATTTAATCTCATCATCACAAAAGTGATATCCCTTGTTCTTGGATCATTCATTAAGAGCGAGGCCCCAAGGTGGACAGCAGCAATCCAGACCAGAACAAAGCACCCCCTGCCTTCATCGATTGATGCTAAGGATTACTCTGCCCGCCTAGGATCCTGCCATTGCCCTTCTGGGCACCTGAACTTTGGGGATTTGTTGCAGCTTTATGGAGTCACTAGGAGAACATCTGTTCCTAAAAGATGAGATTTCATACCCAGGAGCAGCTGGAGATCCCTAAAAGCCTAGACTCTTTCATCAAAGCTGGGCACTTCATTGTTCATTGGCAGTGCCTCTTCCCAGACACGCAGCGCACACATACACATACTCAACCTCATAGTGTTATTCAGAAAAAGAAGCTTGAGCAAGATCTCTCCCTCCATATGGATGCCACCTTCCCTTTGTACCTGGAGCAGGACATCTTGCGTGATGGTGTAAACACCACTGGCCACCATGTTTTCCTTTTTCATGCTCTGATTAAAATGAAATCTGACCTGAAGAATTCCTCAAATTTCAGTAATAAGGTACCGAAGAATTAAAGATTATCAAACCATCTTTCAATTTAATGTGAAAAGAAATGTCTAAATCAGTGATTTTATAGGGAAATTAATTCTAAAGTCAAGTAACAAGCTTAATTGCAAAATGAACTATCATAGCAAAATATGATCTGGTGTGTTTCTGTTTAGATTAATTTTTTAAAATACATCAGTGGGGCAGCTGGGTAGCTCAGTGGAGTGAGAGTCAGGCCTAGAGACAGGAGGTCCTAGGTTCAAACCCGGCCTCAGCCACTTCCCAGCTGTGTGACCCTGGGCAAGTCACTTGACCCCCATTACCCACCCTTACCACTCTTCCACCTATGAGACAATACACCGAAGTACAAGGGTTTAAAAAAAAAAAGTACATCAGTATGTTAAGGCTCTCTGATTTGTGAAACATTGATGTGCACAGCAGCCATCTGAGACTTGGTAACTATCCTTCATTGCTCCCTTGCTCATGGCCCTACAGGTAATACCTGGAAGAGGCAGGATGCTGGGCTCACTTTCCCCAAATCCACATCTTGCACTCACTCTACAGGATGCGAGGCTACTTTTCTCTCTTACAAAAATACAGCTGCTATCATTGTAGGGCCTTCTTGCTGATGATCACTTCCCATTGGTTTTAGGATATGTCTTACCTTATTTGGAAATAGTCTTTTGTTTTTCTCTCCCATCTTATACCCTCGATTCCTTGAGAGAAGAGAACCATCTTTGGCCATTCTTGGTATTTCCATCATCCCTGGCATATGGTCAGTTACTGAATGTTTCCTGAATGACTTAGTGAATAAAAGAGTAGCTGTGATCTTAGAAGAGGCATGACAGGAAATAAGAGATATCACAGTATCACTTGTAAAAATCTCCTTGGAGAGGGGCAGCCTAGAGGCAGAAGATCTTGGCTCCAGTCTGGCCACAGACACTTATTCACTGTGTGACCCTGGGCCTTACCACTCTTCTGCCTTGAACTAATGCACAGCATTAATCTTAAAGTGGAAGCAAAAGATATTTAAAAATCACCCTGGAGCATTGTGAATTGTTTTAAAGTTGTTTTTAAAAGATGGCCAAACGTGGATGGAGTGGAATTTTTCAGTGTTACGTATTTTAGAAATATGTAGTGGAAACTACTAAAGAGAGAATGAGTATGGGTTGTACTTCAGGCTGACTCAGTGAGCCTGATCTAGCACTTGTCCTTAGTCCTTTCAAATGGGCTGCCTCTTAATTGATGTTATAGGATTGGATGTTCTTTATATTCAGCAAAAGTCTTAGCCAGCATAATAGTTTTGTCTTCCATTGGTTCTACAGTTTTTAATCACCTATTTTACATGCTTAGAACTTGGACTAAAAAGGGATAAGATACTCTCAATTGAATTGTGATTGCTTATTTGTTATCACCCCGAATCTCTCTATGTAGATACTATTTTACTTTTTATTCTTATCATTAGTGGGTTTTATTCCCCAATGAGTCAATCAGTAAATTACTTTGTAGGAGTAAATTACTTATTTGTGTGAATTAAGTGAACTTTTTCAGAACCCCATTTGGTAAATGAAAAGTATTTTATTGAAAGTAATTTAGTACTCTGATAGGAATGATTTTATATTACTAATACCATTATGAACAAATTTGGGAGTTAAACAAGTTTGGTTGACATTAAGAAAGATAATATATAAGGCCTAAAATTATTTGAAAATGAGAAATTTGAAACTTTGAGCAAATGGCATCTATGTCTTTTTCTTCCTATTACATTTGTGTTTAGAAAACTTAGATTGTTCTATATATACTTTAAAAATTATTGGAGGGGAACTTCTGGATCATGTAAGCAATGAGATGGAGAGCTAAACATTTTTTTTGATTTCCCCAACCTTTCAGACCTCTCCAAAATAGAAATTATGCCTCAAAGATAAAGCAACTTAAGCTATCTTCATAGTCTATGATCCAAAATAAAATAAAACAGCAACCAAACCCCTCAGACTGGTGCTCCTTGAGCATCTATCTCCCACACTATCATCAGTAAAGCTATACCAGGAGACCCAGGGCCCATACATAGATTTAGCACAAAATCTACCCCTGTTCCCACCCCCCAGACCTAGCGCTGTGCAGAACTCAACTCCTACCTGCAAAAGTCTGCCCTCTCTGTGACAGGTAGCCAGCAGAGCCACATAGCCTTCAGGAACAAAAGCCTGCCGGGGGCCTCAACCCTATAGCACAAATACTGTAGTTTTGAACAGTCAGTACTGAGCCAGAAAACTAAGGAAATGAGGGACAGGATAGGACCCTGAAGATGGGAGCTACATAGCACCCCACCAACCCTGAGGGAAGAGCACAGAATCCAGGCAGAGGCTGGTTCTGACCACCCAAAAATCATTTGGGGCAGGGACCTAGAGTATTGAACTTTAAATTGCCCAGTATGGTACGAGGTTGAGATTCCAGTCCTCAAACTACAGTCAGGAGAGAAAACCATAAAATGAGTTCGAAAGGGGAAAACAAGGGGGGAAAGACCAAAATTAACAAAGATTTCAAGAAGAAAATTGAAAGACCTTGAACATATGAATATATTTCAGTAGGCAAAATGATGAAAACCAAAGGAAACATGGCTTTCAGATCTAGTAAGCCAGTTCATATATCTGTGGATAAATACTGCAAAACAAAGGAAAATGATATTCAATGCTTGATAAGCACAGGACTCTGTAGAATGTGAAGAGAACATGGAACCAACATATGCTCTTCCTTAGTGGTACAACATAGAAATGAGAATCATGATAATAGGTAGGGTTTATGACCTGGACACAGCAAAAATTATGGGTACAGTAGAAAAACTGTAATTTGCAATTTAATTACAAGCCTTACCAAAGAAAAAAAGAGAAAACAATAAACTAAGAATGTAAATATACAGAAGTGAAAGACATTCTAAAACAAGAAAAGAAAAAACTAACATTAAAAGAAAATATGCTTACTATGCAAGCAAAATACACACAGGATATAGAAACAACATAAAAGTCCTAAGTTCTCAAAAGAATATGACAGGACAAAAACCTGAAGGAAACAATAAAAGAGAATTGCCCAGAACTGCTAAAAATAGAAAAAGAAATACCAAATGAAAGAATTCACAGATTGCTCCTGGAAAACAACAAAGAAACAAGGCCACAAACTCCAAGCCTTATAGTGGTTTGGTTTTAGCTACAGGTCCTGCAAGTGGTCAAGAGAAAGACCTGCAAATGAAATTTTAATAACATAAAACTAGTCTACACCCACTAGAAGACATCAGAGGGAATGGAATAAAGAGATCCAAAGAGCAGGGGAACTCAGAATGTTGGCCGTGGTGACCTGTCCTGCAAATCTGAAGTTAACCATACGTGGGAAAAGATGGACATTCACTAACAGAAGCATCAGAAACATTTTTAGAAGACACCCAGAACAGAAATGATCACTTGCTTCCTAAATACCCCAGCCATCAGAAAAGACTGTTGCTAACAGAGTGAAAGAAGACACTCAACAGGACTTGTTTATAAACGTGAGGGAAGGTAAAGGCAGAAACCTAGTGGTCAGGTGGAAAGGGGGCATTGTGCACAGGACCTGGTGGCCCCCTGCCTGCAAGTAAATGGGTCTTTTGTTCTGTCTCTCCTGGGGCTGTATTACAACCGGGAAGACTATGTGAAAAGGGTGGGGAAAAGAGCAAAAGAGGAATGTGTGTTGAGATCAGAAGGAGGGTTAGCATCAAGGGGACCACTGCAGTCTCAGAAAGGGAACGAGTGAGGAGAGGGGACAAAGATTAAAAAGGAGGAAAAAAGAAGGAGGCCTTACTTGGTCACTGATGAATGCATCTATGGACGAAGACAGTTGATCTGTGAAGGGTGGTGGGGCCTTACTCTAGTTGTGTTCTAGGAGATTTGGTGTTTGAAAAGTCCACTCATTTTGGGAGCAACTGGCACTTGGCTTAGGAGAGAGCATGGACCCAGGCAAGAGAGAGAGATTTTGAGGCAAATGGGTAACTGGCAGGGTAGTGGGTGTAGATAAATGACAGGCTGCTAACCAGAGATGGGAAGGGGGGCTACCTAGGGAGAGGGTCCTCTTTATCACTTGCAGTAATTGGCATTGGTCTGGGGGAGAGGCACAATTGAAAAGAAGAATCCGTGGGGCACTCTCTACAAAGTGTCTGTAACTGCCTAACAGGGAGAGCATAGAATGGATCTTTGGAAGCTTTGATTGCATGCTGAATACAGAGAAAAGAGATCAGGCAGTTTATAAGGGATATGAATCAGAGAATGAGCGTCTAGAGCAAACAGAAAAGGAGGGTGGATAATTAAATGAGAAAAGCAAAATCTTTTGGAAAGCATTGCAAAAAATGACATTTTTGAAATGAACACAGGATTAGTTGAAAGAGAAGAGAAAGGGGGAAATCTGTCTAATTGAGAAGGAAAGGGGAGAAGAAATATTTTTAAAATAGATAAAAACATGAAAGAAAAAGGAATTAATAAAAATCCAAAGGATAAGAAGTAACAAGGAAGGGATGAAGGGTGATAGGAAGAGAACCACCTTAAAAAACAAGATTATAAGAAAGAATTGAAGAAACATAGTCTTGTATTTAAGGCAGAAGAGGAAAAAATATACAACTTGAAAAAAACACCAATATTAGAGAGCCAGGTCTGGAAACTGGAGATCTGGATTCAAATCTTCCTAGCTATGTCACCCTGGGCAAATCACTTAATTACCTATTCCTTACCACTCTTCTGCTTTGGAACTGATACTGATACTTAGTATTGATTCTAAAATGAAAGGTAAGGATTTAAAAAAGAAAAAAAGTAAATGGAGGAAATAATAAACCTAACTCATAACTTTAAATGTGAATGGACTAAACAATCTACTAAAATGAAAAAGAGTGACAGATTGGCTAAGTAGACATAATACTACAATTGGTTGTGTATTTAAAAAAAGCACTTTTAAAAACAAAAGACGTGCCAAAATAAAACTGAAGGAATGGAAAAACATTTATTATTAATCAAACAAATCCAAAAAGATAGGATTTGTGATTCTGCTACCTGACAACTCAAAAACATTCAGATTTTTTTAAAAGACAAACAAAGAATAAGTAAATAAATCAGGAAAAAAGAAAGATAAACAAGGAAACTATTATGCTGAAAGCCATAGACAAGAAACCAATATCAGTGATAAACTTATATTCTCCAAATACCTTGGCATCTAGATTCATAAAGGAAGTGTCTCAGCTACAAGAAGACATAGTCACATGAGAGCGACATTAGTATCTTTAGTACTTTAGTACTAAATTTTAGTATCTCTCTGTTTCAGGCAAATCTGAAAGAAAGATAAAGAAAAGGGAAAATATGGAAATGAACATTTTTCTAAAGAAACTAGAATTAAAAACTTATGATGTCTTCTAGATGGAACAGTAAAGGAATATATATACATGTATATATTCATATTTTCATCACCACATGAACTTTAACAAAATCTTTTACAGAAACAGGTATTAGAACACAAAAATATTGGAAACAAATGTAAAAAAGCAAAAAGTTCTTAAATCATTTACAGATCTAACACAATAAAAAAGTCATTATTTCAGAGAGTACAAACAAAAGAAATAGAACCAAGTGGAGACTTAACAGTGGAATAAATGCTAAATATCTAGTGAATAAAAGAACAATTCATAGAAATGATAACTGTGTAACAAAATAATGAAATAATATGCCAAAACTTCTGGGATGCTGCTAAAACAGTTCTCATGGAGAAATTCCTATCATTACAAACATAAAATTTAAAAATTATTAATGAACTGAATGTGCATTTAAAAATTAGAAACAAAAAACCCAACTTAAAGTTGGTTCTTTGGAAAATTAAAAAATTGATAAACTCTTAACTAATTTGATTAAAAAGAAAAGAACTGAATCAAATTAATAAAGTAGCAAATTAGCAAGATAAAAACACAGTAAAATCAGAAGAAATAAAGAGAATAACCAGAGTGTGGCATATGCACCATTATATACTAACAAAACAGAGAACACAAAAGAAATATAAGAATATCTCCCAAGAATATATCCAAACTATCAAGAAGACCAGATTGCGCTATTAAATAGTCCAGTCTCAGAAGAGGAAATAGATACAGCACTAAAATAACTACCAAAGACAAAGAACTATGATTGTGATGGATTCACAGGAATCTTCTTTCAAATTTTTAAAGAACAGTTGGTACACATACTTCACCAATTATTCTGAAAAGTTGAGAAAGAAAGCACCTTACCAGAATCTTTTTCTGAGACAAATATAGTGCTAATAACTGAAGATAAGAAAAAATAAAGCAAAAACTAAACCGTAGTCTAATATCACTAAAGAAGAATGACTCAAAAAATTTAAACAAAATCCTATCAGACTACAACAATTTATTCAAGAAATCATTCATTATAACCAATGGAGATTTATACTAGGGATGGAAGGAGGGTTCAACATTAAGAAAACAGACAACACAATCATATTAAAAACTACATGATCATCTCAGTAGTTGCAGTAAAAGCCTTTGACAAAGAACAACACTTTTATGCTAAAATCCCTACAGAATATAGGCATGCTTGGATCTTTTTTTTTTAATGCCATAAAAAGCATCTGTCAAAAACTAAAAGCAAACATATGCAATGAAGATATACTGGAACCTTTTCCAGTCAATACAAGGGTAAAGGATGTCCACTTTTGTTTGATATCGTTTTGGAAATAAAAGCAGTAGCAACAAGACAAGTGAAGAACTAAATAAATATAGGTAAAGAGGAGGTAAATGCTAACCCTGTTTGCTGATGATACTTGGAAAATCATAGGGAGTCGGCAAAGATGTAAATTGTGATTATTAATAGGTTCCACAAAGTTGCAAACTACAAAATCCTCAAAAATAAAATATATTCTATATAATAACAAAATACATGACATAATAATAGGAATCCCATTCCATATAAGTACAAAATGTGAAAAATATCTAAGGTTTGACCTACTAAAGCACTCAAAAGGTCTACATAAAATCAATTACAAGGGCAGCTAAGTAGCACAGTGGATGGAGAGCCATTCCTAGTTGGAAGGGTCTGGGTTCAAATCTGCCCTCAGACACTTTCTAGCTATGTGATCCTGGGCAAGTCACTCAACTCCAGTTGCCTAGCCCTTGCTGCTCTTCTCTCTTAAAATTAATACTGTTAGAAAGTAATGGTTTTTTAAATAAAAATAAAGTCAGTTTCAAAGTGCTACATAAAGAAATTAAGAACAACTTAAATAGTTTGAGGCCTATTTAGTGCTAATGGCTTATGCTATGCTTATATTATAAAAATGACATTACTACCAAAATTAATTTACACTTTTTAAATTATGCCAGTAAAATTGCCTAGGAGATACTTTTTAGAATGTGAAATAAATAATAATAAAATTCATTTGAAGAAAATAAAAGATCTAAAATATCAAGGAAAATTATAAGATGATGTAGAGAAGAAGAGTCTAGCACTTCCAGAACTCAAAACTATATATGCAAAAGTCATCAAATCCATCTGGTTTTAAGAAAAATATAGATCAATGAAACAGACTAGATAAAGGATTCCAGAAACAATAGAAATCAATTACCCCATTGTTTGATAAAATTAGACCATCACACATTGCATACACCATATTACACAAGATTGACTAAATGGATATACCAGCCTAAGAGTACAAATAATACCATTAAAAAGTTAGAAAAGAAATAGTTTGCAGCTGGATTCTTAACCAAACATGAGATAGAGGCAATTTCCAAAGATACAATAAATAACTGATTACTTGAAACAGAAAAGCTACTCAGACAAAATTAATGCACCTGGTAGACACATATGTATGTATATATATGTATTATTTTATGTGCATACATATATATATATAAATACATCCAATAAATGGTCAGAAGATATGAACAGTTCTCAAAAGAACTGTGAAGTATTCATAACCTTATACTCCAGATCATTAATAATAAGACAAATGTACTTCAAAACAATCCTGAAATTTCACCTCATGCTTTGCAAATTGGCAAAAAATACCAAAAATGGCAAGTTAGTGTTGGAATCGTTTTGCAGGGATAGGTATACTAGTAATAGATTGTTGGTGGAACTGTGAACTGGCAGAGCCATTTTGGAAAGCAATCTGGAATTATGCAAATAAATTAATTAAAATTGACTACGTTATTGGACTTACTATCAAGGAAGCCATGAGAAAGAAAGTCCATATATACTCCAAACATTTATAGCAGCACTTTTAAAATATCTTTATTTTGTTAAATATTTCTCAATTACATGTAAAAAAATTTTAACATTCATTAAAAAAATATTTAGTTCCAGATTCTCCTCCTCTTTCTTGCTCTTCCCTCATCTCTTAAGAAGGCAAGCATTATACGTATGAAGTTGTGCAAACCTTATTTCCCTATTAGCCACATTGCAAATGGCACTTTTTAAAAAGAATTGAATAGAATAGATGTTCCTCAGTTGAAGAATGGCTAAGCAAATTGTGATTCATGAATGTAATGGAATTTTACAGAGCTGTAAGAAATGATGTCTGTGATGAATTCAGAGAGGCATGGTAAGATCTATATGAACTTATACAAAGTAAAATAAGCAAAGCCAAGACAACACTTATATATAGGGACCACAAGAATATAAATAAAACAACACACCAAAAAACCAGAAGTAAATATAACAAAATTATAAAGATCAAGCAGGATTCAAATAAAGATATGTCCCCAGCCCACATCTTCAAAGGGAGCAGAAGGTCCATAGATGTGACACATTACACATATTTTAGGATTTTCTCAATATATTATTGGTTGTGCTAATTTTTTTCTTCCCTCTCTTAAAAATACTCTTTGTCATGTGGGATGGTTTTAGGGGAAGGAGAGAGATTCTTTAAATAACTTTAGTAATGTCAAAAATAGAAAATATCAATAAAAAAAACTTATTTTTAAAAATCCAAAGGACCATAATAATGGATTGGCAAGAAGGATGATCAAGCTCTACTCTATAACCTCTCCAGATAGATCTAAAAAATGTACAAGACCCATCATGAAAATCCAATCATTGTCCTTTTTCCAGCCTAGACTAACAAAGGAAGACAGACAGATCTGTGTGCACTGGGCATGAGTCCAGCCTAGAATAGTTATGTGAAGCATACTAACAAGAAGAAGCAAGAAGGGGAAGGGCAAGAAAAGATTACAAATTCAGCAAAGAGGGGCCTAAATTTGAGCAGGGTGCTAGGAATAAGTGCTGTCTGGCAGCTCTTTTGCTCACTTTCCAGTACTGTGTCTCTCATCTAAGGATGACAGCCCAGTAAGAAGTAGTCTTAGGCCCTCAACTATATACAATGCAAAGAACAAATTCAGAAGCCAGAGGTAGAACAGGTTCTCTGTGAAGTCTCTGGCCCAGTCTGGAGCCTGCAATAGAATTGCCAGGTCAGGAATCCCAGACCAAAGCAGAGCCTGAAATTCTTTCACTGAACCAGCACAGGTTTCCAGTTTTCTGATGGTGGCTGAGTCCAGGAGCAGTCTACTGGAATTCCAACCATGGAAAGCCCCCAGGTATGTTTCTCAGATCCAAATCTAGGCCAGGAACTTAGATGACTAGGACCAAGAGGGAGGAAATCTGACTCTGTCCTGGATCAGACGATTTTAGAAGCATTAAAAACTTGCAGGTTTTAGCTTGAGCTTCGCATGAGATACTGGAATATAATTCTTATTACACCAAGAAAGCAACAGGAACAGCCCAAACATTCTGTCAAGAAGTGTTCAAAGCCCATCCCTAACATAAGGGTCCCAAGTCAGGAAGTTGGCTGAAAGAATGAGCAAAAAGAAAGAAGAAATCCACCATAAAAAAAGTATTATGACAGGGACACTCAAGACTAAAAACCCCAAAGAAGACAAAGACTCCAAAATTGCCAAAGCATTTGTGAACGAAATGAGAGCACTAGAATAAAAAGTGGATGAGAAACAAAATCTGTATGACAACCAGAAATATTAAAAACAAAAGTCATGAGATTAAAAAAATAGTAGAAAAAAAGATATTTCATAGCAAAAATAATTGACCTGAAAGAAGATTGGAGTAAGATAATTTAAGGATCATTGGATGACCTGAAAACCATAGCCAATAAAGGAAAAAAGAGCCTAGTCATAGTACAAGAAATTGTAAAACAACACCTCCCCGATCTCTTTGAACCAGATGGCAAAGTGGAAAGAGAATCTACTGGTCACCTCCTGAAAGAAACTCCAAAATGAATATTCCCAGGAACATTATAGCCAAAATCTAGGTCAAAGAAGTAACCCTGCAAGAGCCAGAAAGAAAACTGAAGTATCAAGGAGTCACAGTCAGGATCACACGCAATTTAGCAGCCACAAATATAAAGGAGCAAAAACCTTGGAATATGATATTCCAGAAGTACTGCTAAGAATTACTTGCCTAACAAAACTGAATTTGATCCTGCAAGGGGGGAAGAAATAGAAGACTTTCAAAGCATTACTGATAAAAAGTCTAAAGCTCTATAGAAACTTTGATGTTCAAACACAGGAATAAGGAGACATTAAAAGTCAACATGAACCAACAATCCTAAGGGACTAGACAAGAATGAATTGTTTCCTTTCTAATATGAGGAGATGATCTGTGTCCCCTCGAAAGGGGCCAGAAGTCAGAGAGAATCTAATTAGCCAGGGGTCCTGGGAGCAGTTCTGTTTTTGTTTCTTATCTTAAGAATGAAAAGCAGGGGAGAAGAATGCACCAAGGGGACAAGAGAGAGGATGATTATCTTATACGCTTGGGGAAATCTATACAATGAGGATAAAGGGGTGAGAGGGGCCCTTGACACCTGAAGGGAAGGGGAAGAGGGAGGGAATAATGCCTGCTGTGTGTCAGGCATGGTGCTTTACATACATTATTTAATTTGATCTTCACAACAACCCTAAGAGATGGGTCCTGTTATGATCCCCATTTCACAATTGAGGAAGCTGAGGCAAACAGGTTAAATGACTTGCCCCACGTCACACAATGTCTGAGGCCAAATTTTTATTCAGATCTTTCTGATTCTGTGCCCAACATACTATTCACTGCTTCACACTGCCTCATGATCATAATGCAGTTCTCAGAGGAGAAGAACGTGTACAGACGTGGCTAAAAGAAATAAATTTCACCAAGAAAACAGGAAAAGGGGAGAACAGAGATGGAGAATAGAAGAGGACGGGTTTAAAGGAAAGAGTAGCTGTAAGCAAAACGAATTATAACAATATGTAAGAAATAGCTCTTTTTGTATTGGCAAAGAGGGGGTGCCCACCATTTGGGCAACAAGTGAGCAAGTTATAGTGCATCACTGTGATTATTGTGCTTTAAGAAATAATAGAGATAATTTCAGAGAAATCTGGGGAAGGCTTGTATGAACTGATGCAAAACGAGGTGAGAACAGTTTATCCTCTGGCAACAGCTGTAAAGACAAATAACCTTGAAAGACAGAAACCCTGACCAGTGCAGTGACCAACCATGTTTCCAGAGGACTCCTGATGAAACAGGCTACCCAGATGCTGATAGAGAAATGATGAACTCAGAGTGCAGATTGAGACATTTTTACGTAGCCAGTATGGATATTCGAATTGCCAGATGTATATGTTTGTAACAGAACACAGAGAAAGGGTAAGATCGTGAACTTTTGTTAATTTTTTAAATGAATTTTAAAAACTATCAAGAAAGGGGGCATCTGGGTAGCTCAGTGGATTGAGAGTCGGGCCTAGAGACGGGAGGTCCCAGGTTCAAATCCAGCCTCAGACACTTCCCAGCTGTGTGACCCTGGGCAAGTCATTTGACCCCCATTGCCCACCCTTATCACTCTTCCACCAAGGAGCCAATACACAGAAGTTAAGGATTTTAAAAAAAACTACCAAGAAAAATAGAACTCAACATGTATGCTGAACAGTGATTCTGAATTTGCCATCACATTGTACTCATCTCATTGAAGGCATGGCAAATTTTATTACTTCACCTAAAAATACTAAACTGAGTCACACATGAACATCAAAAAACATTTCTAAGGCATTCTAACAAGAAAATGCCCATCAGATTTAGTTTTAAAATGGTTAAACTGATAACTTAAATTTTTTTTAACTTTTATTGTTAGTCACATTTATAAAGCATTTGCCTTGCTAGTCTACCAAATGGCATGAAAGAAGTTTATGTGACCTCTTAGTGAATCATTGCAACACATCCATTAAAAAATATCAGCCCTCAATAAAAGACTGCCTGCCCTTTGATCCAGCCATACCATTGTTGGGTTTGTACCCCAAAGAGATCATAAATAAACAGACTTGTATGAAAATATTTATAGCTACACTTTTTGTGGTCGCAAAAAACTGGAAAATGAGGGGATGTCCTTCAATTGGGGAATGGCTGAACAAATTGTGGTATATGCTGATGATGGAATACTATTGTGCTAAAAGGAATAATAAACTGGAGGAATTCCATGTGAACTGGAATGACCTCCAGGAAGTGATGCAGAGTGAAAGGAGCAGAGCCAGAAGAACATTGTACACAGAGACTGATATGCTATGGTAAAACCGAATGCAATGGACCTCTGTACCAGCAGCAATACAATGACCCAGGACAATTCTGAGGGATTTATGGTAAAGAAGCTACCCACATTCAGAGGAAGGACTGCAGGAGAGGAAACATATAAGAAAAAAAACTGCTTGAACGCATGGGTCGGGGTGGACGTGATTGAGGGTGTGGACTCGAAACTACCACACCAATGCAACTACCAACAATTTGGAAATTGGTCTTGATCAAGGACACATGACAAAACTAGTGGAAATGTGCATTGGCCATGGGTGGGGGGAGTGCGGGGGGATGAAGGGGAAAGTAGGAGCATGAATCATGTAACCATGTTAAAAATGAATATTAATAAATGTTTGAAAAAAAATATCAGCCCTCTTCACTACAGATGTTTTTTTGATATCACTAGGACACTTCTGTGTGTGGATGTGTCCTCTATCAGTGCGGATCACAATGCATCCTTTTCTTCTCATCCTTTACGCTTCTTGTCCTTCCTTGGCCATGAGTTATCCTTTCTCTCTCCCTGTTTGGGGCATCAGTATCATATTTTGTTCAATAGGAGTTTGGAGGAATGAATTTTTCTGTTTTTACAAAGAATTTGTGTGGTGCCAACTGTTCTTTAAATAAATAGCTAGAATGGACTTGTAAATCCATCTAGGCCTAGAGTTTTTTTGGGGAAAAGACTTTCTTTTTGGAAGGTTATTCTGTTCTTCATCTGAGAAAGTTGGATTTTTCTATTTCTTATTCTTTTATCTTAATGTATGTGTGCATATATATTGAAATAGTTCATTATCTCATAAAAGAGGCTTGTTTAACAAATTGTGAGCTTCTGTTTTGTGCGATTTTATTTTCAGATATACACATATATGCAGAAAAGCATATGTATACAATTTAGCAGATTAGTACCAAAATTTTGTTTATAACATTTTGTTTTCTCCAGTACTTTCTAAAAAAAGTTTTGCTATTTTTAAAAAATATCTTCTTCTTCATACTAACCTACTCCTATACTTCTCATCTCAATTATAAGCCTTCCTTTGTAATAAATATGTATAGTCTAGCAAAATGAATCTATGCATCAGCATCTCAAGTCCTTTACTTGTCCATCTAGAGGTTGGAGGGATGTTTTGCCATCAGCCATTTGAAATCACTGTTTGTTGCACTGATCAGAATTTTGAGGTCTTTCAAATTTTCATTTCTTCCTATTATTATTGCTCATTTTGTATAAATTGGCCTTAGACGCCTTTTCCAGAATTCCCTGGAGTTTCTGGGCCCTCCAGCCCCCAGTGAGGGCCTCAGTGCATTGTCTGGTTCCACCACCACCAGGCTTCGGGTGCACAACAAGCCTCTGTTCTTCCAGCGTTGAACAGAGCTGCCAGAGGCCTCTCTGAGGACACGCAGATGGCACACACTGATGCCTGGGGAGAGCCCGTGGGGAGGAGGAGAACAGGTCCCATCAGGGGCCCGGCAGGCACAGAGCAGGGGATCCCATCAATTCCAGACTGGGGATTCTTCCCCTCACCAGATCCAGGAGTCTGAGCCAGGCCCAGGAAGCCTCCCCCCTTTAACTCTCTGATGGGTACCTGAACCGGTTCTTCCCTGCCCATTCCAGTGTGTTGGCCTGGTCACCAGCTGCTTCTCCTGGGCCTCCTCCTCCCTCCGCCACACCACATAGCATAGGCACAGAGCTGGAAGTCGTCAGGGAGCCGGCAGCCAGGTACCAGGCCCTTCCACAAAGCCAAGTGCCAGGCCTCAAGGAAAGGCAGAGAGCTCGCTGCTCTGTGGAAACGGCGCGCAAACAAATGTGTACCTAGAAGAAACTTAGACAGAGCAGATAGGAAGCGAGAGGGGACCCAGCCCACCTCCAGGCTAAAGCCAAGGATGCCATTTCTGTATCACCCCAAAAGGGAGGAAATTCAGGAAAACCTCTGATATCTGAAAGAGGTGATGGCCAGCTTTGAGTTGGAGACCAAAGGGAAATTATGCCTCTGGGCTGCCCAGGGAGCAAAGAGTGCATCTTAAGTGAATTTCTACTAGAAAAAGAGGCATTTTTCCCCATTGCTAAAAAGTAGTTTGGGGGTTTTTTTTAATAATTTTATTATAAAATATTATGTTTTAATTTTATTTATAATTGAATTACAAAATATACTTTTTACATTTTTGGGTTTTTTTTTAATAATTCAAGATATTAATAAAGATGTTTTGTTACAAAAAGTATTAAACTCATGGAAAGAAGGCAGAACTGGGAATCAGAAGAATTGCATTCCAGCCCCATCTCTGTCACTTTACAAGTTGGGTCACCTTAGACAAGTCACATAACCTCTCAGAACCTCGTCAGTAAGAGGATGGGGGTGACGAGACAACTTCTGAGATTGTTTCCAGCTCTCAGGCCCTGGTCCCGTGAGACCTCTAAGCCCATTTTGGAACATTATCCTTTTATTTTTTCACATCTCTTGGGTACAGATAAGAGGCAAATGAGAGCTCCATCTCAGAGCATACCACTAGGAAGTAAGTAACCCACATGGTGTAGAGATTAAAACATTCTTTTTTTTGTCAAGCTAGGGACAA
The DNA here is from genome assembly GCF_016433145.1 of Gracilinanus agilis. Taxonomy (NCBI): domain Eukaryota; kingdom Metazoa; phylum Chordata; class Mammalia; order Didelphimorphia; family Didelphidae; genus Gracilinanus; species Gracilinanus agilis. Next base: position 21,807,721 of record NC_058130.1, on the reverse strand, counting down.
TATTTTTTACCCTAAACACTTCTCATCTGTACAAGGAAATTTCAGGCATTCTTTAAAATTGAGTTTTACATAAGCCATTTTTGTCTCTAAAACTGCAATATGTACTATTATAATAGCGACCGAAAAATCAGGCATTCTGCCACCAAATATTGTTTGAACCAAGAGAAAGGCAAGAAATACACATTTCAGTTAATTCTATAAACCTGTACAGTTCCTTATGGTAAAGACTATTTGAAGATGATGGTTTATTCTTGAAATCTTCTAGTATTCTAGCAAAATATAGTACAGTACAATTTAGTTATTAGAAGAGTCTTTGTTGCCATAGATCTTTCTGGAGTTCAGGTTTTACAAATTCATACCTTTGTCTCTTTTCCTTTTGCTAGCCAAACCTCAGGGTCTATCCATCAGAATAATTTGGACTTGCTAGGTAAAAAGTCTGGGTTTGCTTTAATCATCATCATTCTGTACAGCAGACCTAGGAAGGCTCTAAGCTTGCTATAACACCATCACAACTTGCTCATCACCAGACAGACCTCCTTTTAGATGTTAGGAAGAGATCTTTTATGCAAACTCAGCCACAATAACATGCTCTCAAGATGGTTCCATAATGCTAGAATTGTCTGAGGAATCCTTAAATTTGCTTCCTATATTTCTTTTGGACAGGAGGTGAAGGAACCTCCTACCTTAAAAATCCCAGCTGATATACCTGACTCTCTCTGGGCCACATCTTCCAATATAGGCCTACTAAAATCAGCTGTTCCTGTTCAAAATAAAGCAAAAAGTGGTCTACCCCCTTCCATTCCTCAGTATCTCCTATCAAAAAGAGGCAATTGAGGGAATTGCCCCAGTGATCAGTTCATTAATTGAGCGAGGTATAATAATTCCATGCAAATCTGAATATAATACACCTATTCTATCTGTAAAAAAAAGTCAAAATTAGACATAGATGGAAAACCTATATAATCATGTCATAAAAAGACATCTCGTGGCTCCCAACCCAGCTACAATTATCTTCTCTGTTCCCATCACAGCCACATATTTTACTGTGGTCAATCTGTGCTCAGCATTCTTCTCAATCCCTATTCATGAAAATTCCAGGAATATATTTGCCTTCACCTGGAAAGGATCTCATGGACATGGTGTCGGCTACTACAAGGTTTTGTGAACAGTCCTACGATGTTCTCACAAATTTTAAAACAAGATTTAGAAAATACTCGTTTTCAGGAGAGCTTTTTGATACAATTTGTAGATGATTTGCTCTTGGCCTCACCAAATATCACAATCTTCTTTTTTTTTAACTCATATTTTGTCAAACCAACTTTTTGCCCTTATATAGAGTAACTGATTTTATTGAATGCTTTCAGACTCTTAAAACACTTCATATACATTATTTCATGTTTCTGATTTGAGCCACTTGTTGGTTGGCCACTGATTTCATTTGAAATCAAGCCATACCCTAGAAAAACCCATTTCAGATTCCTTGCTGTCTGGGGAGGAAGCAGGGGAGGAAGGGAGAGGATTTGGATTGCAAATGGTCAGAAAACAGCTGTTTAAAAACTTTCTATAAGTAATTGAAAAAAATAAAAGGAATAAACAAAAAAAGGAAATCAAGTCCTGTTGGATTTTCTTCATTTCTTCTATAATTTCCTTAATTTCTCTCTTTCTCTCTTTTTTTCCTGGTAAGGATTATGACTGGACAGACTACCAGCCAAGCCAAATGAGTGAATCAGAGTTACAGATGCTGGCCAGCATGAGAAGGCAGCAGATTGAAGAATTAGAAGATACCGGGGTCTCCCACGGCCTCAGCGCGTCTCAGGTGGACAACTGTAACGTCAGCATCAGTAGCAGCAGCGACGATACCACCACGTGGAACTCGTGCCTACCGCCCGTGAGTCAAACCTCCTTTCTCCTTCTTTGTTTTAGGCGTTGCCCAACCCCAGAGGGTCAGAGCCGGGGAGAGGGTCTGTCTGCGCCGTTAGCACTCTGTCCAGGAGACTCAGAGGGTTAAAAATCCGGGATGGGAACCTGCCCTCCAGAATGTAGAGTCCGCTCGGCGGGATGCCCATAGGCAGACATGGGAGCTGTTCAGTAGCGTGAAGAAAGTGGCTCCGGAGCCCTCGCGGGCAGGTACGTGGAGGGATGCCAAGCGCTCGGCCCGGACTCCCGCCTGGGTTTTCTCCACGGCGTTTCCCACCCGATAGGAGAAATTCTCCCTGTGGAGCCGCTCAAAGAATGACAGAAGAGAGGAGGAGCCAAAGGAAAGATGGTTTGTGCCCCCAAAGAGCTGAATTGCTGGTTGCCGTGGATACCGCAGGCCCCTCCTCCCAGCTCTGTCCTCAGCCGGTGTGGGAGCCCTCGTGCTGCTGCTGCTGCTGTTTCTAATATCAGAAAGGTGTCCTTCGAACGGATGAGAAGTTTGAAAATGCCCACTAAGGCCTCCCCTCCAACCTCAGGCCATCGCCTCCAATTCAGGGTCTTCTGAAATCAGGTCTCTGGTCTGGACTGCAAAGAGACAGTGAGCAAACCAGGCGCATCATGCTTTGGATAAAGCCTTGAGGCTCCCCGTCGGAGCCCCAAATAGGAAGGATGTGGGAGGGTCAGCGAGATGCTGTCTGTCGTGGGCTTTGAATGATGAAGGAAATGAACCCCCTAAAAATATTGATTTCTAATACAGTTTCTATACTAATATGCAAAGTCCTCTCGAGAAAAGGAAGACTAGTGACCATAGGGATTCTTGTCACCTCGTCGTGGGCCTCTCTGGTGGTCTGGTTTTTCCCTTTGGTCAGGAAGTGAGAGTTCACTAGTGTACAGACCTCCCAGTGTGGAAGTTTCCTCTGATGTGGCAATATTACAACTCCCCTAGAATCCATAGATTTCAAGAGTTGTCTGAGCTGCAGAGGGGTGCTTAGGCAAGACTTGAATCCAGGTCTCCCTGACTCCAGGGTCAGCTCTCTTCCACACTGTTTATATCCAGGCCCCTCTATTGGGCCTTGAGTGAGGGCTTTGGTAGAAATTGGAAGGAGTAAGTCCACTCTGAATTTGGAGTCTGGCTCATAACAAAGAAAGTCCCAGAAGGAGATGGAAAAGTGCCCTGTTTTCATGATTAGCAATAAAATTCAGAGTAAGATGTATAAATTCAAATGTGTTTAGATACACTTGTAAATTTCTCAATTAATATCATTAATGTAGTCATAATTCTTGCTGCAGATTGTCTTTTGTGGGCATCTCTATCTAAGTGCATCAACCCCCCTGGGAAATCCCTTAGACTTTGATAGACAAATTTTTCAGCATTTCTAACTCATAGGGAAATTCAATTAAAATAATACTTTGCAACTTCTGTGAAAACCAGGTTTCAGATAATCAGTTTTGTTCCGTTTCTGTTCAGAGTGGCACTCATGACAGCCTGGGGAAAGGAGGAGTGAGAGAGTTCTAATGGATTTTTAAATGATTTTAGCATTTTGAGCTATTTTGATTGACATCGGTAGAAAAATCAAGCCCCTGTTAACTCAAAGTTTTTTAGAAGAAGACAAGATTTCTTAGGATGATCATTTTAATGTAATGGCAAGTAGAGTAGCAGGAAGTAGTACAGCTGAGCTTCCCTTCCCATCCTACCCCCCACACTGACCAAAAGGTCTAGAAAATAGATGAGACTGGATCCTTACTGAGAAACCCAAGGAAAAAAATCAGTGAGCCGTCTTTCCAGCCCGGGTTCATGTAGAAGACAGGCAGAGGAATCCGAGGACACGGGGTCTAGCCAGGCACAGCCATAGGGGCCATAGGCACAGCCCAGGGAAAGAAGAAGGAACAGACCTACTCAAGAGGGCTCCGGCTTGTGTAGGGCACAGGAATAGCTGCCCACTCTTTTGGGCACTGGATCACAGGCTGAGGAGGGCAGTCCAGGGTGAGCAGTGGTCACAAGCCCTAGACTGTGTACCAAGCAAGGAGCAAGTTCAGGATCCTCACGGTTCTGACTCCAAGAGCAGCGTAGGATCTCCAGCCCAGACTGAAGCCTGCAGCAGAGTAACAAGGCGAGGAATCCCAGACCATAAGGGAACCTGTAGTTCTGCCCTCCCCAACCCCTACTGATGCCTCTTAGAAACAATTCTGCAATTTCAAGTTTCCTGGGGTAGGCTTGCCCAGGGTCACACACATAATATGTGCTGGAAGGAGGGCCTGACTCGAGATCTGAAGGAAACAGGGATGCCCAGCAGGGTCTGAATCCAGTAGCAGTCTACTGGAACTCCAAGCAGGAGAAGCCCACAGGCATGCTGCTCAGCACCAAACCCAGAGAGCTCAGAGCAGGATGAAGGTGGGGGAGCTGAGAGAGGTTGGAGGAAAAGAGTGTGCAGCCATCAGGCTTTGCCCCATACAGTTTTGAGAGCACTGGAAACTCACAGGGCACCAGGCGGAGCTGTTCCTGAGAGTCTGGATTTATAGAATATTCCAAAAAAGTAGCAACAAAGCTTCCTTCCAAACATTCCCTCCAGAAATGCACAAAGCCTGGACCTAACATAAAGTCTAAAAGTCAGGAAGTAGGCTAGAAGATTGAATAAACAAAAAGTTCCATGATAAAGTGTGATTATGGCCATAGGGACCCTAAAGACGCAAATCCAGAAGTGATACCAAAGTATCTGCAGGTAAACCCCCAAAGATTTAAGAAAAAATAAACATGAAGGGACTGAACCAGGATAAACTGCTTACATCCTAATTTGGGAAGCTGATAAATGTATCCCCTTAGAACCTTATCATCATTGAAAAGGGAATCTAATTAGACAGATAGCTGGGAGTGGTTCTGTTATTTTTGATGACCTTAAAAGAAGAATGGAAAGAGAAGGAGAAGAATATGCTAGGAGGGAAAACCTCCACCCGAAAGACTAGCTTCCGTGATCAGAATATTTCCTCTCTAATGTGAGGAGTATATGGGTGTTAGAGTTCTTCTTAAGTTTAACATTAAAGAAAATTCATTATCTGCTTTTCTGTGACACCCCTGGAAACACGACTTCCTGTGATTCGTAATTCAAAGCTCCTTTTTATTTATTTTTTATCTTTTTTTTTAAACCCTTAACTTCTGTATATTGCCTCCTTGGTGTAAGAGTGGTAAGGGTGGGCAATGGGGGTCAAGTGACTTGCCCAGGGTCACGCAGCTGGGAAGTGTCTGAGGCCAGATTTGAACCCAGGACCTCCTGTCTCTAGGCCTGACTCTCAATCCACTGAGCTACCCAGCTACCCCCTCAAAGTTCCTTTTTAGAAGAGGAACTCCTTGAGAGCAGGCACTGTTGCTATTCTCCACACTTTTTCATTCATTCACTCACAGATGAAGCACATTATTTCTTTGTAAATAATCCATGAGACAAAAACTCATTACTCTAAGATATTCATGATTTCAGGACAAATTTTGGGAAAGAATGCTTGATGCATATGCTGCATAAACAGATTCTCACAAGGTCATCATTCATTCTCCCAAGTTAAACAATTCCTCAACCTAATAAAGAACTCATTTGTGTCTTCAGTTTAGGAAAAAGGTGCCAGAATACCTTCATCTACATATCACATCGAATCACTGTCATGAATGGAATTTGGAGAAAAATAAGGCCAATTTCACAAATTGAATTGAGTCCGTTGATTAGCATATGGAGAAGGTCTTTGAAAAATTATTTACAGTCCTAACTAATAGCCTTGAAACTTTATTGCCATTTTAATAAGTTTTCCTTAAGCACACCAAAGCCTTCCTTCCTTAGCATCCTTCCCGCCCTCCAGGCTCAGCGGCCCTTCACTCCATGCACGTGGGTTCCCTGACACTAGCGCACCGCAGCGGCGCCCCCCGGAGGATGCCTCTCCAGAGCTGCTCTTGGCTGTCCCTTTGCTTAGTGCCCATCGCACAGCCCGGGCTGGTGGCATTTTCTACGGGGACCTTCTGGCTCCGTGTATTCTACATGCTGCACGCTGTCTTTGGCACTTGATAGCTAATTTAGTATTGCATTTCCCCCATACATTCAGGTTCATTAACTGCTCCACTACTTTTGAGCTTTAATGAGCTTTAAAAAATTGTCCAGTCCTGAAAAGATAGTTGATTTTGCTAAGCTACGGATAAATCCGATGAACAGATGTTCTCATGCAACTATAAAAATGATATACTAAAAACTGTATTTTATAGTTAGTGTAATATCTGTGCTGTCAGAGAAACTGTCGAAGTATGCAAGTTGCTTAGGGTTGGTTTACATTCACTCGGCACCTCAAACAGAAAACTGGGCGTTTTTTTTTTTCCAGCTTGTTCTAGGATTCTATTTCTGCCGTCTCTGGTTAAAAGGCAAAATGTTATTCACTTAAATATAAATATCTGCATGTGTCCATGAGAAGCTTTAAGTTGTACATCCATGTGGGTCCCAAATGCCCGTCTGCCATTTTTTTGTTTTCCTTTTGGTGCCATAAACCAAGATGGATGGCTTTAGTTACTCTTGGAGGGCTGGAGCCACGATCCCGTTACTCCTGCGGGCAGATTCCCTTCAGGATGATGGGCTGCCGGGCGGATGCGCGGCGGGGCAGCCGAGGGGAGAAAGCCTGTGCTGGAAGCCAGCAGGCCCTCGGATCAGACCCCGTCCCCGGCCGTGTGACCCTGGGCAACCCATCCAACCTCCCTGCATCCTGGGCCCTTCGTCCACAAGAGGAGCGGACGAGTGACCCCTGCAGTGCCTTATCTCAGAGTTACTGCAGAGCTTCCGATGAAAAAATGCTTGTCCAGTACTTGATGTAGTATTGTCAGCTGCAGTATTATTATTCTGAGGATCATAATTCTCAGGCCAGGCCCTCTTCTTCCTATGTTCTAAATGATTTTTTAAAAATCAAGATTTAAAAAAAATACTTGACTCATTTCTCTTTAAAATGGCGCCTGGTCAAGGGCCAAATGAAAGGGAACCTTTGTGGTTTGTGTGTTTGCGTCCAGTTTAACGGAGCTATCAAAGAGAGACAGACAAAGATTTCAATGTATATGTAATGCTATAATGACATGTTTATCAAAATAGTGCAAAATAAATTAAATGACATTATACTGTTTGCATTAAGGCCTCAGAATACTATCATCTCCTTAATGGAAAGTATACTAATCAAAACAGATTGTTCTGGGGGCAGCTGGGTAGCTCAGTGGATTGAGAGTCAGGCCTAGAAACGGGAGGTCCTGGGTTCAAATCTGGCCTCAGACACTTCCCAGCTGTGTGACCCTGGGCAAGTCACTTGACCCCCATTGCCTAGCCTTTACCACTCTTCTGCCTTGGAGCCAATTGGCTCCAAGACAGAAGGAAAGGGTTAAAAAAAAGAAGAAGAAGGAAGAAGGGAAGGAAGGAGAAGGAAGGAGTATTTACTAAGCACCTACTGTGTGCCAGGCTCTTTACTAAGCATTTTATAGATATTTTCTCATTTGATCTTCACAATTCTGGGAGGTCAGTGGTTTTTTTTATCTCTATTTTAGAGATGAAGAAACTGAGAGAAACAGTTTCCCAGTATAAATCAGTGTTAGAGACTAAAAGTATAAATCTCTTTTTTGCCAAATTTCATTTCTTCCATCACCTCTTAAGTTGTGTTATTCAACTTTGCAGTGTTGACTAGGCTGGATGCTCAATTGTTAGGTATTTTTCAAAACTTTTCAAACCATTGAGGCCTCTTCCAACTTCAAAATTCTGTGATTCTATTTTAATACAAAATTTGTAGTCGTTCAGTCATTTTGAGTCACATCCAACTCTCTAGGACCCAATTTGGAATTTTCCTGGCAAAGATACTGGAATGATTTGTCATTTCCTTCTCCAGTTCGTTTTATAGATGAGGAAACTGAGGCAAACAGGGTTAAGTGACTTGCCCAGGGTCACATAGTTAGTGTCTGAGGTCAGAGTTGAACTCAGGAAGAAGATTCTTCCTGACTCCAAGCCTGATGCTTTCTATGTACTGTGCAACCTCGCTGCCCTTAAAATAAAGTAATAGTTATAAATGTTTTATAACTTTATAGTCTTTTAATAATGCAAAAATATTATATATATATATATATATATATATATATATATATATATATATATATATATATATATATATATATATATATATATAGCTAGATGGCCATTCTGCAAGAGACATAGTAGCAATCTGTGAATACTTGCATGACTTAGGAGGCAAAAGAATTCTTTGGTCTGGCACAAAGAAGTGTAAATACAATTAACGGGATAAAATTAAGAAAATGGACATTTTGGCTGAATCGCAAGAAGCCTTCCTGATAGTGAGCTGCAGGAAATTATGGGCATGTCTAAAGTAAATTGGTAGGTGCTCCATCATGTAAAGCAAACATGTGTAGATGAGGACTAAGCAGTAAACCTCAGGTTTATTGTAGGGAAGGACCCTGACCTGGTCTGTTCTGGACAAGGTACTCATTTATGCCCTTTTCTTAGACTAATTTCTCTTTTTTTTCTGAGAAATAATAAGGCCTTAATTATATAACTGCAACCACAACACCAAATTTTAGATTTGTTCTTCCCTCTGATATTCTCATAGCTATTGTTTTTATTTCATTGTCTTTACCTTGTGATGCCTCCATCCTGGCTCACTTGCTCATGTCTGTGTTCTTTCAAAACCTTAGCTTTCAGCTTAGAGTAAGAAGGATTTGGGGACTATTTTTGTTTCCTGGATTCCCTTTCACAGTCCAGTGAATTCCGTGAACCCTTTCTCAGAGAAATGTCATTTAATTAATAAAATAAAATACATAGGATTATACTAGAACCAATTCCATTGAAATACAGTTATCAAACTATCAGAAAACTAAGGTCATGGCCCCCAGGTTAAAAGCCCCTGATTTAAATAAGAATACTCAAGGAATCATAAAAGGAAAAGATCTGCTGTAAAGAGCATCTATCATATGTGTCCTTCATACTTCTGAGCCCCGTTAAAATCCATTCAAAATGTGAATTATGTGCTGTTCTACATCAGCCACTTCATTGTGATGTAAAGGAACAGTTAGAGGAGCCTTCAAGGTCACGAGCACATTTAGATGTTGGTCTGAGCCGCTCTCCAGGCTCAGCCCCCTCCTGTGTAATGGGATGTGGGGTTTTGGGGAGAGAAGGAGCCGCCTAAATGAATTCTTAGGGCTCTTCCCGCTCTGAAGTTCTGTGGCTCTACAGTATGGTGGGCTCTTTTTCGGAGCTCTAGTGCCCAATCATTTATTTAGTTTTTAATTTAGTTTGGAGCCCTTTGGAGGGAGTCCAAGACACGCCCACCTAATTCCAGATTCCAGGCTCCAGGAAAATGTACAGAAGCAAAATGATGCTGATGTCTGTGGATTTTTGTGTTGGGGATGGTTCACTGGCACGGCAGTGTGGTAAACAAGTGCCCTGAGGTACCATCCCACTGCTCCGAGCGTGAGGACGTTGATGTGGAGGAATTAGCCTCAAGAGAAGAGAGCCAGATGACCAGTGCTGGCTCAAGGTGATCTTGTCACCCAGCGATGACAAGAAAATAGACCGAAGCATCAAGGTGAGCCTGCGCGACCAGACTCTTCATTTCCAAGGGTTTTTACGAAGTATCCTTTTTTAATTCACCGATCAGTGCTCAGTACTCGGTCATCCATTGGAGCTAATACCTGCTCTGCACAGAGCAGCGTCTCAGATCCCCACCAGCTCACTGCGAGTTTATGTGAGGGAAATCAAGCCGAGGCACAAATGTTTCTCTTCCATTCTACGGCGTCTGATAGTGCTCACACATACCTTGCCACTCCTGGAATTTTGGCATAAATATCATAGAATCATCCAGTATCTTATATCGAGGATCCATCCTTTCACCAGGGAGCCCTCCAGCCCCTCAGATCTCAACTCTTACGACCCTAAAAGGATTGTCACGAGTGATTAAAGATACCAGGGCCGTGGGCTGGCCCTGGTGACGGACCTCTAAGTGCAGCCATATTGATCCAGGCCAGCTTCTCCCAGCTTGAATTCAGATCAGAGCTTGCCCTTCTGGGATGGAGCCCCCCAGAAGCCGGGTCCCAGCGCGTGCTGCATGCTGCAGCATCAAAACCTAAATATGCCGACGCTGCTCCCTGTAATAAAGGGGGCTCAGCATGCTGAGAATAGGGGATGCTGGTGGTACCAGTCAGTCTCCTGGGCCAGGCAGCCTACAACTTCAGGATTTGTTGATTTGGGACAGCCCAGGATGTGAGTCCTGATCAGAGATGACCAGTCACCCTCCCTGCTTGCTGTCTGTGGGCTCCTTGAAGGTAAGGAGTGAGGAGCCCTCCCTGCTGGTGAGAAACTGGAAACCATCAGGAAGTGAACCCTGAAAAAGATGGATGCCTGGTCTAACCCCTTGTGGAAACAAGGGACAACGATCCTCCTCCTCCTCCTCAGCCCCTAGCCCTGGTTGATGTTATAAATGAAATCACTGAAACTCTCAGAATCAGGCCAAGAGGTTTATTTAAACACAAGGGTAAACTGAGGGAGGAGGGTTAAGGTCTGGAAAAGCTGTTACTATGGGTGAATGGCCAGTGCTGGCAGAGGGTCTCAGAAGGTAGGATCAGGCTGAGGGAACGTTCCCAGCCCCTCAGTGAGGGAGAATTCCACTGCCCCGATGTAGGGTGGTCTACCAGCTTGAATAAATGAGGGTAATCATTTGGTTTAGGGGTGTCTGGCTAGGCTAACTTAACTAATTCCTGCCCATGTTCCACAACCCACCAAATCGCACCTCCTGGGGCCCGAGGGGAAGTCCAGGGCGCAGCTGGGTGTCTGGGAGAGGTCAAGGAAATCAACCCCCAGGTGGGTTCACCAGGGGAATTTGTAGTCTCCAGCTCCTTGTCTGGTCTAGAGACTAGGACTTGCTGGGTCAACGTTCCCTTCCCCTAACTGCCAGGATGGCCTTGGGCGATTTTGTAAATGCAAGAGATGCTGCACCAATCCTGCATTACATACCTCCCCTCAGTGCCTTACACGTTTGCCTTTAGACACGCTCTTTGTGACTTAGGGGTGTCCGTGTGTCTAGACAGACATTGCGCTGGATGGCCCCGGGGGTGGTGGGGATTGCTTTGGAGGCGCAGCTGGCTGCCCAACTCCCCGCCAGCCCCTTTGGCTCTGGAGAGAGAAGCATCAACCTGGGTTTGGAGCCTGAAGCAATAGAAGTTAGAGGCATAATCACAATAGACAGCTGAGATGGACATTCGGCAATCTGTCCTAACTGGAACTTGGGCCTATCCAGAACTAACTCTTGGTCTCTGGGGGGTTTAGGCAAAATTCAAGTTACTAGAAATGTTTAGGTAAATGAGCAGATCCTGTTCGTGTGGAGATGCTGAGAGGCCCTCCTGGGGAAAGAGCCGACTTTTTTATAAAACTTTCTCAGTCCTTGAAGAGAAAATGGATAAAAGTAGTGGCTTTAGGCTTCTCTTCCACGGAGGCAGCGGCTCTCCTCAAGCTTCTCCTTTGTGGCTGCGGCTCAGCCCTAAATTCTCATTCTCATTTGCTCGTCCCATTTTTCCTTACTCAGCTCATTCAGGCCTACCAACGAGTGGGAAAGTTGGCCCTGTTGTTCCTGCTGCTTCCTCCCTGGTTGTCTCTCCCAAGACCAGGTCTAAGGACATCAGAGCTGCCGCAATCCTAGGAAAGAATGTTCTAAATCCCTCTGGATTAGAGAAATGCAAATTAAAGCAACACTGAGGTGCCACCTCACACCTAGCAGATTGGCCAATTATGACAGTGAAGGGATACCTGTTGGAGGGGATGATCCAACCATTCTGGAGGGCAATTTGTAACTGCCCAAAGAGCTACAAAACAATGAATTACTTTGACTCTATAATACCACAACTGGGTCTGTATTCCAAAGAGATCATAAAAAGGGGTTAGATTGACTTGTACAAAAAATATAGCAACTCTTTTTGTGGTGGCAGAGAATGGGAAATTGAGAAAATTTCCATCATTTGGGGGATGACTGAATAAGCCGTGGTAATGTTGGTGATGGAATACTATTGTGCTATAAGAAGTGATAAGCAGAAAGATTTCAGAAAAAGCTGCAAAGATCTGCAGGAACTGATGCAAAGCGAAATAAGCAGAACCAGGAGAACATTGTATATAATAATAGCAATATTATATGATGATCAGCTATGAAAACTTGGCTACTCTCAGCCACACAATGATCTGGGACAACCCTGAAAGACTTATAGCAGGGAATGTTCTCCCTTTCCAGAGAAAGAACTTTTGGATCAGATGGATGTGAATCAAAGCATATTATCTTCCACATCAGTGTATTTACTGTTTTATTTTGGTATTCTGGTTTTGTATGAGTATTCTCATACAATGGCCAATATGGAAGTATGTGTTGTATGGTCATACACATTTGGCCTAGATCCAGTTGCTTAACACCTCCCAGTGGAGGAAGGGAAGGAGATTTTTTTGGATCTTATAATTTGGGGAAACATGTTGAAAATTATTACATGTAATTGGAAAAATAAAGTATTTTTGAATTAATTTAAAATTTAAGAGAAGAATACCAGAGCATGAGGGGGCCATGCTTGTCCCTCAGACATACCAAACCCAAGATAGAGGACTCAAAATAAGGATATGGTTTTCTAACTCTTTAGTCCCAGGACCCCTTTCTGTTCTTAAAAATTATCAAAGATCCTCTCAAAGAACTTTTGTTTATGTTATACCTATCTATATTTACTGTATTAGAAATTAAAAGCCTTTGTATTATTTTGAAAAGAGCTTTGACCATATTATAAAGAGTGTCTTGGGACCACCAGAAGTCTAGGGCAGAGGTGTCAAACTCTTAGGAATCCCAATAAAACTCCTTTAATGGCTCTGAATCCAAATAAAATGTAATTGGGAAATGTTTAACAAAATAAATAAAATTACAATACCACAAAGATAATATTAATTTATGGGTTTTCTAAGTCAATATGTAGCCCACAGGAACCCCTTTTCTATGTGAATTTGACACCACTAGTCTATAGGAAACATGAACCAACCTATATTTGCCCAAGAAGTTTGATGGAGAAGCTAAAGCACTTGTTTACCAGAAGGCTTTAATAATAGATAAAAGAGGGAAGCGGAGAGCTGTAGAATGTCAAAAGAGGGAGTCTGGAATATGCGTGTTTGCCTATGTAGTTTCCTTCAGGCCCTCATCACCTTTCACTTGGACTATGGCAATCCCCTCATCGATTTTCCCGATTCTAGGCCATACTAAACACGGCTTGGAAAGGGATTTTCCCAAATGATAGGTCAGATCGTGTCACACTCCCTACTCAGTTAGCTCTAGGAGCTCCGTATTGCTTTAGGATCAAATATAAAGGCCTCGGTTTGACTTTTTAAAAGTCCATTGCAACTAGCACATAAAGCTGCTTTCCCAGTGAAGTTAGACCTCCTCCTCCTCCTCCTCCCCCTCCTCCTCCTCCCCATCATCATCTGTCCAGCACACATCAATCATGGTAGCCCACATCCCACTTCTCTTCCTTTGTATTGACTAACCCCTCATCTCACCACCCTCCCCCCTTTGGAGAGGCAAGAAATTAACCCAGAAAAGAGAAAAATGGGTGTGAAAACTGAGGTTGATACTTAGATAATATCAGGCCTTAAATACTAAAAAAACTGGTTATTTCACAAGAAATGGGGAGACATTAGAGATTTTTGAATGGAGAAGCTAGGATCCAAGATGGGCTTTTATTAAAAATTAATGTAGACTGTGTATGGAGAGGAGGCAAAGGAATTGAGAACCTAAAGACAGGGAAGCCAGTTCCAAGATTATTCCAGCAGCCAGGCAAAAGGCTAGTAAGACATGCGCTAGATAGTCCCAGCGGTGGGTGAGAGATCTCAGAAGTAGAAGTAATACGAGGACTAGAGCTAACAGATCTAGTCAAGGATTGGCCGTGAAGAGAAAAGAGGAGACAAAAGTTTTCAAGACTAGCCAGATGGAAGGATTTTCAGAAGAAAGTCTGGAAGAGTGTGCAGCCCCATCTCTGGGCTTACTCTGCCAGCCCCAGAGAGCAGCTGGCTCTCTCCTTTTGGGATTCTCGTACTCATCCTGAATAAGTTAACCAGTTGGTGAACTGAGACAGGTTAGAGGAAGTCAGTGATGAATTCCTTCCACAGTCAAGTGCGTGCTTAAGAGCAGCACTTTTTGAAAGAGTATATTTGCAGCAATATATTCTAAACTACTCTTTTAATGATCCTTTGCAGCCTGTCAATCAAGGTCGCCATTATCAGAAAGAAATGGATCCTCCTTCTCCTTCGAACCCTCGGTAAGCTATCAGCTGCTCTCCTAATGATGAGGGCTTAGACCTCTTAGATCAGGGGTTGGCAACCTTTTTGGCCGTGAGAGCCATAAACGCCACATTTTTTTAAAATGTAATTTTGTGAGAGCCGTACAGGGCTCACAGTGCCGCTCCTGTAACAGCACCTGGAAAAAAATGGACTTTATGGCTCCTGCAGAAAGAGCCAAATCTGGCCCTCAAAAGAACCAGATATGGCTCAAGAGCCATACATTGCCGACCCCTGTCTTAGATGATTGACTGGCCTTTGTTCTATGCTTTTCTTAAGAATAAATACTAAACATGACTTTTATTTTTAAACTGGCAAGTGATAATTCATTATATTTTTAAATTTTTTTTCAAAAACTTTAAAGCCTTTCAAGTTTACTTCCACAAATTTAAACAACCATTTCGTGTTCCAGAATCTCTTGAGTCCTAATACCACTATTTTTAAAACCATATCAGATTTGTAAAGGAACATTGGATAATGCAATAAAACCTCGTGATTATTATTCATAAATTATGCAGATATATTGTGTTCGAATTTACAGAGTACTTTTTCATACTAATGCAAGTATTATGGTTCCCATATTCCATATGAAAAAACTGAGTCTTACCTGGTAAGGATCCAGCATCTTGGTGAAAGCAAAGTGCGTTAGAAAACTTTCAAATAAATATTTGGTGTATACATTTATAAATATTTGTTTGTTTGTTTGGTATATCTGTTATACATATTTTATTTCTCTCAGTTACAAAAGTTACTCCACAAAGCTAGTTGCTTTGGTTATTAATCAAAGCCACAAGTTGTCTTCTGATATAATCAATAGATAAGAAAGAAATGGAATTAGGATCTGCTAACGTTGTCCTTTCCTTATAAATATCTGTTTCTGTAATACTCGGAAGCAGCAGGATTTCTGTACAATACACGTTTTCTCCAGCCAGTTTGCTTTACCCCTTCATTCCCCAGAGGCAGACGCATGGAGGGGAGACTCAGGCCTCGAATTCTCGCCCTGCCTGGCCCCTGGCCCGTCAAAGTTCGGCCCCTCCAGATGACTATCTCAGACTGCGGCTTACGCAGGACTTGCTGTTGGTGGAGGGAGTGTCCAGACCAAGAGTTCCCCCAACCAAATTAAACCAGAAACACGCTTAATTTTATGAGCAACACCTTATTTTTCTAGATCATGCAAGAGCGAGCCGCCCTCCTCCCTAGCGGCGTCGATGCTAAGCTGAGTGAGTCATGGGAATCCGTGAGGCGGTCATGAGATGTGGTAGAAGGATTGGCCCCGAGGGAGGAGGGAGGCCAGCTTCTGAGTCTCCTCGTACCCCTCCCTAGCAAGGAGGCCTCCTGTTTGGGGGTTTTCTAATGTAATTGGGGGGCCCTCAAAGATCCTCTTGCAGGCCCCTCCCCAGGCTCTGCTCACATCTCCTTAGAGCTGCTCTGCTCCCCAAACCGTCGCAAGCATCCGGATAAGACATGAAGGAAGCCTCTTCCTTATTGGGCTGCAGATTTTCATTTGGAGTATATGATCTGTTCACTTAAACTCCTTTAAGTTTATAAAGAAAATGCTTTCTGTGCAGACATTTCACTTGAGAGTATCCTTGAGTTCCAGAAAAGAGCTGTGCAGCTACAAGATTGGGAGAGAGATCATTAAACGTTTGTCTGACAAAGATCTGGGGGTTTTAGTGGACAAGAAGCTCATTTGACGTGGCTCCTAGAGATGCCGGTGCCCTCTGAGGCTGGCTGGAGCGAGACACACCTTCCAGGAATAGGAGGAAGGTGAGATCATCCTCCGGTCAGGCTTCAGGCCTCACCTCCGTCTGGTCACTGCATTTTGGAAAGGGCCCAGAGGAGGGTGACCAGGACGGGGAAGTGCCTCATCAGCTAAATAGATAGCGTGCTTTATGTCATTCCGTAAATGTTTAATCACTCAGCAAAGTTAATTTATATTTTCATTTATTGAAATTAAAAGCCAAATTTCTTCAGGGAAAAAAAAAAGGAGTCACCTTAATTTGCCAGTATGTTATCCACCAGTTTTCCTAGAAAATTGTTTTACAGTCAATCAGAGAATCTGTAAATTACCTATCAGGCTGTTGTGTCATAAATCCAGCAGCCTTTGTGATTTGCCAGGAAGGCATTATTGGGCCATAAATATAAAAGGTGATAAAATTATGAGGTCAGCATGTATCATCATATAAAAATTGGAGAAATCGTATCTTGTAAAAAAAAATTTATAACTTGTAATTGAAAGCCATGCCTCATCTCATGACATTTATTTATTTTATATCTTACCCAACTATCCCCCAGGCTATTATACCCCAGAGTAAAGAACATACTTTAAAGGATATAGATACTAAAATGGAAAAATAAAAGAATTCTGAAGGAGCTGTAAAAGTGGAGCCCATCACTCTCCCCACTTACCCAAGTCCCTTTTCCCAGGCTGAACCCTGGGCTCGATTCTGAAAGGTCAGCATTCTCAGTCTTCACAAGGAAGAAAGGAGAGGCCTTGCCTGAAATCGGGGCCTTGCGGGGTACAGTGGAACCACGGAGATGGCCGTTCCTTTGCTGCTAGTGAGAGAAGATGCTCTTGCCGAGGAAACAAGGACCCAAGGAGTGGCAGAGGAGCACGACCCACAGCTACATTTTTTTTCCTCAGATCATTTAGGGTCAAGGTTCGAGTTGGTGACCTGCAGGAACTGACTGTGTGATTTCTAGATGAAAACAACTCCAAAGTCCCAAGCCTGTTCAGGGACTTGTTCTCTCTTCTCGTCAGGAAAATGTCTGGGAGGAAGAGAAGATGGGTTGGCTCACATGCTGTCCCCTCCCGGGCTGGTGTCCAGGATGGTGTGAGCAGACACTAAGGACTTACACGGGCTTCTCACCAGGACGTTGGACAGCGGCCTTGCCGAGAAGCTGCTCTACCTGAAAGGAACCAAAGTTCACTTACTTCTGATTCAGATGGTGGCCTGGCACAAGGAAACACGGGTGAATGCTTGTTCATTGACTGGTCAGATGGCCGAGCCAAGAGTTAACAGAGAAACCGAGGAAGGCCTCCAGCCTATTAGAAAGTCGTTCAACCACTGTTTGCCTCAGTTTCTTCATCTGTAAAGCACCTGCCCCTCAGGGTGGTTGTCAGGTATTTATAAATCCCTTAGCACAGTAATAGGTGCTGCCAAGTAATAGGTGCCACGAGAATGCCAGCCTGCTTTTAAACATGTATTTTTTATTGCTGTCTATTATGCAGTGATAAGTGACGGGAGTTATTAAGCCCAGAGCGAGACTCGGGCGATACCCGCAAGAAGCCAATATGAGCTACACAAGTGGGGGAGAAGCCTGGCCCAAGGAATATGCCTTTAGGACTGACCGTGCAGCTCACATTTATTTAGCCCTTTAGAGCTGTCAGGGCACCCACAGGACTGCCCCCGAGAACAGCGAGGACCTCGACAGGGTCCAGAAATCCCCATCGTAGCCCTCGACATGTAGAGGGGGCCGCAGGGAAGGTGTGCCGCCTTCCACCGTGCTGAGAATCGCTGCCTGCCCTAGGCTGGGCCGATGTGCCAAGCCAAGCAGAAGGGATGCTATTTTCGGGTTCACAGAGTTTATTTTCAAATGCCTTCTCTTGGTATTCTAGGTTTTGCAGGCACATTTATTTATGTGTTTGTTTAGAGTTCTTCAAACAGTGAAGGGTATTTTTGCTTAGTCCTTGATTTTGTAAAATAAGCCATGATTACCTTCTGGGGAGCAGCTCCTAGAGATGGCACCCATAATCAGGGCCTTTTTTCAGAGTATGATGGCACTTGCTATTCTTGCTCCAGCTTAGATAAATTGGGAGTAAGCGTAGTGAGAAGTTTGGTAAATTTCTGGGGGTAAATATCTAAATAGTTTAACAGAAATAAAAATTTTGTAAAATAACTCTAAAGTACCCACGCAGAAATAGATAGCACAGCCTTTTAAAGTGCTTTTTAAAAAATTCATCTCTTATCTCGGTACTAAAAATGTCACTGCTAGTTGTGTTAGGGCTTGAATTCTTGGTAGCTCTGCCCCATGTTTATGTGCTATAAACTTATTTCTATCTATAATTGGCCGATAAAGTCCTCCAGTCTTTGACAGATGATTAATACGCGCTAACCCGGGTTCACCCTAGCTCAGCACAGGCTGACTAAAGCAAGCTCTCTTTTCCTCATCGCCTCTGTGGATTACATTGGATGGATCCTTTTGTCATCATTTTTCTCTTCTCTGCAGCTTTCAGAATTTCCAAATAGAGTCAACCTTATGGGTTTCCTTTCTATCGGCTAATATTTTTCCCAAACAAAAAAGAAAACATGAAATTTAAAGCAATTATTAACTTTTAGATGCATTTCATGTTTTAAATGGTATCTTTTGTTCTAACTAGCTTCTAAATGAGCACATGTCAAGAACTGTTGTTGAGTCGTTTTTCAGTGGTATCCAGCTCTCAGAGATTGTGGAGTGATTTGTCATTTCTTCCTTGAGCTCATCTTCCCATGAGGAAACTGAGGCAAACAGGGTTGCTCAAAGTCACACTGCTAGTAAGGGACTGAGACCAGGAGATCTTCCTGACTCTAAGCCCAGTACTTTTAGCTACTCTACAACCTACATGCCCCATTATCAATTCTATAATTTTAATTCTTTTTAATCTATCAAAATTGTATTCACATTCATAGCTAGCATTTACATGGTGATGTATGGTTTACAAAGCCCTTCATAGATTTTCTTATTTGATTTCCACCGTATCTGTGAGAAGTAGGTGCTCTCGTTGCCTCCATTTTACAAATGAAATTGAGGCTCATTAAGGTAAAGTGACTTGCCCAGGATTGCAAAGTTAACAAAGGTGTGAGGCAGGATTCTAACTCAGATCTTCCTGACTTCCCAAATCACTCTATCCACCACGCCACCTGCCTAATGAGGACATATTATATACTAATTCCTACAGAGCACAGTCCAGTATGAAGTTTTCATGAAGTCATCAGGGCAGACACTTGTCTAAGAAGCGTATCCCCTAAGTTCTCTGTTATCTAGTCTGGATCACAGAAGGCGAAATGCCCAAGCCTTGAGGACAGAGAGTTATGTTTCCTCAAGACCTAGTGGTCTTGCCTCCGTTGGGTATTCAACCAGTGCTGCTTGGATTAAATTGGATCAGATTGGATGGGATGGGATCTGATTGGATTTGAACAGGTGCTAAATCAAATCTTGAGAAGTCAAAAATCTTGAACCCAAGCCAGAAGTTGGGACCCTGCAGTGGTCAGGTGGAATTCAACCTTTTGGGAGCCTGTGAGAAATTTTTTTGGCTAAGCTTCTTTGCAGATGCACCCAGTAGTGCAGTTTTGATTACAGTAAACATAGATTTCAAGTTAAGTGATTCTGATTTGGGGAAGACTTTATGGAGTGGCTTTTCCCCCCTTTATTCCCACAACAACTATCATGTAATTGAGCTCGACTCACCAACACGGGGCATCACCAGTCTTGAAAGGGAATTTCCTGGGATAGGAGAGGCCTGTTTCTGAGGTTGCATTTGCCCACGTGATTCAAATCAAGACATGCCTACCTGCCGACAAGAGGATGCTGTGGGGACTGGCTGCAGTTAAAGCCTGCAGAGCTGGGACAGAACCACCAGCCACCCCCTGGGAAAAAAAGTTATTTTCTTCTTGAGGATGAATATAAAGCTATGAAACATTTTTAAACCTTCTGTCTTAGAATTGATACTAAGTATTGGTTCTATAATGATAATTGTAATGTAGGAATAATTAGCTTAGTTAAGAATAGAGTGTAGTCAGATGTAAGGTTTATAGAAGGGATTTGAGATTTCTCGAGATACTTTAAGATTTGCCATGGAACCCTAATTACTCCTACATTACAATTATCATTACAGTTCCAAGGTAGAAGAGCAGTAAGGGCTGGGCAGTTGGAATTAAGTGACTTGCCCAGGGTCACAAAGCTAAGAAGTATCTGAGTCCAGACTTGAACCCAGTTCCTCTTATTTATAGGCCTGGTTCTGTAGTCATTGAGCCACTTTGTCCTATCTGCCCTAGAAGCCTATTTTTTAATCTTTACTTCTGTACGTACGCATTAGGTAGGAAATACCACGCCTATCATTTCCCTTCCACAAGACCATCTTCAGCCTGATGGAGAAGCCTGGCCTTAGAATAACACAGGGCTCTGCCAGTGCTCCAGATGTTAATGCCAGTCTCATTTCAGGCCTTTTCAAGGCTCAGAAAAGTTACTCGTGATTCTTGGGAAATCCCTTTTCTGAAAGGGGCCGGGCTTATGGCTTTGACTTTATTTGGAAACTCTGAAGAACTTGTCTTTTTCCTGAAAGGGTTTCATTCTGCTGGTTCAGGGGTCGCTGCTCGTCTCTCTGGTCCCCCGCAAGCCCCATCTGGCCTTCTGCTCTCTCTGGGTCCCAGCAGTTACTCTAATGGGATCCACAGCCAGGGTTTTGTTTACACGGCCTTGTCTTAAACCCAGAGTCCTGTTGGGCAGCCTGGCCAATCTTGTTTATTCTTTTTTTTAACCCTTCTGCGTATAATCCACACTAAGGACTGTTCCAAGGCAGAAGAATGCCCAGGACGAGGCTCCCAGACTCTGACACTTACCGTATGACCCTGGGCAAGTCACTCCCCTTCTATGCCAGTTTCCTCCTCTGAAAGGGGGAGATGCCAACACCTCCCTCCCAAGGTTGTGGCAGAGATAAAAGGAGACATTCTCTACAAGTGTCTCGCAGACCTTTAAACATTATCTAAATCCTGGCTACAAAAAGGTTAACGACTCGTTAGGATGAATATGTTGGTCGTTAGCATAGCCGGTCCCTCTGATGGATCTGTGATGTCTCCGGTGCGGGGACTCCTTCAGCGATGCCGACGGTGGCCCCCCCGGGCCCTCCCCTTCTGGGGGAGTCTCGTCTGCGCCTTCCCGTGGGCCCTCTTCCTCTAGAGAGCAGCGGCTGTGGAGGCCGCCTGGGGTCCTCCCTCGCTCCTGCTACCTGATGAGCCGCCCTTTAAGTCGGACCAAACATTTCTCTCTGCCCAGGGACTAGTTTTTTAAAACATCATTTTTCAATGCATTTCAACAAACGTTAAAGACCTACTGCGTGCGAAGCAAAGCTCCGTGGTGGGCACCAGAGATACCGAGGCCAAGAAGAAGCGGTCCTGCGCGGGAGACAGAATTCTATTCTGCTGGGCAGACACAATCTGTATACACACAAGTCGCCAAATGCAGAGAAATGCCAGTGAGCTTCCTCCGAGAGGCGGATCAGGAAAGGCCGATGCAGGGAGGAGACGTGGCTGAGCTGTTCTCGGAAGAAGCCGGGGCTGCGGTGCATCGGAGGGGCAGGGCGCCATTTTGACAAGCGCCTACCAGGAACCCAAACAGCCTTCTCATAACACTGCAGTGGAAGAAGGAATAGGAAGGCCTCCAACATCAAACTGGAGAGGCGGGTCCGAGCAAGATGCTGAAGAGTCTTAAGGGCCGAGCAACTGTTCTGTGGCGTTTTGTTTTGTTTTATTTTTATTTTAGAGATGATAGAGAATCATTGTAACCATTTTTAAGCAGAACAGGCTAACCTGAATCTTCTGAGAGTCATAAATCTAGTTACCCATTTCCAATTAAAGAAGGCAAACAACGTTTAACAGCTTTAATGGTATTGACAATAAAGTTATTGTTCTGGTGATTCTTCCCAGCCATCGATTGAAACAAACCTGCTAGAATCTGTAGCTGAAGCCAACAGAAGGTTGTTAGACATTGCATGTGTAAAGGAAATAAATGGTGCTGAGACAAGAGGAGTTAGAAATTAACTTCAGACACTTGGTGAAAGCAGAATTCCAAAAATAAATGGCCTCATTGCCTTTGACAAGTTTGAGGTTTAAAAAAGAAAACACCAGCAAGCTAATTGATACTCTTCTAAGTACATGAGCATTTGGGCCAGAAGAAGAATAAAGCCCTATGATGGCGTATAACTGATAAGCTTCATTATCTCTTATTTGACGGAGATTAAATGTGAATTAGCTGGAATTTTGCAGGATAGCACACTGCCTTTCTCCAAGTCCTTCGTGCTATTTATTTGCCAGACTAATAGACTTATAAACAAATGAATCAAAGCAATTAAGGTAGGGAAGGGCTTAATATTTTCGGTTAAATTAGGTTATAAAACATTTTCAGGCTTTTTTTTCAATTGGCACCATTTGTGCCATCTCAGTAGTGAGCCACAAAAACCTACAATCTGGGCGTCTCGTCAACCCCATGATGAAAAGAAGGTCGAGCCTAAAAGAAAATTACCGCCCAGCTATCATTAGAAAAGAATTGTCTGCCAACTGAAATCTTATCTTACCCCTTTTTAGTGCAATTCATCTTTATACAGCCTAATGAAATGATATCTTCTTCTTCACTGCTAGAGGCTGAGAAAAATCTATTCATTAGCCACTAACGTTGGCAGAAAATTCTATTATGTTTAGTGTTTGGACTCCAGGACTGGCGTATTCTCTCCATATTTTATCATTGCCCTTTTTCCGACCTCTTTAACGAGGCTTGCTAAAACCTGAAATTGCCTCACTTCGCAACGTACAATTAATTTACATTAGAAGTCCGGGGGAGGGGGAGTTTTGGTGTTTTTTTTGTTTTTTTTTTATTGCTGGAATAATGAAAGAAATGGGAACAAGCAAGAACCCGAGTGACATTCTGTAAATTTGCTTGTGATTTTCCAAATCTCAATGCTGGCAAAAAGAAAGTTGCACCAAGGCATACAGTAAATGAAGATATTATGTATTAGGGATGGAATGAATCTGTCACTTTGACGGATTGCATGGCAAAGAACAGATTAACAGATTACTCATAGTCAGAATGCAGCTCAGTGTGAAAAATGTGTAGGAAATGATAAGTGTTGGGTTTGTGCTGATTTAATGATATTTTTAAACTACAATAACACTCTCAGAGTGTAATGTAATAAAGCACTTGCCTTGCATTTTTTAATAATCAACATATTGCCAGTTTGACCTTAAAATAATTTTGATATTTTCTTAAAATACTTAGCTTTCCGCCCAGTAAACAGCACTATCTGAAATACCAGAAACAATGACCTTACAGAAATCTTGAGAAAGCTTTATTATCAGGATCTTTTCTACCACCAGCCCTGAAAATACAGGTTTTTAATTCATGGGTTTTGCATAATAATGTCACATCTTCTTCTTCAGATAATTAAATTTTTTTCCCTACAGAAATTGTGACCTTCCATTTTGGATTTACATAAAACCCAAACGTTTTCTCGGTAGCAATCCTCTATAAATGCTGTTGAATTATCTTCACATTTCCAGCATACTTTTTGTATTTGGAAATATTGCCATATTTATAAGAATGGTTCATATACTTGAATTGGCGTCATTAGAATACATGGACTATTTGAGAATGAAACGACTGCTTTATATAATAGGAAGAGTGGCAGGTTAGATAATTCTGGATTCTCATTAGCATCCGACAGTCTATCTATATTTGTAGGATAGAAATAAGATGAACTTACAGTTATATTTAAAACCTTGGCGTGGGGGGGAGAAGGGGTTGGTATTGTTTTACTAATAGGCATCAGAGCAAAACCGGTTGTATTTTTCATATACATTAAAAATTGCAATTTGGATAAAACAGTCTCAATTGCATAAAGTGACACTAACACTTAGAGCATTGCCAAGTGTCCAAAATAAAATTTCTGTTGCATGTAAACAATCTAATTATCTCCCGAGTTCATATAAAAATTTTAATATGAGGTTTAGGTCATTTTGTATTGACTCATCCTCTCACTCAGCTCTGATAATTTTACAGAATAAGATACGATGAACCTTCTCTACAAATAAAAGATTGCCCTCCCCTAAGTGCTTAGATAGACTCTGGGCACAAGTAAGTGAATGGAATCCATTGGAACTCATCGAGCCCCCAGATTGCTCCCTCACGTAATCATACGTATGTTCCAGACAGGAATGGTTTACCACTAGGGGAGATTTAGCCCAAGAGCCAATCTCCCTCAGTACATTCCTATACAGATCTTTGGGAATAAAAAAGCCTTGAAGATGGAGGTGTAAGAAAGGTCACAGAGCATCAGCCTTGATTAGAAAGGCCTGCAGGTAACATCAAATCCAATCAAACCTGAACAAATGGCTAACAAGTCTTCTCGCATACTCTACTTGAAACCCCTCCCGCCCGCCATAAAGGAGAACATACTCCCTCCCAAGGCAGCTGGATATACTTTGGGGCAGTTCTAATTTCCACCCCAATCCTCTCTCCCTTCCCATCTTTGCTGTGACTGTCTAGGCTCTGAACCCAGGCATCAACTTCTCTTCATATTCATTCCTCTATACCCAATCTGGTGCCAAGGCCCACCAGTTCTACTTTTTGCAACATCTCTTTAAAATGTCCCTTCTCTCCTCTCAGGGCTAGTACCCTGGTGCCGGCCTTCATCGCTGGAGATCCAGTCCATTGCAGTTGTCTTAGTTCCTTCACTCTCCAGTCCATCCTCCACTCAGCTGTCAAACTGTCCTTCCTAAACTCCAGGTCTGAAGAGGGATTGTTTTTTGTCTCTTTGAGTATCCCCAGCATTTAGCCTGATACTAATGGGCACTTAATTCTTTTTGACTTGATTCTAATTCTAGAAATGACTTCAGGATTCAGTGGACCTCTTTGACTTCTACCCACTTTGTTCCTCATTTTCCCCTTTATGATCAAGCAGGATAGATTTCGTTCTTCTGTGTGGTGGCCCTTCAAATACTAAGTCCTTAAATATAGCTGACTGACTTATCCCCCTAAGTCTTTTCTTCTCTTTTACAAATAATGCTAGTTCCCCTTCAATCGTTTTTAATATGGCATGACATTTAGTCCGCTCACCCTCGGTTGAACTCTCTCTATTTTGTCAATATTTATCCTAAAATGTGGTGTGTATAACCAAACAATACTTTAGACATTGTCTGGCCAAAACCAAACATCCATTCCCTTATTCTGACCTCTGCAGCACCATAAAGTAGCCCTTCCTAGCTCTTTCTGAAAGCTACATGTCCCCCAAGTGTGCGATTATCTTTATGAGCTTCCCGGTAGAAAGACGAGAGGGTGCTTTTATATTGTCAGATAAGAACATGGAATTGAGAATCTTGGTTGGCTTTTCTGGGTCTGGGAGAGGTATGTGGGGAGGAGGGGGAAGAGAACCATTGGGATAGAAAGACAAAGGATGTTAGTCAACATTTTGACCAAAAGCAGACCAAGGACAGTTCTCCATGCTCCTCCATAACTGACCTGGTCTTTGTCATCATCTCTGTAAACCTAGCACTTGGCATGATACTTTTCAGGTAGCAGCCACTTAATAAAGAAAGCAGTGTTAGAATTTGAAGTGGGAACCAAATTATCTTCAGGGTGCTATCCAATTAAAATCAAATTATCCACCTGTTTCTTTCTGCTGAATCTCACATACCAACATGGCTGATTTATCCTACTTTTTGTCAAACTTACAGTCAGAAATTGAAGACGAATTTTCTTTGTTTTCAGCTGATGAGTTATCATTGGTGTCCTGAGTAATATTTTGTTATCCTCGTTAGGGAAAATTATTTTTTAAATTTCATAACATCATAGCTCTAGGTATAGAAGGAACCTCAGTTTTGCTTTGAAGCAGGCTGAAGAATGCTGTGAGATAGAGGTGAAGAAGCTCTCTAGGCAGAGGGAACAGACACACAGCCTGGGCAGAGGCGAGGAGAAGGCTGAGGTATTACCACATACAAGGAACAGCAGTCAATCTGAACACTTAAGAAGTGGAGTTAGGTGAAGTGGATCCAGAGAGAGAAATGGCACAGATAATTAGGAAGGGTGGGCTTCAGATGCCACAATTTGCACTTGTAGTTTATGCTAAAGGGGTTGGGGAGAGCAAGGACTGATCGGCATTGAGCTTGAACTAGCAGTTTGACATCTGATTTAGTGAGTTGGTGCTATGGTCTTCCAAAGTGCTATATCTCCTAAGATTAAGGAATAGAAAAATGTTTACAAAAGCAGTTGAAAATTGAGTCAGAAAAATGTGAGTTCAGATAATTTACTAGCTGTGTGATTTAACATCAGCCTGCCTCAGTTTCCTCAGCTGAAAAATGGGGATAATAATAGCACTTTTCCTCTCAGGGCTGTTGTGAAGATAAAAGTAAAATATTTATAAGCCTTAAAGTGCTGTATAAATGCTAGTTATTATCATTATTATTTCAGAAACTTGCCTGCCCCCTTCTTATTTTTACATCACAGGTACTCTGTCTTTCTCCTCCCATCAACATCCAGGAGATGGAAATTAGAGGGGCCTTCTTCACCTCAGGACCCTTATTGCCCTCAGCTATCCCAGCTACAATTCCCATGAACCAAGGGGACTTTGCCTGGGATATACTATTACACAGACACCCTCATTACAGCATTCTAATTAGAACTGGAGGTTTGATTTTTCTCCACAAACTAGTCCATGTTTGGTATTTCCCCTCTTAGAGCTGGGAAACCCTGACCTCCTTGTCCTCAAGCCTGTGTAACAACAATGGCGGGGACCTGCAGGGCACTTTGTGTGGTCAACAAGGCATTCGGTCAAGTATAGACCTTGCTTGTTCAGTAAGGTAGATGATTCCTGCCAGTTCCCAGTAGCCTAGGTTTCTCTGGGTTTTTTTTTATAATAAATTTGTTTTAAGCACCTGAAAGTGGCTCATACACATGAAACTGCTTCCATTGTCTTGGAATTATATAGTCAACCCTCATTCAGTTCAGTAAATTTTTGAGTAGCTGGGAAAAGGGGAAAGAAACCACCTGCTCCCCAGCCTCTGAAAGTCTGCTTTCCATCCCTGCCATCAATGAAAGCCAGAGTCTCCATGGTACCTTATTGCAAAGCCTGTGACTCCATATTCCCTCTTATAGAAAACAAACCCTCGTAGGCTGGCTTCAGGCTACCTCTTGAGCATTATTTCATTCTCTTCAAGCTCTTCCTACAACCCATTTTCCAGCCCAACTGGATGGATGCTGGGCCTGACTTTGACCTGGCCTCTCATCCTACCCTTTCGAAACCATCTTCCAAGCCTAGAGTGCCCTCCCTGCTCATCCCTACTATCAAAGCCTTCTCTACCTTCACGGCCCTCTTCAATGGCATTTGCCTCCACACCCAACCCAGCTCCCTAGGCCTGGAGTAACAGGGACAGAAGCTTTCATTTTAACTTTGTTACCTCAGAACACGCCCAGAATGGGTGCCTGATAAGTGCCTTTATTTTTTAAAACCCTTACCTTCAGTCTTGGAGTCAATACTGTGTATTGGCTCCTAGGCAGAAGAGTGGTAAGGGTAGGCAATGGGGGTCAAGTGACTTGCCCAGGGTCACACAGCTGGGAAGTGTCTGAGGTCAGATTTGAACCTAGGACCTCCCGTCTCTAGGCCTGACTCTCAATCCACTGAGCTACCCAGCTGCCCCCTGATAAGTGCCTTTTTGCCTGAATGACTGTAATTGTCTCTCCCTTCATGGTGAACCAGCAGAGAAAAGGGTTCAGAGTTTTGATTTTTGCCATTCATTAACCATTTAGGCAAATCTTTTTACTGTCCCAGTTTCCTCACTTATAAAGTAGCCCCCTGCCTTCCTCCTTCATAGAGTTGTGGTGAGAGCACATGATAAGAAGCATTAAAATGCATGGAAATCCAAAAACTACATTATTAATAGTACTACCAGTATTGGTAGTAGCAGCGGCAGTAATAACAGTAGTGGTATCATTATTATTTTCTACACTTAGCTCAGTAAGTACTTCAGTTAAAAATTATAGTTAAGTGATAGACAAGAAATACATAATATTACATATTGGGAAAGTATTCTAGATTTTTAATTCATTGATCTGCCCTTTTGATGCAGCATCTCTCAGTTTCCCTTAAGTGTGTTTTCATAAA
This sequence comes from Gracilinanus agilis, assembly GCF_016433145.1. NCBI lineage: Eukaryota > Metazoa > Chordata > Mammalia > Didelphimorphia > Didelphidae > Gracilinanus > Gracilinanus agilis. The sequence goes on along the minus strand of NC_058130.1, from coordinate 21,779,557 downwards.
TTTGCATATTGCTCTGTGCTGATATCTTTTAGAGTGTAAACTTCCTGTGGAGCATACTCCACCAGCAAGCCCCACAGTGGCCACAAAAAACTCAATGAAGCAGCAATGAGATTTAAGGAAGACGAGGAGGAGGAAGCCTGTGGTACTGGTGGCCATGGTGATTTGTGACCTGGCAGAGTTAACACTCTTCCCAGCTTATTCATTAGAGCATGATCCTGAGCCATTCTTATGTCATGAATTCTTTCTAAAGTCTTGAAAAGCCTGTTGACCCTTTCTCCAGATCATCTTTTTTTTTTAAATGTACATAATAAAATAGATAGGATTACAAAGGAAAGCAATCATGTTGAAATCTATCTATCATGTTTTCAGAATTTTTTTTTTTAAAAAAACAAATTCCCAGATCCCAGGTCAAGTGCTGCCTACTTTAGAGGGATTTCATCTATAATAAAAATCTGAAGTTTTATTCTACCAATTCTCATTCTCTCAATAGGCTCAAATAATACTTTATCATCATTTCTAGCAAAAAAAAAATTTGCTCAACATTCAACAGTATCCCAAAATCACAATATTTTTCATTATCTGAAACATTACAATTAGCATCACATCATGCAACAGCTGAGAAATAACATCAGCCCAACTCAAGATCTTGTCTTCTTTCTCCAAAGCTTTATTGTCTTGCCTCCAAGCCAATGTTGGGTAAGATTAAATTGTCATTCAGATAGCAGCACCTTTCTTTTTATCATAATGCTTTTATTTTATTACTGAATGTGGGGAGGGGACAGTGCATATAGAAAACACAATCAAATCGGTCCATAAGTTGGGTGTTTTCATAGTTTGTCAGAGTTGATGGTGAAATTGCTATCCTTGCTTCTTTCTCCAAACCCATACATTAAATTAAAGCTTTCTGTTAAGCCCAGCCTGCCCTTTCTTTTCCCTGTAACTACATAAGAGTCACATTGCTCTTTAAAAAATAAAAAGTTTGGATGTCATTTTCTTTTTATTCTAGCTGTAAGGTAATAAGCTATATTTAAAGTTAGAAAAATCATTGAAGTTTTCAGTTGCTGATGTGACATGGCTTACACCGGGTGGCTTGCCAAAAATTAACATCAGTGCCTGGATCCTTAAAATATACAACTGTAGAATTACTTCAGAATGGATCTTTTTTTTCCCCTGTCATTTGCAGAGTTATTCCTACCCATTTAATCATCAAAATGATTACCACTCAGTTTTGTAATTATGCCTCAGTCTTCTAGTTTATTTGAATGCTCATGGAGAACACAGGCAACGTGCATGACAAGGTAGAAAAAATCTGGAGAGTTAGAGGACCAGTTCTTCCACTCATTCCCCAGAGTGACCCTGGGCAAGTCACTTCACCTCTGTGGCCTGGGGTTCTATAAAAGGGCCCATGTGGAGGGTTGTACTGTACAACCCCTAAGGTCCTTTACAGCTCTAAATGCATAAAGCTCTAAATAGTCTGGAAACCATCTTCTTACTGGATCTTGGGAAATTTGTTATAAAGCCCTCTGTGTTCATCCAAACTGACAGCAGTCCCTGGTGAGAAATAGATTTGCTTCTGTAGGTATTTTCACAAAATTTCAGTGTTGAAAAGGACCTCAGTGTCTTTCTAGTCCAAGCCATATCTTAAACAAGAAATCAGACCTACAGAGATCTAATTCCAGTCTCATCCTCAACCTGATCTAAACCTTTGATTTAAGGGAGGAATACAAAAATCAAGCAAAAATGGGCACCTACCCTCAGGAATGGCACTGTCTATTGGAGAAGTAGAACCTGGAAACAGCTACAGACTTGTTAATGGGGGTGGGGGGAGAGAGAGACAGAGACAGAGACAGAGACAGAGAGGAGAGAGAGAGACAGAGGAGAGAGAGAGACAGACAGAGAGAGAGAGAAAGAGAGAAAGAGAGAGAGAGAAAAAGAAAGAGACAGGAAAAAGGAGAAGGAGGAGGAAGAGGAGGGAGAGAGTGTGTGAGAATAAGCATCTTCCTAGTTAAATCCAGCAACCATTTATTCCCTACCTGTTAGGTGTAAGTAGCTGCAGGAAACAAAGGGGAAAAAACCCTTTTTTTTTTTTATTCTGCCTTCAAAGAGATATCATGCCATTGGAGAGATAAAAGCCATAAACAAATGTATGTATACACAGGTATAACTATAACCTGTTATCTACATGTGTGTATAGATACATGCATGTAAAATTATAGATGTGGTTTGATAATGTGTGTCTGTGTGTGTTTATATGTTAATATATTAATTAGTTAGTATATTAATAAATATAACTATATATATATATAAAATGTAATTTGAGGGAGAGGGAGAGGGCACTGCAGGCTTTGGAAAGGCTTCCTGTAGACCAGGGGCCATGAGCCAAAGCTCCGCAGGAATCAAGGGACAGCAGAAGGTTGAGATTGAAAGAGTACAAAGGCCTGGAAGCAGGAAATGGGTGAAGAATTCCCAGAATAGCCTGTGAGTCAGTTTGGCTGGAACCTAGAGCAGAATAGTGAGTAATAATGAAGCATTGGCTTCCAGAAAGATGTGTGTTAGAATGTTCTTCCATAACATCATCTTTTTTTGTTGCTTTATTTTTTTTTAAACCCTTCCATCTTGGATTCAATACTGTATTGGCTCCAAGGCAGAAGGGTGGTAAGGGTGGGCAATGGGGGTCAAGTGACTTGCCCAGGGTCACACAGCTGAGAAGTGTCTGAGGCCGGATTTGAACCCAGGACCTCCCGTCTCTAGGCCTGGTTCTCAATCTACTGAGCTACCCAGCTGCTCCCTTTTAACGTCATCTTTTTGAAGGATTCTAGAGCTTTGGAATCCTTGTTGTTAAGTTCAAAAGGACTAGATGCTCCTAGGAATCCTGAGATTTTGAGCAGACTTTATGGAATTTGAAACTTGGTTGGGCCCCCCTGAGGACAGCCCACCAGCCTTTGAGGCCAGGGATCTGTGGTGAAAAGAATGGCTCCATTCATTGCTTCTGGCTGAGAGAGACCCCGTCCCCAGGCAGGGAGGTCCCTGCCTTGAGCTGCCACCACTCCAGGGAGGGAGGGAGGAGAGAGCGGTCCGTAGGACATCTCTAAAGGGCAGTCACTAGGTGTGTGCCCAGCGGAGGATCTCCTCTGGGGCTTTTCAGAGCATGAACCGGTCAGCTTTCTGTCCTGCTTCCCTGCCAGCAGCCTGGATTTTCACATGAACTACCATGTCAGCCCTAACTCACAGATGTCCCAAGGCTGGGAGAAACAACTGGAGGCTTTCCATGCTGGGTGGGTCTTTCCTTGCTTCCTTGTTCTGTAAGACTTCCAGAGCCAGCTGGAGGCGACTAAATGGAAACAGGCAGCTGAGGCTCTTGGTGGACCCCTTCCCTTCCCTTCCCAGGTTGTCTCTTCAGGCTGCGCCTGTTTGACCCCTCCGTGAAGGTGGCCTAAAGCTCCAAGCCGGGTCCTTTGACGAGAAGGCGGGAGAAAGAATGAGGAGGAAACGGCATCTCTTTGTGATCCACCTCCAGAAGGAGTTATGAAAGAGAGCAGCAACATTCAATTAACCTGCCTCGGAATAATCAGAGAAACAGCTAGTTGGCAGTTCTGTAGACAGTGGGCAGAAGCACAATGTCAGTCTGCTGTTTAACATTCAACTCTGTTCATCTAGGAGGCCATAGATTGTCTCTTTGCATGTTGATTGAATTGATTAGAGCCCCAGGCCTTGATGGCAAAAAAAAAAAGTGCCTCTAATTAATCAGACAATGCTTGATTAGTTTTTCTGTTTTGAGGAGATAAACTGACGGCTTCCTCAAGAAATTTCACCCCATATAATTCTCCTTCAGGGAAAAATAAAGGGCAAAGGAGACTTTGTTTGAATACCCCCATGGGGCTCTCTTGTGTTCTAAGGAATTTAAAAATATTTCTAAAAAACCCTCTTTCAGGTTCGAACCAAATTTCCTCCTTTTTATACCCATCAGTGGTCTTTCTGTAGCACCCTGTAGAGCCAGCATGGCCCCCTAGAGTGTGGGGTTTGAGTTTGAATTCCAAACTTTCCCATTTACTGCCTGTAGACCTGGGCAAGACACTTGGCCTCTGTGAACATGGTTGGATGAGACGGCCTCCGAGTTGCCTCTCGGCCCTCAATCTTGTGATCCAACGCCTCACTTATGCTCTTAGTCCATCTCACTCTCTCTTGTGCCATGTGTCCACTTTCCCCATGTCAGCTTTCCTCAGGGAGGACCATCAGACTGTCAGAACTTGACATGGTAGATTTCAGCCCATTGACCATTTGGTTTTCAAAGCCAGCCTTGGGGATATATAAATCATATGGAAAGAAAATGTTCAAATCATTAATCATTTTTACCTCCCGTATCAGATGGGGGAAAATATCCAGGGAATCTGTCCATCTTTTCTTAAACCCTCAGCTTCTTCCTTCCTTTTGAATCTGGTGCATGCTTCTATTCACATTCCCTGGATATCTTGAAAATGCATCTTATGAGGCTTGGTCAGCAAATATGGCTTGTGCCCTAGTGACATGGGTTTGTAGGGCACGCTGGAGATCCCAAACTGAGAGCTAAAATTTACACATCAGAAATCAGCAAATACTATAAGTTGGGGCTTGCTGTATTGTTTTCTTGATATCCAGACGTAAAGTGATGAAGAAAATGTTAATAATATAGAAAAATTCAGAATGTGTCCTTGTAGACTTTTTTGTTGAGAGCTGGTTGTTAAACATTTATTTATCAGCACACCCCTCATTCATTGTATTTCCCCCATCTTGCAGTGCAATAATGGGCACTTAGGCAAATAGGATATTTGCATTAAGTGGCATTTAGAACAGATTAAAAGACCCTAAAATCCCAAATGGAATTATTTACAGTGTAAGCTTGTGTTGGAAGTGTTTTGTATTGAGCCAGCAGTCATAGCCTTTGAGATCTAGAAGGTGTCCTCACCCAACCTTGAGTCCAGAAGGCAGGGCCTCATTACCACTAGCTTCATTGAAATGGATAGTAGAATAGCAGAGATGTTGAAGAAGGCTGAGGAGTGGACCTCAGAGATCATCTGGCCAACCCGCCCATTGTACCCCCTTTAGTCTTTTTTTCCTAAGCTTCCAGAAGAGCAGAGAAAGGGACCGGGTGCTTGAAAAGCGTGTGTTGGACACACACACGTATGTATATATGTAAAACATGCGGCCAGTTATGGCAGTCATATCCCCCTTTTCTCAACTGTTCTCATGAACATGTCACAGAGTTCTCCCTCCTTCAGTGTTCAGTTAACTGAAAGCTTTCTCTGATATGGTACAGATTAAAGCTCGGAAATTTAGAACAAGAAACAAATCTATAGTCAGATCAAATGGTGAAGAGAACCTGACTAAAACAGAGTGAGGCAAAGGAGCCCTTTGTGGATTTCCATATGGTTTCTCATGGCGATAGAGCACCGGTGTTTCCACTCTATAACCCTGTCTGATGGGTGATTCTTTATTTGGGGCTCAAGAGAATTATTTGCCGTAACTGATGGGCTATAGGCTCCAAACTGGTCTCGAGGTACTACGTGTCATTAATATCTTCTGGACCTAAGAGAAAATCCTGCCAAGAAGAAAAGATGCTTGGGGCTGCTAAAAATAGAGAAAGGGCATCTTAGACAGGTATATTTAATTAGCCGCTGTGATTTCTTGAACTACTTGGCACCTGGCAGGGGTTGGCCCTCTTTTTTTTTTTTTAATGGTTTTTACCTAGGAATGGTCAGGGGGGAAAGTTGTAGGCATCCCCAGAAAGGCAGAGATTTAGTTTGTATTTTCCCTGGGGTTTGTGGCATGTGTCCATATGTATCATGAGGCCTGAATTATAGCTCTGGCTCACAACTTTTTTGAGGCCCTGTCCCGTTGTGAATATAGCAAAAATCTAGCAGTCCTCTCAGAATGGCTTATGAGGGGAAAAGAAGTGACTGGACAGCAGCATTGGCTCCCCCAACTACCATTGTGGCATCCCTGATTAGTCTTCCATCTCCCACTCCTTCATTGTGGACCACCCTCAGGGGCCAAATCTCTTGACAGTTCTAAGCTTTTCTCTGTCCTCTCTCCATCTGGGAACTCACAGACTCTCACAACTAAAGTTATAGTCAAAACAAGCTTCAGTTATATCCAATGTAGATAGATGGATGGATGGATGGATGGATGGATGGATGGATGGATGGATGGATGGATGGATGGATGGATGGATGGATGCATGGATGGATGGATGGATGGATGGATGGATGGATGGATGGATGGATGGATGGATGAATGCATGGATGGATGGATGAATGCATGGATGGATGGATGGATGGATGGATGGATGGATGGATGGATGGATGGATGGATGTCATCATCATTTACCCATCAAGAAAAGAAACCAAAACTTCCCAACATTTCAAGATATCTAAATGTAGAATGGGCTGCCTCAGAAGCTAATTGATTCCTCCTTATTAGGGACTTTCAGGGAAAGTCTGGGTGATGCCTTTTTTGTATGTCTTCTAGAGAGAATTCTGAATTAGGTGCATCTTGAACTTGATGGCCCTCTGGAGTCCCTTCTAGTTCATGAAATTCTTTGAGAAATGCTCACTCTAAATCTTCCTGTTAACCCCACCATCATTAACCCAGCTGATTGGCCTTGTCCTTGATGTGTGCCTGGCCCTCATCTATTCTTTTTCATTGATTAGAATTTCTAGCATTTCCATCTCTGGCAATGTAGGCCCCACCTGTCCCCCCTCTGTTCCTAATGCCATTGCCCTGGGGTCGGTCCTTATTATTGCCCACCAGCAATGGATCTTTCCTCTTCTCTCCCCTCTCCAATCCATCCTTCATTTCTTACAGATAGATCTGTTTGTGACATTCTTCTACTCAAACCCCTTCTGGAGCTCCCTTTGGCTTACCAAGTGGAATTCAGACTCCTGGAGTACCTGGCGTTCAAGGTCCTTGGCAATTTTGTGCTTCTTTCTTCTTTGAGGTATGTGTGCCTAAAAGCTGCTCCTCATTTGACTCCATCACTGCAGTCTGGCACACTGGGCTAACTTGCCCTCCTGAACATGGCCTCCAGCCTGGGTTTTCAACCTTCTCTGGTTTCTGTGTCCCTTGGCCCTCACCAAGCCTTCCCATACCCTCTAGTGAATGTGAAAGGAAATAAATTCTGGAGTTTACCATGCATATGCCCAAAAGAACTAAAGAAATTAATTTTTTATTAACTTTTGATATTCTAGTGAGTATGAAAGGAAATAAATTCCAGAGTTTACTATGCATATGCACAAAAGAAATAAAATAGATTAATTTTAGAAAAAGAAAACTTTATTCAGTGTGTAACATTTTTAGTATCATAATGGTATTTGCTATGTATCGTGCACAGATTAGTAAGACCTTTGATTCTATTTCTCAGCAATTTTATTCTCAGCACAGTCTTCTGAAAGGGGTGTGTGTGTGTGTGTGTCTGTGTGTCTGTGTGTCTGTGTGTCTGTGTGTATGTTTCCATTCCCATATAAAAGGTTCAATCTCCAGTTTATTTCTTGCTTAACATTTAATTGAGGGTCAGCTAAGTGCTGCCTGATAGATAGAACAAGACCTGGAGATGGGAAGTCCTGGATTCAAATGTGACCTCAGACACTTCCTAGCCCTGGACAAGTCACTTAACTCCAATTACCTAACCTTCACTACTCGTCTGCCTTGGAACTAATACTTAATATCAATTCTAAGATGAAAGGTAAAGGCTCTAAAAAAAATTTTTTTAAGACTTGATTGAGAACAGATTAAGACTCCTGATTTACCAAGATAAATTGTTATTGAAATTAAAGAAAAGGGAAGGAAACAAGCATTTAGTAAGCACCTACTATGTGCCAAGCACTTTTATAGATGGTGTCTCATTTGACCTTCCAAGCAACCATTGTGAGCAGATTTAATAAGAATGGAATGGCCTTACCCCAAGGAAGACCAAAGACTCTGGTCATTGTCTAGAAAGCCATTTGGAGATCCCCTTTATTGTAGAACTCAGCTAGCTCATCTTTCACTGGGCCATTGTTCTTGATTCTTTTCTGGCTCTGTATGAGTAATGGGTTCATCTTCCAGACCTCAGTCATTTTGTTTTGTTCACTAGGATTTATTCCTCAAGCTGGTTTAAAGACTTTGCATGTGCACTACACCATCATGTTGTCTTCCATCTCCATCCTGCCTCTACCTCTTCACTGTTCTCTCACCAACATGTCCCGTTTGGCACCAGAACTTCCCTTTTTACCCCATTTCCATATGAACTGATGGCCATTTACTAAATATTCCCTGTGTCCCCTTGAACATTTTCTCATCCCTTTGGGGACTAGAAATTTCTGCCTTAACACTCTCCCACCCTCATACTTATGCTTGTGATTTCTCCATTCTTTCCTCCCTCCACCCGTCCAATTCACCCATCCTGGAAAACCCATTTCCAGTGTTACCATGAAGCTTTCCCTATATCTCCACATCATTGATGACCTTCCTATGACCAGAAAAGCCACTTGATTTTGCCATCTCTTGACATTAATAATCAGTGCAAAGCCATGTATTATATGTGTGCCTCTTATTCTCCCATTACATGATGGGCTCTTCTTAGCAAGAACGTGGCTCTTCCAAACACTATAACATTCTCAAAGCCTGGTATGATGTGACCAGAGCATTGTTGAATGAATGAATGACCTTCATGCTAAGGGTCTTTAACCCAGTTTTCAGATACCTTTGAGACATTTTCACCTGGGCATGCAACTGTGATCTTAAACTCAACATTGCTGACCAATAACTTCCTATCTCAGTCAAGGAAAAGACTTCCCTTTACAAAATGGCCATTTTCTTGATGGCAATGCTGCTCTTCAATCTTGAGCTCAAGACTTTCATGCCACTTTTCATACTTTAACCCCCCACTTATACTAGAAATTAGGGATGCCACAGTGAAGAGAGCTCTGGATCTAGTCGAGAAGTCAGGTTCAAATCCCTCCTCAGACATGTCACATAGGCAAGTCACTTAATCTCTGTTTCAGTTTCCTCAACTATAAAAAAGGAGATAATAATAGCATCTTCCTCCCAAGTTTGTTATGAGAATCAAGAGAGATATTATTTGGAAAATACATTGCACAGTGCCTGGCACATAGGTACCATTTAATTATGTATTCCCTTTCCTGACTCTGGGCAAGTCACTTAACCTCTGACTCAGTTTCTTGATCTGTAAAATAGGGATAGTAATAACACCTACCTCAGAGCTGTTGTGAGGATGAAGTGAAATATTTGTAAAGCATTTTGCAAATTTAAGGTGGCAAACCTCATCATCCAAGTCTTTTCATTCTTCCCCAAAGTCAGTGGTTAATAAACATTCACTACACTGAACTAAATCACACTTTGCCTGGATAACTGCAGGAGCCTTCTCCTCTGGGCTTGTTCTATTCCAATCCATTCTGGCACAAGGCAGCCTTCTAATTTACCTCAAACCCCACTTTTGTCCCATTCACCTCCTTCTCTAGATCCTACAGTGGCTCCACTTTGTCATTTGTATCAAATGAAAACTCTTCATTTTTACATTTCAGTACGGTGCTACCTACTTCTGCTGTTGTCTCTTCCCTTCTTCCACAACATGGACCATCTACCCAGTTAGTTTAGTCTCCTCACTGCCCCACACAGCTTATGCTTCTTCTCTTCTCTCTTTTACTCCTGTTGTTTACCTCACCAATAATATACATTCCCATCCCAGCCACTCATTCAGATATTACCTACCCTTGATGATCCAGTGCAATTGTAAATTTTCAGGTAGCCTTTCCTAGATTACTGATCTTTCCCAACCTGATCTCCAAGATCACTTTTTTTAATTTTTATTCAGCCTCTCCTCTCTCCACACCATAGAAACCATCTTCTGACAAATTATATAGATTATGTCTTTTATGTTTCCATTTCTCAGTTCAAGTTCATTCTCTTGAGGTGAACATTCACAAGTTATTTTTAAAATATTAAACCTGTAGCTGTACATAATGTTCTCTTGATCCTATTCATTTCACTCTTCATTATCTCATGTAGTTCTTTCCAGTTTTTTAAAAATTACCCTGGTCATAGATTCTTTTTTAAAAACATTTATTAATATTTATTTTTTGAAAAGTTAACATGGTTACATAATTCATGTTCTTACTTTCCCCTTCACCCCTAACTTTCCCCTCCCCCCATGGCAGATGTGTATTTCCACTGGTTTTAACATGTGTCCTTGATCAAGACCTATTTCCAAATTGTTGTTAGTTGCATTGGTGTGGTAGTTTCGAGTCTACATCCCCAATCATGTCCGCCTCAACCCATGTATTCAATCAGTTGTTTTTCTTCTATTTCCACTCCTGTAGTTCTTCCTCTGAATGTGGGTGTCTTTCTTTTCCATAAATCCCTCAGAATTGTCCTGTGTCATTGCATTGCTGCTAGTACAGAAGTCCATTACATCCTATTTTACCACAGTGTGTCAGTCTCTGTGTACAATGTTCTTCTGGCTCTGCTCCTTTCGCTCTGCATCAACTCCTGGAGGTCTTTCCAGTTCACATGGAATTCTTCCACTTTATTATTCCTTTTAGCACAATAGTATTCCATCACCAGCATATCCCACAGTTTGTTCAGCCATTCCCCAATTGAAGGGCTGAACAGTAATATTCCATCACAATCATGTGCCACAATTTGTTTATCCATCCACAATTGATGGATATCCTCTTGATTTCCAGTTTTTTGATACTATAAAGAGAGCTGCTAGAAATATTTTGGAACAGATAGGTTCTTTTCCTTTTTCCCTTATCACTTTAGGAAACAGACTTGGGTCTAAGGGTATACCCAGTTTTATAGCTTTCTCAGTGTAATTCCAGATTACTCTCCAAAATTATTGGATCCGTTCACAGCTCCACCAACTGTATCTTAGTGTCCAGAAGCACTTCCAAAAGGTGCTACATATTTTGGTGTTTGATTCAGTATATTATTTATTTTTTTTCCCTATGAAACTTGAAACTCAGCCCAGCACCTGATCTCCTGGCACATGACCCAGTGAAGTCAGTCCCAGGGTATCTGTGGATGAAACTGAAAAGAGAGTAACAAGCAAATGCAGACTGGAATAGATTTCTCAGGGATAGAGATTTTATATCATTTTTCATGAGAGTGGAGTCTGTAGTTGTGCTTTTACTACTCAGTTCCTGATGAGAAATGAATGGTACTCAAGAATACAAAATTGGGAAGAACAGCTGAACCTGGCCAAGTTCACAAAGATAGAACCCTCATTAGAGGTGACACAATGTTCCATAAAACACCGAGATTTGTTTGCCAAAGGTGTTTGATGTGTTGTAGAGAATATTCAAAATCTAAAAGCAGTGATCAAACTTACTTTGCATTATTACAAACTATAATTGCTCAACTCTGTGGACATCAGGATTTTTGAATCAATCAACAGAAATCAGCAAGACCAAGACCACCTCAATGGAGTTTTAAGTTGAGATTGGTCTAATAATCTATACAGGAAAAACTGAATGGGTGGAGGCACTTATTATCCAGAGGATGATGGGCAGTTGGATAAGAAGTCCATTGAATTAGTACAAATAGCCAGTTCATATATCCAGGTGTGTAGATAGGATTAACTCTCCCCTTGCCTGGTTTTAACTAATCAAATCAAGAACTTAAAGTACCCCTACTTAACAGTAAGCAAGAGAATTCATGAGTCACTTACTAGAGTAAGCTCACACCCCCAAAGGCTACTGCCCATCCCCCACCATTGGGCAGTGCTAGGCAAATTGAAAGACTGCCATTGGTTTCTGTGAAGAAGGAAGAGGAGTGACAGGAAGTGTCATGGAAAGCAGAAGCATAAAAAGAAGAGATCAGCACAGTCGTGGGGCTTTTCCTTTCCTGGCTTCTGGAGAGATTGGTTCCAGAGATTCATTCCCTTCCTGGTGTTTGGAGTGAGTGGCTGAGATCCCTGCCTTGGCTTGGAGGAGACCTTTTCCCTGGATCCTGCATCAGCTTGCTGGGCAAGTGGCTGAGGTTCTTGCCTTGGCTTTGGAGGATGCTGTGTTGGTGGAACTCTGGCTGACAACACCACCTGGACCTCTAGATGACAATTACTAGGAAATCCACATGGAGATCAGACTTGAGGAGCCCTGCCAGGGCTGAACCGATACCAGAGCAGCATTTAGGGTGGTAGGCTAGACCTTCTTTTTATATTTTTCTACTTTAACTCTTCCCACCTCTTTGCAAATAAAGCTGCTAAAAGTCATTTTGATTTAAACTATAATATTTTTAAATCGGCAACCACGATATTACTTTAGAATTCTCATATTTAGCATAAAACCTAAATTTAAACTCTTACACAGGACAGGTCCTGTTGATAGACACTGAAGTAAGCAGACAGGCCCAGCATGGAATACAATAAAGAGTGGGATCAGCACATTTGGAAAATTGTGCCAGACTTTCAGTTACTTGGATTGTATATAAACCAGATTGGAGGAAGGAGTGGACAAAAAGAGAACATGGCCGATATTTAGAATAATACAATCCCTTTTTTTTTTTGTCCTTCCCTCAAAGTTAGCCAATAGATTTCAAAGTCCCTAGGAGGTATTTAATGAATATTTATTTAATTGAATTGAATTGAATGCTACTTAGCATTCTGAGGAGAAACAAATAGATACCTGATACATGATGGGAAAATATTTGGAAATTCTCTAAAGGACCAACTGCAAATCAGATCTGAAACTCTCTAAAAGACATTGGTGAGGAGCAGCTAGATGGCTCAGTGGGCTGAGAACTGCACCTGAAAACAGGAGATCCTGGGTTCAAATATGACCACAGACACTTCCTAGCTAGGCAACCCTGGACAAGTCACTTAACCCTAACTGTCTAGCCATTACCACTCCTCTGCCTTGGAATCATTACTTTGTATTGATTCTATGACAAAAGGTAAAAGATTTTTTGGTTTGGGCTTTTTTAAAGAGCAATTTTGTTGAGCACTTGTATGTGCATACACACATGTATATACATATATGTAATATAGTGTGATGTATGATATTTAATACATATGTATTTCTAGACACATATGTAAGTGCCCCACATACTACTAGAGAACCTTGACAAGAGAGTCTGTGTGGGCTAGGGGGCATCCACACTGTCCTGGATTCAAATCCTGCCTCTGCCACATACTAGCTGTGAGACCCTTCATCTCACAGGCTCTAGGCAGCTCTTTAAAAGCTGCAAATATGCCCTGGCAAAGGTAGTCCGTCTCTAGTTTTCTCTTCATGCATCAATGAAATCATTGGTCTGAACCAAAAAATAATTGTAACAAAAATTTTCAGAGTTTCCAGGGTTACATCCAGTTGGATCCTCAGGCCCTGTCCCTTGCACAGTGGATCTGAGACGTCTACTTTGGCCATTTTTGCCTGGTCTGGCTCCCTCCTTGTGTTTACTCTGGATACACATCACTGGCCATACGTGGCAGTGAAGTGCAGGATCTTAGAGGTCACTTCCTCCAGCCCCTCATCTGACAGACGAGGAAACTGAGTCCCAGTGAGGTTAACTCATTTGTGTAATTGTCCTCCTTGGCTGCCTTCTCCCAGCTTCGGTGCTGCTCTAGGAATGCCCAGCTCAGGCAGGGGCTCTCCACTGTCCTCTCCACCCAGCACCCCTTCCAGCTTCCCTTTTTGGCTGGTGCTCCCCTCATCTGCTCCTTCGCCCCTGAGAGCCGGGCCTGCCATCCTTGTGCGGCCTAGTGTGGGCACAGAGGGAGCCCACCGTACTCTGCTCGCCATGCTCTCCCCCCCGATCCAGCTCTTCCTCGGGGGTGTCATGCTGCCCCGAGCTGCCCCTGGTTTAAAAGTTGTAACAAGTATATGATTTTTAAACATCATTGTTTATTGTTTTAAAATGTGCTATTGGGAATAATGTTACTCTATTTGAATGTGCATTGTGAATCTGCTATTTGTAAGATCCATTTATACTCACAGAATGAAAATCTCATTTTTGGGTAACAAAACCCTTCTAGTTCTAAGCTATATATATATATTTTTGATTTTTTGATTTTTAAAACATTCTTTTTTTAATTAGAGCAATTGATTTTTCCTTTTTCTCATCTTGTACTGGAAGTACATATATAATCATTATTTATCCTTTTTCTGATTCTACAGCGATATAGCTTAATGCAAATACCTGAGCCTATAGGACTGTGATTTAAATGCCTCTCTGATTCCAGAAGGGAATATAAAAGCCCTTAAATAGTGCTAAGAAAGCACATGGTCACCTTGACTAAAAAATCTGCATGGATTGCTGGAGTTCTATGCCAATACTTTAGGGCTTGGAAATTGGGGTTTGAGTCCTGGAGTCCCAGTCTTTTCTAAAACTTTAGAGGATGTGGGTCCCCTTGACTTAGATTTCTAGGCCAGCACCTAAGATGGGTTATTTATTTGGCTCACTTCCCTGAAAAGCTGATGGTAAATCAGATCAGAGAGAGACATTTCCCTTCAGTCCTGGCCCTAAGTGGGTAATAGCAAACTGATTAAATCCCTTTTCATTGGGCCTTGTTTCAAAAGCCTGTTATAAGTTTATTTTCCCTACATTTTTTGCACATTTTACATTTCATTCACAAGTTAATTTTTTTCTTTTTCTTGAATTTTATTCTTTGTATTTTGCCAATTGATTTCATACAACCCCCAGGACTCAGCCTCTCATCCTTAGCTGACCTGAGGTACCCTTTTTAAGGAAAAAAGGTGTGTTTAGAATTTCCCTCAGGGGGATGGGATATATGTTAAGTTTTTTAAAATTCGATAATGTAAAAATATATATATATTTAACCCTTTTAGGAGTAATTTCAGGGGGAAATGTTAATTCTCAGAAGAAAATGTATGTTTTGTAATCCTATTGTAAAGTTTAAATTCTTTTGAGAATAATTTCAGGATAAGGATCTTGCCATCTCCCCAGAATCCAGACTACGAACCTGTTTGGTGAAGACACCATGAAGATGCCTGAAAAGCCTTCACTGTACCATGAAGACCAAAACTGAACTTTGGGGTGCAGTTGATTGAACTATGGGGAGTGGAAATTGAGTTGTATATATTGTTTTAATTGTACACTAATATACCAATAGGGGACTGCCCCCAAATTGGTTTATTGTCAATGCGGCTAGTTTTATCCATTTGTTCATTTATTTCTTTTATCCCCCAAATTCCTAAAATTTTAGAAGTTGTCTATGTTTACAGATCCAGCGAAGAAAAAAGGCCACCTTTTTTTTGCCAGATCCCAGGGGGAATTGTAAAATTGGAATTTGGGAAATGCCATTTAAAAAGTATATATATATATATATATATATATATATTTTCTATGGACATATGGGAACTATCAAACTACATTTCCTGTGGTCCAACGGGGTTCCGGTTCTTTGGGCGTGGGAATGCCTGCGTTACCATGCAGAGGACAGTTTAAATGGGAGGAGAATCGAAAGTAAGCCCTCTTGGCTAGCAGGCTCGGGGAGAGACGAGAGGTAACAATAATGGCTAGGGCAGCAGTTTTGAATTCTTACTGGCACGTGGTCTAATGATTTTACCAGCATGGCCATGGCTTTAATTAAACTACTAATTTATATTATTATATCAGTCTTTATCATTTTTAATTGTAACACCCCAAATGGTGCACATTCCAAACTGGAGCGTTCCGTGCCAGGGAGACCCCGCCGTCCCCCTCTTGGTAGCTTCCTCCCCTTCCCTCTGAGCCCCGACCAGGCCTCAGGAGAAGACGGATCGAGAGCTTCTGCCCTGTCCAGCAGATCCCGGTTCTTGGATGCCTCATTTCGGATGATTACAAACGATTTTGTAGGATAAATAAATATTCTCACGTTCAAAAGCCCTTAAGAAATCACCCTTAAAAGCGGTTCTTCGTCTCACCCAACCTGGCCGTGATGCAGCGGCAGGACTCGGCGGTGGCAGACGGGCCCTTTAGAGGTCTTTGTGTGCCGCTCGCCGCTCCCAGAGGCGCCGGCCCGGCCAGCGGCTGCTTTCCCAGAACCAGTGAGCAGGTTCGGCCCGGTATCGGTGTTTATTGTAGGGGAAGAAGAAACTACTAGTTAATTAATTAATGGGATCTTTTCACATGACATCCTGATCCAAACTATTCCTGGAATATAGGTGTGGTTCCGTGTCACGGCTCACATTCAGTCCTCCGGCCAGAGTTACAGCGTCATCACCGGCCAAATTAAGTGTCCAACCATGAACAGTCCTAAAAGTCAATGCCTGTAAAACACGCCTCCTGTGTGCCGTGCACAGTGCTAGGCACTTTACAGAGATCCCATTTAATCCGCACAACTTTGGGGGGTAGATGCTATCATTCTCTCCATTTTACAGTTGAGGAAACTGAGGCTGTTGGGTTAAATGACTTGCTCAGTATCACACCGCTTGTTAGTGTCTGAAGTCAAAGTAGAATTCAGATCTTCCTGACTCCCATCCTGGTGCTCTATCTACCAGGCCCCCTATAGGTTAAGTGACTTGTCCAGGGTCATTTGGCCCACGTGAGTCAGAGTTTGGCTTTCAGCCCTGGTTGTCCTGGCCCGGCTCTCCACCCACTAAGCAATCTGCCTCTCTCTCTGCCTGCCTAGCTGTATAAATGTCAAGATTCTTTAAAATCGTAACTTATTTAACTTAAAGGAGCTCTTAGTTTCCAGAGTTTGGGCTTTGAATAAAGGGGAAGACAGTAGAAGAGTTGTCAGATTAAGAAGCAAAGACTTTCTCTGTGACCTTCCTTTTCTTTCCCATTAATAATTCATAACCACCTGTAGGGAAGGGTTTGAATTTTCTGTTGGATTCATGCATCTGTTCATGTAGCAAATGTCACCGATGGCCGGGCTTTGCGATTTGTCATTGGGGATTCCTTTGTAGGGTTACAGAACTTTCTCCTTTTTTTCCCTGTGAATCCTTGCCCTCCGTCATTTTTAGTGACTAATGAGGTCACTCTCTTAGCCATTTCTATGTAACCTTGGTAAATTTTCTGTAAAGTAGAAATTTCTTAGTATGCTATAATTAAATGGACTAAATAAAAGGTGCTTATCAGAAAATGCCCTATTAGCATGAGAGTCCAGGAACCATCCATCCTGATTTCCTTAATGTGTTATTATGGAATCCAATTAGGCCGCATGCTCACACACTCATCTTACTGTCCGTAATCTGGTGTGGGCTGGGCTTAGCAGGGAGAGAAGCTCCCGAAATAGGACACAGCAGAAGGCGGTCCTTTTCCCATTTGGGCCGTTCTCCATGGGCAGAGGGAGGGACGGTAATTGAGGGAAAGCCAAGGCTTGGGACCACACCACCATCTCTAATTTAATGTGCCCGACTCAAAGCCTGCCCCTGAGAGGAATGGGGTACAGGAAGAGTGGGTAGAAGGGAAGGAGGAAAGCCGGGCTGCCACCAAAGGACCCTCGAACCTCTATGATTATGAGTTTCAGGAACTGAGTGGGTCATCTGTGTGAAAATATACATGTGGAGATCCAACCGAATTCTTTTTTGTTTTCTGCCAACTCAGTCTTTCTCCTCACAAATATGACATGAGAACAACCTAAATGCTCTCCCACCGCCATTGATAGAGACAGACAAAAGATCTGTAATCGTTGCTCATTAACTATTCTGTTTCCTTCATCTCTGTGCTTTCAATTCAATAATCATTTCTTAAGAACCTGCCATATATGGGGACAGCTAAGTGGCTCCATGGATTAAGAGCCAGGCCCAGAGATGGGAGGTCCTGGGTTCAAATCTGACCTCAGAAACTTCCTATTTGGGTGACCCTGGACAAGTCACTTAACCCCCATTGCCTAGCCCTTACTACTCTTTTGCCTTGGAACCAATACACAGCATTGCTTCTAAGACAGAAGGTAAGGGTTTAAAAAAAAAAGAACCTGCCATATGCCAGACACTGTGCCTAGTGCCGAGGATACAGAGGATGAACCAAAACAGTTGTTGGCTCCTCAATTTAGAGTTGGAGGGATCATGGGAAGTCATCTAGTCCTATCTCATCGTTTTTAAGAAAGTGAGGCCCAGACAAAGTGACCTTCTTAAAATAACCAAGTGACAAAGTAGGAATTTGAAGCCATGTCTCTGCTTTGGATCAGTGGTAGAGATGAGAACAAAAATTAGGAGGGAAGAAAAGAGATGGAGGGAGGAGAGCTCTTCTGCCATGGCTGGAGCCAAGTTCTCCCTTGCCCCCACCTTCCATCTCTGAACACCCCAAGGGTATTCTTGCCAGGATGGGCTCAAGAGAAAATGTTCTCAGGCTACATGATCATTGTGTATATTTTCAAAATGATGACCAAAGTGCCTGAATGAAGAATTTGGACTCTTGAATACTTCAACCACTATTCTGATAACTCAGCTAGTTATAAGTTAGAGATCCCCTAAATAAAGGCACTCCCCCTATAGTTCTTGTCTTTCTCTCTGTCCTTCATAAAGGACAACCCACGGGACTGTGAAGATGGGCTCCACTATGTCTGTTCTCCTATTATATTTTCATCATCGTACCTTTGAAAAGAAGCATTTAGGTCATCCTCATAAAGGTTTTACCCAAATAAGAATGTAAGTATGTGAAGAAGGAGTTGCCAATATCTTCCAGATTGCTTTTTAAGTACCACATATAATTTCTTCAGTCATTTAATGTCTTTCTCTTCTTCCTGTAGCTTAAGAACCATGTTCCCTTTGGCATGATTTCTTCCATGTGTCCTTGTTATGGTCCTGATATTATTCCCACCATCCTTTTCTTGAATTTAATTTTCTACTTATAGTAAGAGCATATCAAATCCTGAGTCTGCATGGGGGTTGTCATCAATGATGAAAATGGATCCAAGATGGAACATCTCTTCCATTTCTGGTCTGTCTCTTGTCCTCCACAGACTTCATACTTGTGTGGCTCCTCTTTGCATGTAGGTGGCCCTGGCCTATAAGATACAAGCAATGATAAAGAATAAGAGTAGAGAGGCTTTAACTCTGCCGGTGACAGTATCTGCTCTCCAAGGACCAACCTACTTAAGTACAAAGTTGGTTATCACTAGAGACCGCTAGGTGATGAAATCTTTGCATGTGACAATCTGTAAAACAAAACTCCCATGGAGGAACTTAATACCAGTACTGCTCTTTAATAAGTAAAAAAAAAAAAAAAATTACCATCTTATCAAAACTTCCTAATCTGAAGGTCATAGAGAAGTCTATATTTTTTCTCTAATGTAGAAATTTTGTTTTTATTATTAATTATTTTTATTATTAATTATTTTTATCAATTATCATTTCATCTTTTGCCTGGACAGAGTAAAATCATAGATAATTTGACTTAGCAAAGCAAAATCCATCATTGATGGTTCTCTTCCAACAAGATATCTCTCACGAATGTGTTAAAAGCATATATGATCTCTTAGTCTATAGAAAGATAATTTTGTTTATCCTCTGATTATCCATATCAAGTAGTAGCAATCGGAAAAACCTAGAAAGATTTACATAAACTGATGCAAAGTGAAGTAAGCAGAACTAGGAGAACACTGTATACAGTAACAGAAATAATACACAATGATCAACTGTAAAGGGGCAAACCAAGTTTACTAAGCTTAGCAAGTTTTCCAGATAACTCCGAGGGACTCATGATTAAACAAACAAACCAAAAAATGCTAACCACAGCCAAAAAAAGGAACTGTTGGAATCTGATAGCACAAAGCACACCATCTTTCACTTTATGTCCTTTGTGAATTTTTTATTGTATGTGTGATATATGTCTTCTGTCAGAGCATGGGGAATATGGAAATATGTATTGCATGAAAGCACTGGCATCGATAACAAACTGTTTACTGCCTTGGAGAGGGAAAGAATCTGAATCTTAAAATGCCAGAAAAAATTGTCAAAAAATTTTGGAAAATAGCTAATGTGATCATTTTTTTCTCTTGGATAATCATATTTATTATAGTTTGTTACATATTTTGTATTATGTTATATTTTTTAAAATATAAAAAGGTTACTCAAAAATTATTCCTACAGGTAACTGAAAAAAAATTTAAGTTAAAAAAAAATAAAGGAGTAGCCACTAATGGGTTGACTTAGAAAGAGATCTCTAAACAGAGGGTCCCAAGAATCTCTGTTTGGCCCTGTGCTGCTTAATATTTTGATTAGGGTCCTAAATAACAGTATAGAGGCCAGTAGAGAGGTAATATGAGTTGAGCTTCTATGGCTGAGGGTTTAGAGTTGACAGAACCCAATGGGTAACAGACCATTCAAGAATAGCCAGACTTAAGATCACAACATCCTAAAATTATAGGTTTAAAGTTGGAAATGACCTTCAAAGCTATGTAGAAAACCAAGGCCCAGAAAGGTGATGTGATTGATGTACAGTCATCCAGGCATTAAGTGGCAGAAACAGGATCTGAAGTGAGGTCTTCCCACTCCACATCCATTGAGTTTTCTGTACTAATAGAGCCCTGGACTAGGAATCAGGAGACAGTAGTTTTAACTTCTCTGATCTTCAACTTCATTGTCATAAAATGGGGATAATAATCCTTGACCTACTGAGCTACCAAGTTTGTTACTAGGAAAACACTTTTAAAATCTTAAATGCCCTAAAAATGTGTCATCATCATTATTATTCATCATTAAATCAAGAGTAGTTTACTTAATATTTTCATATATAATTGAACATTTTTAATTTTTTGTTGATGCATTTTTCTGAAGTTCAAAAATTGTCTGATTTCTTCTTTTTTCAGGGATTGGTTAAATGTGTTCAGCCCACCTATTGTGCCCCCTAGCCAGCAGCCTACAGAGCACCTGGATTCCTCAGGAAGTTTGAGTGTTCAAGGTGAGAATTTAAATGG
This sequence comes from Gracilinanus agilis, assembly GCF_016433145.1. Lineage (NCBI taxonomy): Eukaryota > Metazoa > Chordata > Mammalia > Didelphimorphia > Didelphidae > Gracilinanus > Gracilinanus agilis. Next base: position 21,758,721 of record NC_058130.1, on the reverse strand, counting down.
TAACATTTGTTGAAAATGAAAGCAAATTAATTTATAAACATTCAAAAGTTAAGTCAGAGGATCCTAAATCCAGAGCTGGAGGGGGTTCATGGGACCATCTGGTCTACCTACCTCCCCCCATTTCCCCAATCTATAGATGAGGAAATCCTATCATTTTTCATTTGGTAAATGCCAGTCACATTGGGCCATGCTGTGGGCCCACCATTTCTCACCTGGGGAATATTGTCTTGATTTCTTCGTCATTACTGTCAGTTAATATTTATTGTACTCCTAGAATAGGATATATTGTAGCTGAAATAAATCAAATAAGTGGCCCCAACTTTCTAATGATTGTTTCTAGGAAGGGAATCTTAATGTTTTAATATCCTTTCCTGAGCATCACAAAGTCAACACATTTTATTGGGAGAGAACCTTAATGCAGTTCTGATGGTCCCCAGTGGAAATTTGAAAAGAACAAAGAGACAAAACCTGAGACAGAGGGCCCTTTGTCAGTGGCATCTGCTCAGGTGAACCATTTGTTTCTGGCTCGGGGATAGAAGCATTACCACTAGGCCCCCAGAGATAAAACATCAACAAAATAATTTTTGCTGAAAATTGAGAAATTTGAATGGTGGGAAAGGGAAATAAACACTCCCAAACTGCGCCTCACATCCACAGCCTTAATAACACGGCTATCTAAGAATATTCTCTGCATCAAGTCTGGAACAAGAGAGCTCAAGACCAAAAGTTAGGAAGACAAAAAACACAGCTGAAACCAACAGAGGTGCCAGTTTTCTGCTGATTGCCCAAGGGAAAGAGCGATGATGTAGCCACATTTGTCTTCAGGTCTGGAGAATTCAAAGTGAGAGCTCATAAATCTGACTTGTATATTTTGGCTGCCCGAGGGATGGAGCTGTTTCTGTGATTTACTATCTGAAATAGATTATGCCCCTCAAATTGGGCATCTTTTCAGAGGTGTACATTTATAATTACTTATGACAGAAAAATAGGACCTTGCTGTCAAGAAGGGACCTTGCTGTGAGGAAGCTAGTAATATGTTATGTTAAATGTCCTAAATAAGGCAAAGAAAATGAGACGGTGATCCTTGAGCAAAGGCACACAAGAGATATATTTCTGATAAGTGCCTGAAAAGGCATCTTGAAGTCACTATTACAAAGGCCAACAGTGACAGCAGCAACTCAGTTACGTGGAACATAAACAGAGCTGTTGCTCCGGGGAAAATTAAAGGCTTGCATCCCAATGAGACATCCTGAAATGGGCTGGCTAATGGGAACCCTGGATTTCTAACTCCTCTACTTGAGAGGCTTTCTGATACAGCCCTCCTCTTGGATTTTTACATGGGCTCATGGAGAGGGTCTGTAACCTTCTGCTTTGCATCTTCATATGTGATCAATCCAAGAGCTACCATGATAACAGAGTCTGAACTGTTCATGGACCTGAGGCCACATTTTGGACTTTGTTTATGAGATGACACACATGCACAAAATGTCTATCTGTCTGTCTGTCTGTCTCTCTCTCTCTCACTCTTGCTCACTCTCACTCTGTCTCTCTGTCTCTGTCTTTCTCTGTCTGTCTTGCTCTCTGTCTCTCTCTGTCTCTCTGTCTGTCTCTCTCTCTCTCTCTCTCTCTCTCTCTCTCTCTCTCTCTCTCTCTCTCT
>NC_058130.1:21710442-21756799 GCF_016433145.1 Gracilinanus agilis | reverse complement strand
TCTCTCTCTCTCTGTCTCTCTCGCTTTGTGTCTCTCTTTGTGTCTCTCTGTCTATTTCTCTGTCTCTGTGTCTGTCTGTCTCTGTCTCTCTGTCTGTCTCTGTCTCTCTGTCTGTCTCTCTCTATCTCTCTCTCTCTCTCTCTCTCTCTCTCTCTCTCTCTCTCTCTCTCTCTCTCTTCCTCTTTCTCTCCCTTTCTCCCTCTCAACTCCAGAGTTGAGAATTAGGAGGAATGGGGGTGCTAATTGTATATATCCTTCTAATAACAAAAAGATGAGCCTACACCACTACACCTACGTCACCACTCCCAAAACTTTAACCCATCCTAGAAGGTGAGGAAAAGGAAAAGTTTTTTGTTTTGTTGATTTGTTTTTGTTTTAATATTGTTTATTTTTAAAATTCTTTTCTTTTGAAACTTTGAGTTCCAAACTCTCTCTCATCCTTCCTCTCACCCAGGAGGCTTACAAAATGAGAGCAGTTATAAATGAAATCATGTAAAACGTATTTTCATATTAGCCATATCACCAAGAAAGCAAGAAAAATAGCGGGCAGAAATTGTGCTTCCATTTGCACTCAGAGTTCACCAGTCTTCTCTGAAGGTACATAGCATTTTTTTCATGACTCCTTTCTGGCATCATTGTATTAATCAGAGTAGCTAAATCATTCATAGTTGATCATCTTGGCCACATTGCTTTTGTTGTGCACAATGACCCACTGGTTCCTCTTATTTTACTTTGCATCAGTTCATATTCAGTCTTGCCATGTTTCATTTTGTTTTTCTAAAACCACTCCCCTCATCATTTTTTATAGCGCAGTAGTACTCCATCACAGTCATATGCCACAGCTTATTTAGACATTCCCCAATTAATAAGCAATCCCCTCAATTTCCACTTATTTACCAGTACTCTATAAATATTTGCATACATACAGGTCCTTTTCCTTTTTCTTTGATCTCTTTAGGGTACAGACTTAGTAATGGCATTGGTAAGATAAAATGTATACAGTTTTATATTCTTTGGGCATACTTCCAAATTGTTCTGCAGAATGTTTAGACCAGTTCACAATTCCACCAACAGTTTACTAGTATACCTATTTTTTCTCATCCCCTCTAACATTTGTTATCTCTGATAGTTGTGAGGTAGTACCTCAGAGTTGTTTTAATTTGCATTTCTTTAATCAATACTGATTTTTAGAAAATTTTTCATAAACTTATAGAGAAATTTGATTTCTTCTTTTGAAAACTGCCTATCCATATCTTTTGGCCACTTATCAATTGGGAATGGCTCTTACTTTTATAAATTTGACTCAATTCCTATATATTTGAGAAATGAGGCCTTTAATTGAGAAATTTTCCTTTAATTTTTTTTTTTTAGCCTCCTTGTCAGTGGTACCTTTTAGCAAAAATGTACTTTCCCTGCTTATCTCTTTTCATTAGATCTCTTTTTACTTTTTCTTTACCTGGGACCCTGCTTTTTCTACATAAGCTGAAGCATAATAAATTCTACTTTAGCCCTTTATGTGTGTTTTTCTGTTTCAAACTTGTCTTCATAAACAACATAATGTTGGATTCTGGTTTCTAATCCATTCTGCCATCAGCCTCTGTTTTATGGGTGAACTCATTCCATTTACATTCAGTTATGATTACTTTGCATTTCCCTTCATCCTCTTTTCTTCTTTTTATCCTTCTCTCTCTCTGTTTTTATCCTGTCCCTCCTCAAAAGTCTGTTTTGCTTCTACCTGCTGCCTCCTTTAATTCACTTTCCCTTTTATCCTCCACCACCCCCCTCATCTCTTATCAACTCTCCCTGCTATTTCCCTACTGTGTAAGATAGAATTCCATATCCAGCTGAGTGTGTGTGTGTGTATGTGTGTGTATGTTCTTCCTTTGAATTGGTTCTGATGAAAGTGAGGTTCAAACATAACCTGCTACCTTCCCCACCCCATATTGTCCTCCACTCTGAAGGTTCTTCTTTGCATGCCAGTTTTCCCCTATTCTGCTTCTCCATTTCTCCTTCTCCTTGCACATCCCTTTTTCTCACACCTTTCATTTCTTTTTAGAGAGAGAGAGAGATCCTCCCAAAATTATCGACTCACACTCATGTCCTTCATCTATGTGGATACCTAACTGCCCAACTAATGATAAAGTTCTTAGGAGTTACATGTATCATCTTCCCATAAAGGAATATAAATAGTTTAACTTTATTGATCATCAAACTATGTTGCTATTGTTATATACAATGTTCTCTAGGTTCTAATTACTTTACTCTGCATCAGTTCATATAGGTCTTTCCAGCTCTTTCTGAAATCATCCTGTGGACCATTTCTTATATCACAATAGTATTCCATTGCCATCATATGCCACAATTTGTTCAACCGTTCCTCAATTGAAGGACATCTCCTCAATTTCCAATTCTTTCCCACCACAAAAAAAAGAACTACTATAAATATTTTTGTACAAATAGGTCCTTTCCTCTTGATTTTTACTCTCTTTGGGATATAGACCAAGTGGTGGTATGACTGAAGCAAAGGATATGGACAGTTTTATAATTCTTTAGACATAGTTCCAAATTGCCCTTCAGAATGGTTAGATCAGTTTACAACTCCACCAACAATGCATTAGTTTCTCAGTTTTTCCACATCTCCTCCAATGCTTATCACTTTCCTTTACTGTAATATTGACCTATCTGATAGCTGTTGTTTTAATATGTATTTCTGTAATAAAGAGTTATTTAGTATACTTTTTCATATGACTATCAACAGCTTTGATTTTGTCATCTGAAAACTGCCTGTTCATATCCTTTGACCATTTGTCAATTAGAGAATACTTAATTTTCTAATAAATTTGACTCAATTCTCTATACATTTAAGAAATGAAGCCTTTATCAGAGAAGGCCTGGGGCTTAATAAATGCTCACTGACTGACTCAGTCCCATAAACTCTGCCTCATTTTGGTCTTTGCTTTGTTGACTCAGCCCTGTGCTCCACTGAGTGATCCCCAAGTCCTCAAACCCCAGGCCCATAATTCTATGGAACAACCTCAGCCTTCACTCCCTCAACAAGTGGACCCAATGAGACCCTCGCTGATTTTATCAACTTGTTAACAGTATCTCTTCCATTTGGAAAACCACTCGCAAACATCCTCCAGTTCAGTCTCCTCTTGAGATGGACTTGCTAGATCTCCTTACTTAGTTATTTTCCTTTTTAAAAAAACAATATTCCAGGGACAGTTTGGTGGCTCAGTGTTGGATAGAGGACTCTAGCCTGAAATCAGGAGGACCTGGGATCAAATATGGACTCAGACACTTTCTAGTTGTATGACTTTGAGCAATTCACTTAACTCCAATGCTCTTCTGCCTTAGAACTGATACTTAGGATTGATTCTAAGACAGGAGTTAAGAGGCTAAAAAAGCAAAACAATACTCCCAATATTTCAGGGGCTCTGTGATTCCATTGGTCTAGGCAGTTCTTCCACCGGTACATGGCCCAGCTCCTTGGAATCATTTTTATTTCTATGATGGGGCTTAATAAGAATTAAATTGTAATGCTTTGATTAAAATACATGAAATTTATAAATAATATGGTAGTTGCCGCTTCAAAGTCAAAATGACTTTAATAGCTTTGATTTACAAAAGAGGTAGAAAGAATGAAAGCAGAGAAATACAAAAGGGTAAAGAAGACATTAGCTTATCTAACTAAATATTGCTTAAATGCTCTACTCAGCCTGGACTTGTTGACCTTCAACCGGAATTTAAGTCTCTCCAGAAGATAGGAAGGGAAAGCCAGCAAGCTATCCATTTACCCAAGTTCCTCCAAGCGGCAGGTCAAGATGATGACTCGAGCTGAAGGTGATTCCTGAGGCTGACTTTCTTCCTTGAGCCAACCTTCTTCTTGAAGCTGACTTCCCTCTTGAAGTCCAACTCCTTTTTGAAGCTGACTTCCTTCTTGGAATCAACTCCCTTAGCCCCAGAAATTCAGGGCCTTTTATAGTGGGTTCTTATCCCTTCCCCTCTTCACAAGGGCCAGTCAGAGCTTCCAAATTGCTCAGCATTACCCAGGGAGCAGTGTTTGTGGGAACCACTTCTCACCTTCTGGAAAAGTGAATACTTATCAAAAGGGTTCACAGATTCCTTGCTGATTGAGGTGAAAGGTAGAGAGCTCCTCCACCTAGTGCTAAGTAGGGAGTTCAAGCTTTTGTTGATTCAATTCAGAAGTAGACAAAGGAGAGTTAATCCTGTCTTCCCAGACTGGTGAGGTACTAGGTAGGGGTACTTAAGATATGGTTAACCAAAGTATTAACTCAAAATAAACAAAGGGAATGAAGGATTCTCTTTCACAAGTGTAAATTCAGAATGGACAAAGAGAACAAAGAATTCCCTTTTACAGCTTCTAACTCCATTCAGTAGACATTTAGAGATGACTTATTGTTTGCAAATCATTGTGCTCCAAGGGATACAGAGTCATCTTTTCCTTGGAAGAATATCTCTGTGACATTCATCCAACAGCAGCCTCCTGCAGGCCTCTCTTTAAATCTGGCATCTTAAGTCATGTAGGATGTGTTGCTTCTTTATTTCCAAGTGTCTGATACTGATATTTCTCAGCACAGCATATTATTTCTCTAGGCATCCAAGAAATAGTCTCCAGACTTTCTTTAAGTTACTGGTCTTATTAAAACTTCTCCCTCTGCTTGCTGGCCCCACAGTAGTCAGTAGTTAACAAAGGGCTTAGCATACAGTCAGAGCTTAAATAACTGCCTTTTATTCATTCATACTAGACAAGTTTTATCACCTACTATTGTAAAAACAGCATCCATTACTTTGCCCGTGCCCAGAGCCTTTCTAGTTTAGTAGACCTCCAGTAGATTTTCTGTTCAGCTGATAAGGCCTTCAGGAAGTCTCCTCTGGACCCCAGTAATATGGAAGAAAGACGTTCATGGAAGAAATTGTGTCCTCACTGAGTGAATTTGCGCTAGACTCTGGATGTCCTCCCATTTTTATGGGAATGCTCAGGTCAGTTCTGTTGTCCTCATGCCTCCTTGTGCCAAGTCCACTACAAAAAGGGGCCTCCTTTCTTTGGAATGGTGCCCTCATCTCATCGATTCTTGGGCTGTTACAACTCAAGGGTTTTAGAGCCGTGCTCAGTATTTGGGGCTTTGGGTTTTGTTTGTTTGTTTGCTACTGCTGGCAAGGATCAGGGGTTGTCTTGGTAAAGAAAGACACCTAATGAATATTTCATTTTAGAACACCCGACACATCTTCAGACATGGGCTGTAGAGCTCAGGGGTTCCAACCCTGACCCAGACAAGCCTCTGGTAAGAAGAGGGAAAGCCAAGACTTGCCTTGACTTCTGTAGTATCAGGAGGGGAATGAGCCTCCTCCAGTGGGTAGGAGCTATCCATAGGGCACAGCAGTTGTGTTTGCCCATGCTCAGGCGGGTGCCTTGTCCACCTCCTACTTTATGACTCCTACTGTCCCTACAGGCCAGCTTGTATTCCTGTCTGCCTATGTGGAGAAAAAGAGAGTTTTCTGTTGCCTGATCAGTAAAAGACTCAAACATTACAGAAAGTACTCAAGAAAATGACTGCAGTGACCTGGGCTTGAAGAAGGGTTGATGATTGGCTTTTGACATTTGCTCTTTTCTGTCTACCTCCAGGGTAGGTGATTTCTTTTGTGTGGGTACTCCCCATGCCAGGCCTGAGCCCAATCTCTCTGGTTAGTTTTACAGGTTCTGTTGTGGAAAAGTGAAAATCCTTCTGGTGTTGAGCTACTCCTTAGCAAGGCCTGGCTGCCAGCTCTGTCCCTGGAGCCTTTTGCATGGGATTAGTTCTGCCGAAGCTCATGCCCCATTGGCATAGTTTTGGGAACCTGGGCTCCTCTCCACACTCTGATGGGCCACCAGACTCAGAGGCCTTTTAGAAGTGAATCTTTGCAAAGTTGATCTCAAGAACAGGGAAGCTGTTATTCTGAAGCCTGTGTGCCACCATGATGTGCTTTAAATCTATTTAGGAAACATATTGGGGTCTAGGGGGGACCGGTATCCCCTGAAGACCATATCAGCTGAACTGAAAATCTGCTGAAGGTCTACTAAGCTAGAAAGGCTTTGGGTTTGAAAAGCCCCAGCCCTCAAGAAACTTTGGTTTTATCCATAAGTATTACAAAATACATTATAAACCCAGAGTAATGTGGGGGGACAGTAATGGCTACTGACACCTAGGGGAAGAGCAAGGGGCTTGTGTGAGAACTGGGGAGTGCAGGAGGCAGAGGTGAGAAGGGAGGGTGTCCCAGGCTTGAAGACTCAGAGGGGAGATGGAATGGTGGGTGAGGGTTAAGAGGTCTGTGGGAATGAGCCTGAAAAGGGCTGTAAATACCATCCAGGGGCGTTCGCAGCCCCTTTTAAGGACAAGTAACCTTCATTCCTAATTCAGAACAAGACCTGGAGAATGATTCTCTCATCCTTCATTCACGCCCTTGCATCTATAGGGGTGTATGTTTCCCCACTCTAAGCTCCCTGAGGGCAGGAATTATTTTTGTGTCTCTAATACCTGACATAGTAGGGACTTATCAGTGCTTGCCTCATGATCGATGTCTCCTTAGAAATGCTGACAGGGCAGGACATAAAGGAGCATGAGGGGAGGGAGACATCATGGTCCAGAGGAAGAGCCAGCCTTGACTGAGACTTGGGCTTCTCAGGCCCGCACTTTCCTCATCTGTGAAGCAAGGTTGGATTCAGGGACCTCTGGGACTCCTTCCAGCTTGAAATCTGCACTCCAGATGGATTCAAGAATTGGTGGGATGGCTTTGTGGGTGGGCAGACACCCCCTAGGAGGTAGGCTTGTGCCCCTGGTTGGAATTTATACTTCACTTTTTCATGGAAACAGTACCGTAAGGTCTGTTAAATGTAGTTGAGTTGGATTTGGGGCAGTGTGGCTTCAGCTGGAAATATTTCCTGTCCACTCACATCCTGCTCAGATGCCTCATCGTGAGGCGGAAGAAGTGATGAAGAGCTCACAGAGTCCATGTGGGGGGGATAATGGTCTGCCATGCCATGTTTGGGCTGGAAAGGCTTTGTGGACTGGCCAGAGATGGACGAGGCTGAGTACTTGCTGCCTGAGGACCAGCCACGGCATCACGGGGACCTTCCTGCAGACAGGAACCCCCTGCCCCAAGGAGGCTTGCTCTCAGTTGGCACACACTAGCAGTGGCCCCGCAAGGAGGGCACAGCCCTGTGTGCCCATGTGGTTCCTGAGGCTCAGAGAGCTTTAGTAACTTATCCAAGGCCAGCCAAAATTGAGGCAGAAAGAACTCCCAGGGAACTTCCTCCACTGCTGCATCATACAGGCCTGCCGAGCTTCTTAGAGCACAGGGGGCCAATTCAAGACCGTCTGGCTCCGGTGCTGACTCCCTCCTTTACGCCACTGCCTGTCTTTCGGGTGATGTCAGGAGAGGCTTCCCACTCCCTTCTCTGGGAAGATGTTAGAAGGTTGATTAACGGACTTCGGGGACGCCATCCTTTTAGAAGTTGGCGCTGCCTTTATAAGAAATTGTTTACACGGTGAAATATGGATACTTCGAGATGAAGCAAACCTTCAGAATTCTCTTTTAAGTGCCATTTCACCAGAATAGAAATTGCTTCTGGCTTCCACAGCGTCAGATGTACCCGCTCTCCAGCTGACGCCCAAACAACAATCAATACTCCCTGCCTGTCGTTCACTTGCTTTCCAGGCGGCAATACGATTCCAGTTCTGTATTGTCAAAGAAATCATCTCTGAGCCTTTCATTTATCTTGTTCTAACCCTGGGCTCCCATCTGCTGGGAGCACAACACAACTCAGAGCAAACTTTACCCAAGGTGATGCCGCTGTGCTCGAGGGATGCGCCGCAGAGTCAGAAAGCCTCAGATTCAGTGAAATGGCATTTGGGAGAATCTGCTCTCCGAACACCATCTTTATCGATTGCAGCTCAAGCTGCCCCACACGGATATCCTTCCCCTTTGAACAGTTTGAACAAGTGTGTTAGTGTGCACGTGGAAAAGGAGTCCCTCACTTCTGAGATCCACATGGGAGAGAGGGGGATCCCTGGGCCCCATTTTTTTACACGGCAGAGTCAGAAAGGACAAGTAAAAAAATTCCAAAGTGTTCAAAGGAGCTGGCCTTCCACACAAGTGGCAGTCTAGGTTGAAAATGTGATAGATTTGGGGGCAGTGTGGCTGCTCTTTTTTTACTGTTATTAATGCTTAAACGTAGATAATTAATTATTTACTTTAATTGACTTTCAATAAGAGTAAGTGAACTGGAGGAATGACTCTTAACAGACAGATGGGCAGGCAGCCAATAGCGCAGCATTAGCAACGGTTGAGTTGGTTTTTCTTCTGTTATTGCCATTAACCAATTTCAAAGAGGATGAGACTAAAACTTGATGAATTGATTATTAAATGAAAGGCAATTTTATTTAACAAGAAATAGTTTTATTATGGGAAAAAAGGTAAAAAGCCTCATTTGGACCCTGGTCTAAATGTTCTCCAAGTGGTAGCAGGAAATGTTATCCGGGCTTTCTTGGTTTTTTTTGGGGGGGGGGGGGGATGTTGTTAATAAATTATTGTCTAGGTTCCGTGGCCCAGCCTGAAATAAAGCAATTTACCATTTTGAGGAAAAACAAACTGCGTGTGATCCAAGAATGTAATTGAAAGTTTCGTAGTACCCAGGCTTGGTAATTACTTTTCATAACATTTCCCATTGCTTTGACATCATAATGGTAATTGCTTAATGACATTATAATTTCATTACATTGTGATTACAATGGCAAAATGATGTTAGTGGAAGTCTCTAAAAACGACATTAGAACCAAAACAAAATCCTTTGATGACATTAGAACATTTCAGTGTCAAAGGTGGGTCGGGTCACCCCAGTTTGCTCAAGACCCGGCTTCCTTGGGTTGTTCCCCTGGTTAGTTCCCCGAGGTTCGGCCCACATGGTAGTCCCGTTATAAAATAATCAAAATAACCAAATATATGTTTAAAATCTCCCAGACTCAGTGCCTGGCATATAGGAGGCTCTTAAGAAATTATTATTAGGTTAATTATAATAATTATGATATAATATTAATTATAATAAATATAAAAATTGGCTTATTAATAGATTAATAATATTTCTAAGGTCCTTTGAACTTTACAAAGCCCGCTGATCCCAGAAATCCTCTGAGGCTAGCAGGTAGAAACCCTCTTATGGAGTCGGGGAATGGAGGGAGAAAGGAAATAAGCCTTCACAGAGGTGCCTTCTGTGTGCTCTTTACAGATAGGCCTCATTCGATCCTCCCAGCTGCCCTACAGGGTGGCCCTTGCTTTACAGATGAGGAAACCGAGTTAAACAGGGTGAAGGGACGTACCAGGGTCCCAGAGCTAGTAAGTGCTGAGGTCAGACCAGAACTCGGGGCCAGCGCTCTACCCCCTGCACCAGCTCTGGGGAAACATTTGCTTAATGGACCCCCCAAGTGATCCCTATCGGAGGAAGAATGTGAATCTGACTCCAAGTCCCAGGTTCTTTCCGTTGGGGCGCGCCGCCTTCCCCATCCTAGACAGGCACCAAAATAAGGAAGTTCTTCATTTCTGGGATTTTCCAACAGGGAGGCGTCCTGGTTCGGGCGCTTCCTGCCCGTCCCCCCATTCTCTGGCTCTGCCTCCAACACACACAGTTGTACGTGATATACACTAAAAGTAGAATATTTAGTATTAGTACATGGTATTTGTTGTGTATAAAGCGTAATACAGCTGTATATCCAATAGGTCCATGCAGTGTCCATAGGACAGTTCGGTATTCCTTAGAGCATTGGGAGTTTCCGGGCACGCCATACAGAGGCAGACGCGCACTTCGGTTTCCTACACATGAAAGCAATAGAAACACCAGTTCAGAGCGTCGCCGGCCGCCCTCCTTCCTCGGGTTTTCGATAATAAAGTGTCTGGGAATGAGGCGTCTCCCGTCCCTCCCTGCTGCCCAGTGCAGGGTCTGGGCCCCGCCGCCAGCTGCCGCTCTGCTCCTGGGAGGACTCCCGACGAGCTCTTGGATAGGCCTCGATTCCTCCCTCGGGGCTGCGAACCCCTCAATGTCTCCGCCAAGCGCAGGGAGAGCCATAAACAGCCAGCCGCACCCCAAAGCTCGGAGTCTTCCCGGAAGCATTCCTGAGTCCCGACAAGGAGGAGCCGGAGATCCCCAACATGTGGGTGACTCAAAATGATGAACCTCCACAGGCAGAGGATGATTGGGGAAGTCTCTTTTCCTCGGGCCAAGGCTCTTGGCTTACAGCACAGGAGGTGAAGGGCAGAAGCTGGCGTTAGACACCCGAGGCTGAGGCTTTGTAGTAAAATTGAGGCGGGCTCCAAACAGCTCCCGCCTTACGGAGTTCATTGGACCCTGCCCAGGGCGTTGGCCGGGGACACCGCCAATAGGAAACGTGCCAGACTCTGGCCTGTCCCCCACCACCACCATCACCCCGCCTGTGGCTGAGCAGATCCCTTGGTGCTTGCAGAAAGTTTGGGGGGGGGGCACCTCGGTTCTGGGCAGGCTGAGCCCCTCGTTTTACAGGGGAGGAAACAAGGCTAAGTAGCCTTCCTGAGGCCGTATGAGCCTCTCCCACTGGGGGCCCAGGATTCCATGCAAAGCCAGGCCTAAGCAGGAGGGAAGGTGGTGAAGGGAAGGCCTGGAGACTCCCCTCCGTTGACCCCCAGCTCTGCGTCCTCCCCAGGGCACTACAGTGGCAGGAAGAAGCCCTGACCCACTCTTCCGGGGGCCCTGACGGTGGCCATGCTGGGATCTCCTGGCCCTGCCTGAGGCCCAAAGGCTTCCAGACAGGTGCTCTCCTTCCCCCCCACCTTTGGAGTCACGGAGCTCTTGGCCCTGGAGGAGAGGTGGCTTTGGGACAGGGAAGGTCCCTCTGCGCGGTACCCCGAGGGGGAGGTTTGGGGTTTGGTGTGTTTCCTGTGTCCTTTGCTGGCTCCTCTTGTGGCCCCCAAAGGGAGCCCGGCAGTTTGTTCTTGGGGGCCAGCTCCAGCTGCTCTCCCATCTAATGCCAGTGCGTCCCAGGGCTGGCCTGGGGCTGTAGGTGCTCCCAGGAATGGGGGTGGCCCTGGCATCCCCTGCATCCTTATGGCATCAGCTGCCCTGATGGCCCGGCTCAGAGCCTCCCCCATCCCCCACCTCCTCTAACAGGAGAAGGAAGGACCCCCTCCCTGGAAGCCCCAGAAATCGGTGCTTAGCACAGAGTTGACCGTAGGGGATCCCCAAGGATTCCATCTCTTCTAATGAAGGGGCGCGGGGTCCATCCTGCTTCCTGTGTGGGCCAGAGGCTCACGTGGGCAGTCCGGCCCAAGAGGAGATCGCCTGTGGCTGGGGAGGGAGAAAGGGGTGAAGAGGCCGAGGTTCCCCTGGCGAGGGATGGTTCCCGGCTCACGTCTTTGTTACTCCTTCCCACAGGCGAAGACGACTTAAGTGCTGATGAAGACGAGGAAGTGCTGACCCTGTTGTACGACCCGTGTCTGAACTGCTACTTCGATCCCCAGACCGGCAAATATTACGAACTGGCTTAATCGTCGCCCCCCCATCGGGCAGGAAGCAGCCCCCCAGGCAGGACAGCAGGAAACGCATCCTTTAGCGCTTTGTCAAGGCTTCCCAACAGGTGGCGCAGCGCGTGGTCACTTTCAATCAAATGCAGTTTGGTGGAGAATCAAATCTATTTGTACCTACTGTTGGGAGGCCAAAATAGCTGCCTCCGTCCTAGTTTGTTCCTCCGCCTCTAAATCCCCCTGAAAGAAGAGGAGGATGGCGAGCCTTGGGACGCCCCCGGGGGCTTGTACTTATTGTTCTTAGCAAATAGTTGATTTCTTTTCTTTCCAATTATAATTCTTATGTAAGCCAATTAAGAGTTATTAATTCGTATGTTTTGCAGTGTTAATGTGTAAATGATGGCTTGATATCCAGAAACTGTATTCTTTTCTTACCTGTTAAAAAACCTACTTGGGCACCTTCTATTTTATTATACATTTGTATTACCAGAAAGAAAATAAAGTGTGATAGTCAATGGGGAGAGTGTTTTTTTTTAACCCCTTACCTTCTGTCTTGGAGTCACTTCTGTGTATTGGCTCCAAGGCAGAAGAGTGGTAAGGGTAGTCAATGGGGGTCAAGTGACTTGCCCAGGGTCACACAGCTGGGAAGTGTCTCAGGTCAAATTTGAACCCAGGACCTTCTGTCTCTAGGCCTGGCTCTCAATCCACTGAGCTACCCAGCTGCCCCCAAAGAAGAGTCTTTTAAGTTGCTTTGGGTGCATGCACGTCTGTGCCTGTGTATGTCTCTGTGTCTCTGCGTGTCTCTGAGTGTGCGTGTATGTATCCCCTACATTCTGGTCAGAATATTGCTGGTGGGGTTGACCTTTCCTTAGTCACCAAGAAGAGGAAGCGCCTCCATGTGGCCTTGCTGTTCCCTTTTGCCATGGATTCCTCCAGGTTTGCCAGACACCACCCTGATGGCCCAGCTGGGTCTCTCTTTAGAGATGGACAGAATGGCGTCTTGTGGAATTTGTCCACCAATTCTCTTGCAATTCTTGGCTTTTTAATGGAGGAATATCCTCATCTGAAAGTCCCCAGAGGCGCTCTCAGGCTTGGGAGAGGTCCGGAGCCTTTCTTTTGTCTGCAAGCAATGCAGCTGCAGGATGAGGAAACCTGGCGTGTGCCTGAAGCCCTGGGGAAGATGGCCTTCCAGTGGATGCCCAGTGTGTTCATCTTGAGTCAGAGGAAATACTTACATTCACTGCTGTATTTTTTTTATTTAATAAGGCAATTTTTTAATAAAGGAAGGTGCCTTTTGAAATGAAAAATGATGGGCGTGTGGGCTCAGGCTCTTGATGGTAGTCACTTAGTGTTAACAGCTCAGAGTAGAAAATGTGTTCTTAATTTAAATGGTAGATTGGACCGGCTCTTCAAGGGATGATCAATTATTTAGAGCTGAATCCCTGATCATAAAAGTTTAATCCTTTTGATCATAAAGAATAACTCTGGGATGACCCACCAGCCAGGATTTTCCTGTTTACAGGGAGACAGTGAATCCTCTCTCCAAATCTCAAATTTGGGAAGACCCTCAACAGCCTTCGGGTCCAACCCATTCCTGAACAGAAACCCCTCCAACCTGTACCTGACTGGCAATCACCCAGCCTGTGCTTCAAGACCCGTATGCGCCTCTCGAAGCAGCCCATTCTGATTTTGGAGGACGCCAATGGTCAGGAAGGATTGGATGTCAAGCCTATGTCTGTCTTCCTCTGTCTTCTACCCTTTGCTTTGGTCCTGGGGCATAATCCTTCCTTTTAATACTCAATGGCATAGATCAATTCTCCACTAAGTCTCTCTCCAAGTTAAGGAGGATTGAGTTATTGCACCTAGAAGTGCTCCACCTTTTCCATCTTCACCCATACTGTCTCTCACATGGCCACCGTCCTCCTCCAAGCCCACCTCACGTCTTGCCCAGACGGATGCACTAATGCTCTCTGTTCCCCATAAATAACATTCCATCTTCCATCTCCATGTTCTTAGACATGGAGTTCCCTCCCTTTATGCCTCTATCCCTCCCTGCAGGGACTGGCAGCTTCAGTTTTTTCTTTGTATCCTCAGTTTCTAGCACACAGTAGGCAATTATTCATTGTTGGATAGAGTTAAATATTGGTAGCACACAGTAGTAGGCAATTAAGTGCTTGTTGAATTGAACTAAATACAGAATAAAGCGGTCTTGATGAACAATTGGGGTACAGCCTGTAAGTGATTTTTAATTAGCTGCCTCAGGATTATTAGTCATGGCAGATCCTGGCAGATGGATGACCTGGAATCAGTCAAGAAGACAAGCGTTAGTGAGTTCTTGGCCTTAAACAAGTCACCGAGCATCGTTGACGATCGGTACTGAGCAACTGAGCACGAAATCCCGGATTCATTGCAATGGAAACTCATAAAGGACAATGCAAGAAGATAGGATAAATTTGCTCGGGCACATCTTCTCCCAAATTTTCACTCCTTTAGTGACTCAAGTCATTCACGCCTATCTTGGATTCTTCCCACCTGAAGTACAACTATATTTACTAACCAGAATTGGTTATCAACAGGACAGTGGCTCAGGAGACTACTTATAAAGCAACCCATTTGACTACAGTCAAAGCAAGCAATTGTATAGATCAGTAGTTCCCAAACTTTTTTGGCCTGCTGCCCCCTTTCCAGAAAAAATATTACTTCGCCCCCTGGAAATTAATTTTTGTTAAGTTTTAATAGCAATTAATAGGAAAGATAAATGCATCTGTGGCCATCACCGCTCCCCTGGATAGCTGCAGCACCCACCAGGGGGCGGTGGCGCCCACTTTGGGAATCACTGGTATAGAGTCTAGAACAAAAATATACAGACCCAACTTTCTAGCTTAAATCTACAAGCTAGCACAATATGGGAGATGCAGCCAAATGAACGGAAACGAATCTCAGTGTCTCCTGTGTGCCAAGCTCTGTGCTCAGCCACCGGGAATGTAAATAGGGAAAAAACTAAACTAAACTAAATAATCATCTCTGCTCTCAAAGGGCTCCAGCTATACTTGAGGAAGATGAGTTCATCTCTAGGGCAGATGGAAAATCCTAAGAGTGTAGCACCAGGAACCAGAATTGCTGGTTATAGCTCTGCCTTTATGAGTTGCTAAACACTTATGAAGCACTTCCTGTGTACCAGGCTCTGTAGGATGCCTTGGGAATCTGAAGAATGGCGAGTCAGCCCTTGCCCTCCATATCTGAGTGTTTGGGTTATGTAAAATAAATTTATTTTTGTTTCAAAAATGCTACAGTCCTAGCTGTGTGACCCTGGGCAAGTCACTTAACCCCCATTGCCTAGCTCTTTAACAAATAAAAGTAATATAGAAGCATATACACAAAAGATATTAGGGTTTTAAAAAAAAAAAAAAAGGCAACCTAAAAAAAAAATGCTACAGTCCCAGCTTTATCAGTTCTCTAATTTATATGTAAAAAGCAGGAAACCATTAAAAGCGACTTGGGACAGTGCTGGCCCATGAAAAGAACAGAGAAGAACAGAGCCCTATCCAGGCTCTAGCTCCATGAACACTTGATTTCTGGTTTACTTAGTTTTAATATAATCAGACCTGCATTAAGCCGAGATGATGTGTACTCGAAGAATTAAATTGTCAATACACTTGGACCACAGATAACATTATTTCTCCTGCTGACATATTTTTCCTATAGTAAATCATTTATGATCCTGCAAACCATTACAAAAGTGAAATCTGGTCCAGGATATTGATTCTTTTCATCAGTCCAACTTATCAGCGTCAGGATTTATGCTGAATTGGGCAAGATTTTAGCATCTGAATTTAACTCCTGAGAGTCGCTAGAATGGCTGATAGACTGGGCTTGGTGCCTGGCACATCCGGAGGCACTTAATAAGTGTTGGTTGATTGATAGATTGATTATCATAAAAAGAGTATGTCTGATTAGTCTTGATGATTTATTTCCAAATCGTGGGGAGGAGGAAGGGCTGCCCATATTAAATGTAGTCATTCAGGAAAGTGCAGCCATTTAAAAGCAATAACTTTCAGAAAGTTCAGGGTGGTAAATTATTTCTAAAAAGGTCATCACTCTGAAGTAGAATCTCGCTTTAATGATAAAGTTTCATTGCTTAGTCAATCAATCTGAAAACATTTATTGGGCACTTTCTATGTACCAGGTGCTGCGCGAGGCTCTGAAGATGCAAAGACAAAAGCAAGAAAATCCCTGCCCTCAAGAAGCTTTCATCCTAATGGGAGAGACAAGATGTACATACAGAATAGAATATATACAAAATGAACGCTAGGTAGTTTGGGGAAAGCATGTCCTGGCTACTAGAGGGAACCCGAAAAGCTTTACAAAGAAGGTAGTGATCGAACTGAATCCGAAGGAAAGCAGAAATTCCTAGAGTCAAAGGAGGCTGAATATTCCAAGCATGGCAGACCACTAGCAGAACAGACAGGAGACAGGAAATGATTATAGAGTGGAGAAACAGCCAGCAGACTAATATAGTTGAATCTGGGAAAACCATCTAAGGACCCCTCAGCCTTTCCATCTAATTTGCAGCTAAAGTGCTGTCTCCTCCCATTAAAATATGAGTTTCTTGTGAGCAGGCACTGTCACAATTTTTGTTTCTACCCCCAGTATTTAGCACAGTGCTTGGCACATAGTGCTTAGTAAATGCTTTTTTTCATGCATTCATTCATCTCATTCACTCATTGGTCCTCTTTGGAAACTAGGGTCTAATAACAGGCTGTCCATTCAATTGCATATCATAGTCATGATTTCATTAATCATGCCTACTTATAAGCTTCTGCAAATATTCTTTAACTTGTTGATTGTCTTCTTTGAAGACATTGACAATATTCAGAATTAAGGACAGAGCCTTGTGGCCCTCCCACCTAGAGATAGTCCTACAGATTAACATTCACCCCATAATTCTTATTCTCTAAGGTCTATAAATTCAATCATTTTTAAATTCACTAATTATGGGTTTATACCTAAAAAAAATAATAGGAAAAAAGACTTGTACAAAAATATTTATAGCCGCACTCTTTGTGGTGGCAAAAAAATTGGAAAATGAGGGGATGCCCTTCGATTGGGAAATGGCTGAACAAATTGTGGTATCTGTTGTTGATAGAATACTATTTAGCTAAAAGGAATGATGAACTGGAGGAATTCCACGTGACCTGGAAGGACCTCCAGGAATTGATACAGAGTGAAAGGAGCAGAACCAGGAGAACCTTGTACATAGAGACTGATACACTGTGGTAAAATCAAATGTAATGGACTTCTCTACTAACAGCAATGCTATGACCCAGGACATTTTTGAGGGACACAGAAGAAAAACAACTGCTTGATCACATGGATCAATGGGGATATGATTGGGAACATAGACTCTAAACAATCACCCTAATGCAAATATCAATAATATGGAAATAGGTCTTGATCAAAGACACATATAAAACCCAGTGGAATTGTGCATTGGCTATGGGAGGGGGTAGAGGAAGGGGAGGGAAAGAACATGAATCTTGTAACCATGGGGAAAATATCATTAATTAATTAATTAATTGCAATTTTCAAAAGCCAAAAAAAATTGAATTATAGCAACATTTATTCACATCTCCCCAACTTCCCACAAAGGTGAGAAGAGAGAGACTTTATCAAGTGCCATATAGGAATCCAGGCATCTGATCCCTATAATATTTTTTAAGAGTCTAACAAGTCTAAAAATAGCATGAATTAATTCTGATGAGCCCACTTTGGCTCATGGTGATCACCACATCTTTGAAGCCATTCTTTTAATAGTCTGTTCACTCTAGAATTTTGTCAGAAAATAATATCAAGTTCTCTGACTTAGTGTTTGAATGATCTGCCTTATTCCTTTCTCTGAAAATCAGTACATTCCCCTATTTCCAGTCCCATTCAACCTCTCCATATTACCCTGTTTATTCAAAGGTCACTAATGAGGGCTGGCCACTCTGTTCACAAGTCATTCGAGCTCCTTGGAATGTATATAAAACATCAGGCCTAGGTAACTTGAAACTCAAGCCAAAAGGACAGTAAGAGAACACAACACTGCTAAGTCTATACCCCAAAAGAGATCAAAGAAAGAGGAAAAGGAGCTACGAGGATGAGAATTTTGATAGCATTTTTTGGAGTAGCAAAGAACAGGAAGCTGAAGGGAAATCCATCAATTGGGAAATGACTGAATATCGTGGTACATGAATAATGGAATACTACAAGAACTGATGAAAGGGATGGTTTCAGAGAAACCCGTAAAGATTTATGTTAACTAATGTAGTGAAGTGAGTAGAACCAAGTCATTTCATACAAGAATGACATTGTAAAGACAGCAACTTGGAGGGAAATGGCAAACCACTCCAGTGTCTTTGTCAAGAAACTCTAAATGAAGTCATAAAGATTTGGGCCACTGAAACAGCTGAACAACAAAAAGACAACTTTGAATGACCTACGAACCCTGATGAATACCAAGATTCCAGAGAACCAGTCATGAAAGAAGTTGTCATTGTTGTTTGTCTTGTTTTCAAAGACCAGTGACATCAATCTTGACTTGCCATTGAATTGGATTTTGGTGAGAAAGAGCTGTGCAAAACTGTTAGCCTCACTCTTTCTTCCAGAATCATCAAAGCCCTGTGGCAGGAGAAAAATTAAGAGGACTGACAACAGGGTCTTCCTCCTCTTCCTCCTCCTCTTCCTCCTCTTCCTCATCCTCCTCTTCCTCTTCCTCCTCATCCTCCTCATCCTCCTTGTCCTCCTCCTTCTCTTCCTCCTCCTTCTCCTCATCCTCCTCATCCTCTTCCTCCTCCTCCTCATCCTCCTTGTCCTCCTCATCCTCATCCTCCTTGTCCTCCTCCTCCTCTTCCTCCTCTTCCTCCTCTTCCTCCTCCTCCTCCTTGTCCTCCTCATCCTCATCCTGCTTGTCCTCCTCCTCCTCTTCCTCTTCTTATAATCTTCCCTAGCCACCCCCTTGCAAAGAGGAAATAGACTCAGTGCAAGAATGAGACCTATTTTTTTGGAGCTGGTCGATAAGGGAGTTTGTTTTGCTTGACTGCATTCTTGTTAGAAGAATTACAATTTTTGTGTACCATGAATGGGAAGAATGTTTTAGTTAAGTGAAAAAAAAATGTTTTTAATTTAAAGAGAGAACCCTTTATTGCCTTACGGAGCTCAGTTCTCCGGGAACCATTTTAATTTTCTATTTTTTCGACATCCTCCTTGGTTGAAAAAAGTAGAAATAACTCCCTGGCCACATGCCCCTGAAGAAGTCAGTCTCTCTGGTCCCAGCGTCCTCATCAATAATAGGATTTGGCCAGGCTGGATGATCTCTAAGTCCCATTATGCTCCCAGTCTTCTATAATTCTTAGCTGCCTTCATGACGCTACAATCTATTGCGATGATCTAATTGGTTATCGTGTAAATCACGGCGATAAAAGATCAGAGGGGAAGAATAAGGGCCACAGGGCTAAATCGATTCTCTCCCAGGGCCGGTGGGTCAAGAAAGCAGGAAACATAACTTAATTTGGAGTCTTTGGGTCCCTCGTACAGTTCACAAGAGCAAGTGCTTTCTTTTTCTGCAAAGATTCGTCTTTGCAGCGATCATTCAAAAACTAGGAGAAGGTTCAAGAAAATTGGACTTGGAATTCGGATTTCATATCTTTACTACCTGAAGAGCACAAGATGAAGAGCACCTCTCGTCCATATCATGATATGCGATTGCAAGGGCAACCGACAGAGCATCCTTTAGTATCTGTGTCTTCTACTCTGAAGGTGGACAATATGTTGGGCCCAGAAGGAAGCAGGCAGGCAGGCAACAAGGATTTGTTAAGGATTTGTGGGGACTAGGCAAACAGGGTTAAGTGACTTATCCAGGGTCACCCAACTGGGAAGTGTCTGAGTCCAGATTTGAACCCAGTCCTCCTGACTCCAGTGCTGGGCTCCCATTAACCTTTCCTCCCTTCCCACTCTCCCTACCACCATTAACAATATTTAAAGGAAACTCATATAACACCATGCTGACTCTTCCTGGTTGTGAGGTTGGTGATTTTAAAAGCCAGCCCCCAAATGGGTCTAATTCCTTGAGCTGCAGATGTAGAAGCCCTGGACCCCAGAGTTCTCCGGTACAGCTGTTAAGTCCGCCCCAAATCAGTGACCCCCCCAGAGCTGGCCTTAATAAGCACAGAGCACTCTGAGAGAGGCAAGAGGTGCAAACCCTGCCTTTGGCTGTGAATTTCCGGAGCCATGTTCCTGACTACAAAAACTTAGTTCCGCCTCCTCCCCATTTTTCACCCTGAGAGTTCAGAAAATTATGTCTCCTTCAACGTCTCCAGAACATTCCAGGGCCAGTGATTAATTCCTGTATGTCAAGAACTTTTATGCTCCTGATACTTCATTATGTGATATAGGCCTATTGTGAATTGCTTTTTCATTAACTTACCTCATTTTTTATTAATAACCATTTGCATCTTCATTTGTAATATGTACTGTAGCTGAATGTGTTTAAATTGCATTTTTAGATTGGATTTACAAAAAGTCTAAATTGGAGAATCTAAGTGGTCTCCCAGCCCCCCACCCTTCCCTTCACCCAACTCGGGGATGTTTTGGGTTAGTTGGAGAAAAGGAAGACTTTAAAAGGTGAGATGGCAAGGTAGGGCGCACAGAGGGCTCCGGTTCTACCTCCAGCAGGTACTACTTTGTGACCCTGGAAAAGTCACCCAACTCTCAAGGTCCCAGAGAATAAAGTCTACGAGTTATAGATGCTTCGTGCCCACTAAGTGTTTAATAGATGCCTTCTTCCATTTATTCTTTCATTCTCTCCTGGAGAGACTTTCTGTCCTGAGAGTTTCCCACAAGAATGAAATCACAGATTTAGGACGCGTGTGCTCAGAAATCTACAGCGAACTATTTCTAGAAATGTCTGATTCTTTCCAGTTCTCCTCAGATTGCTACAATGATCCATTTTCTATTCCTTATCCATTTTCCAACTTTAATCCATTTTCCATGTTTGAATCTTGAACCCTTTCCCTTTTGGAAGGTCAGCCAGGAACAGAGCTTTCCCAGAATGCCAAAGAATCGGAGATTTAGAAGCCAAAAACGTCCAGCCCCTTCTTTTTGAAGATGAGGAAATGAAGGTCCAGGAAGAAATGACTTGGCCCAGGTTACAGCCTATAAAAAGCAGAGCCAGGATTTGAAACCAGACCCCTGACTCAAATCCTAGTGATCTCTCCACTATAGTGTATTTGCCGCTGCTGCAAGAATCAGTCACACAGGGGCAGCTAGGTACAACAGTGGATGGAGTGCCAGATGTGGAGTTGGGAGGACCTGGGTTCAAATTTGACCTCAGATACTTCCTAGCTGGATGACCCTGAGCAAGTCTCTTAACCCTGATTGCCTAGCCCTTGCCACTCTTCTGTCCTAGAATTGATACTAAGGCAGAAGGAAAAGGTTTAAAAAAAAAAAACACAGAACCAATCATAGATATAATCAATGGATCATTGACGAAAACCAACATTCTCAAAATTCAGCTGGTATATAGACCCTTTCAGGAATATGGCTACTTGTCAGAAAGCTCCAAAAGTCAACCCACCTCTGTCATCCATCAGAAGATGCTTTGGGGGCAGATCATGCACCAGATTTTGCTTCAGTAAACATTTATTAAGCATCTACTACGCACCAGACACTGTGCTAAGTGCGGAGGCTACAGAAAGAAGCAAAAGATAGTCCTTGCCCTCAGGAAGCTTACAATCTAACGTTACTTGATGTCATAAACTCTCCAGAAGGTATGGGGACAGAAGGTTTTCTGGGATGAGTTTGTCTCCTTGGCAGGTGCCCACCACTTCCATCTCCCATGGATTTCACTTCTATTTCCAAGACCAAGTCCCATAAAACTTAGAAACTGTCATCCTATCGAACACACTTG
Source organism: Gracilinanus agilis (assembly GCF_016433145.1). Classification (NCBI taxonomy): domain Eukaryota; kingdom Metazoa; phylum Chordata; class Mammalia; order Didelphimorphia; family Didelphidae; genus Gracilinanus; species Gracilinanus agilis. Next base: position 21,735,309 of record NC_058130.1, on the reverse strand, counting down.
TTTCAACTGCTAAAGCAGTATTAGAAAACATCTAAGAAACCATTACTTTTCCTCAGTGGGATTTTACAGAGAGGCAGTGCCTCCCAGATAGCTGTTGTGCATCTTTAGAGTTTTGGGATTGGACACAATTAGGGGATATTGTCTCATCCGCAGGTTCTCTCTTTTTCCATAAGGCACATGTGCCTCTGGCTCACAGAAACAGCTCCCATCCTAGAGTGCCACTGAGGATTCCAATCTGCTTTCCTTAAAGCCCACAAGCAAGACAAGGATTCTCATACCTATTTTGCAGAGGAGAATATTGAAACTAAGAGGATGAAGGGACTTGCCCAGGATCCTACAACTAGCAAGTATTGGGGGAGGTGGCATTCTGTCCCAGGTTGCTGGATTTTGAATCCAGCATTCATTCCCCTGTGCATGATGGTTTCATTCATGGTGCGAGTGCATGAATGTCATAGATATAGGTCAAAAGGGATTTCATATGCTAGCTAATCCAACCCCTCCATTTTATAGATAAGGAAATTGAGACAGAAGGAGATAAAGTGACTTGGTCAGGGCATATACGGGATCCAGATCTGGAAAGACCTCCTTCCATCTAGTAGTCATCGAGCCTGCCCTCTTCTCTATAGAGATGAGGGATGTTAAGGAACTTGCTCAGGATCATACAGGTAATACATGTCAGAGTTGGAATTTGAACCCAAGTCCTCCAGCTCCCAAACCAGTTCTTGATCTATTGTAGCATGTTGAGGACTTTCAAGGCTATCTTGTCCATCTCCCTCATTTTACAGCTGAAGAAACAGAGTCCACAAAGAAGAAGCCACATACCCAAGGTCACAGAACCAAGGCAGAGCCGGTATTTGCCCAGTGTATAGTCAGAAATATTTTGAATCCCTAAAACTACATTTCCCAAACTTCCTTTCTGTATTACCTACAATGTTTTTCATTTTGTTTATGTTTGTATGATCACCTTTGTACAAGTTCTGAGGCTCCGCCTCTTTCTTTCTCTTTGGCTCTGGCGAGCAGGCTGGATAGCTAGGTCTCTTTTGTTAGTTTATTATTAACAAAACTTTATAAAATATAATATTGAACATTTTGCATATTAATTTTGATCTCTACACCAGTTTATGTGATCACAAGCCCAAACCCTTTCTACTCCACCAATAACAATCAGATGGGTTCTCATCAATTATCATATGGGTTCCTCATTTTTATCCATCACTTCTCTTTGTTTCCATTGACTCCACATATGAAAGAAAAAAATTCACAAATGATTTATGCTAATTAAAATCTGCTACACCCCATTAGGGACATTCTTCAAAAGGAATATTCAGAGAGGAAGGCTTGGAGTGACACGAGAGCCATCTACAAGGCTATGAAAGGTCATGGGGAGGGAAGAGAGATTCAGATGGCCAGCATTTCCCCAAATGGCAGAATTAGGAAGCTTCAAAAAAGGAATTCTGGGTTATGCTTTGGAAGGCTCCAAAGTGGAGGTGGCTGCCTTGGGAAGTACTGAGCTCCCTGTCACTGGAGGCTCACAAGCCAAGGCTGGATAATTCCTTCTTGGTTATGATTTGGCAAGATTTCTTTTGTCAGATAGAGTTGAATTAGATGACCTCAGAGGTCCCTTCTGTGACTCTGGGAACGCTGTGACTCTTCATCAGATGCTTTGTGGGGCAAGCTCTGGAATCTGCCATTGCCAAGTCTGAATATTCTCTTTCTACCTTTGACATTCTACCATGTGTTCTTAGTCAAAATAATGTCCCAAGTCTTCTCGATGACTGCAGGTTGGATTTTTTCCTTAATAGAAGTGTATTTGATGCCACAAAACATATATCTTCCCTACCAGGTATGTTTTCATGGTCTTTGCTTTGAAAAATACTTTTTCCCTAATACATTTACCCATCCTCCTTTTTATGGGAACCAGAGCTATGATTTCACTAGTATGAGGAGCTCCCAAGTGAGGAAATTCCCTCTCCCAATACAAGTTCTGTACCTTCCCTGCAGCTTACAGCCTTTGAGAGTTGCCTAGAGTAGTGATGGGCAAACTACAGCCCACAGGCCAGATATGGCCCCCTGAAATGTTCTGTCCTGCCTGGAGACATTATTCCTAATCTGACGAATACAATGAGTAGGATACAATACAATAAAACTTTGAAAGAGTTGCCTTAGAAACAGACTGACAAATGAGCATTTCCTTTCCTTTGGCCCCCTCTTTAAAAAGTTTGCCCATCACTGTCCTAGAGCATTGACAGGTGAATCGATTGCCCAGTCAAATAGGCAGTACATGTCAAAGGCAGGATTTGAATGCAGGTCTTTCTGGCTCAATGTCAGCCCTATCCATTACACCACCCTGTCTCTCCATTTATACTTTTATACAAAGCATTATTCTATGTTCAATGTCCCACTAGATTACCAATACTAATGTTTAGATGCATTTCATTAAATCATTGATTTATACGTTTAATAGACTCGTCATTTTCCATCATTATGAATTATATGTGGAAAGATTTAGCTGCAATATGCAAGGTACAATAAAAAAAAAATCTGTTGCTTCCCTAAACAGCATCCTTGCTCCTTTCCCCTTTCTCTGGTGTTTCTATAGTAACCTGGCATTATGCATAGCTCCTACCTTTTTGTGCGTGTGCTAAAAGAACATTTCTAGTCAGCCCTTCGCTTGTTCTGAAGTGTAGCCTTCAAAACGTGGCACAACAGAAAATGTGATGCCGGTTTAACCGGATGTACAGCCTTCCAGTCTTGGTCGGGGCCCACCTGCTAAAGTGAGAGCCTTCATTCTGTAGGCTGTGGTTCTCGGCCTCAGTGGTGATCACGAGATCCAAGAAGGAATGGCCTGAAATATTTCACGTCAAAACAAGCCCCTCCAAACCAACTTCTCCTCTGAAGCCAGATCTTACTTATGACACTTAATTGTTAGCTGGTGGTCTCCCCCATTAGGCTGGGAGCTCCTTCAGGGCAGGGATTATCTTTGGCTCCTTTTTGCATCCCCAGCTCTTAGCACAGGTCCTGGCACACAGTAGGTGCTTAATAAATGTTCAATGATTGATTGATTGACTACTTCTGTGATCTTAGGCAACATCATTTAATCTTCTTGGTTTTCAGCTTCCTCATCTGTAAAATGAGAAGATAGCATGGTATTCTGGCCCAACATCTATAGTCCCATAATCCTACTAGTATGACCTGGAGCAATTCCTGTGAGCCTCAGTTTCCTCATCTGTAAAATGGGGGTAGGGACGTAGAATGGATGGCCTTGAGGGTCCCTTCCTAACTGAGATCTATGGCCCTATGATCTCTCCTTGAGTTGTTTGCATGATGGAGGAAGAGGATAACTGATCCGAAATTTCTTACTGAATCTAAAAACTTTCAAAAACTCATTTCTTTCAGGGATCAACAGTCTCTCAAAGGAATGTTGAGGTTTTTAGCCTTTTTAGAAAGAAGAACCAGAAAACCAAACAAGGTCTGCCATGTTTCTCTCCTTCCCAAAGCTCACAGCTGCCTATTGGGATGCAGGGTAGTGGAAAAAAAAGGAACTGTGTTTGGGATGGAGGGAGGGCGTGGTGTGTGGGTGCCATAAACTAGCTGTCCCTATTACCAAAGGCTATCAAAAGCAGGCCCTATGTAACTTGTTCTATCTGAGGTGCCACAGCAAGGACTGGATGGCCAGAACTATGTCCCAGAGGTCCAGGAAAGAACATTATGTTTAATACTCTTTTAAGAATTAGATACAACTGAGCACAGCACCTCATTGGCAAGAATAATTAACTAACCTGGAAGCTTTAAACCCAATTTTTTGATGTAAGTCCATGGCTGATTTCCAATTAAAGAAGCACATCTTTCCTCCCTTTTTTAGAGTTTATTTTTATTTTTAAAAATAAAAGATTTGGTGCATAATCTTCAAAGATCAATTAATGACTAAGTATTCATTTAACCAGGGTTCAAATCCTACCTCAGTGGTCTTGGATAAGTAATTTAACCTGAATCTTTAGAATAAAGAGGAAGTTGGACCAGATGACCTTGGAGGTTTTTTATAGTTCTAGAGTCAGTATCCAATGACTTACAAAGAGAATCCAGCAAGCTTCTTTCTGGCTCCCAAGAGGAGGACTTAACAACTTTGTAATCTTTGAACCAAAGCCCTTTATTCACCTAAAGACTATGAAAAGAATCAGGAGATTTATTAACCCTGAGCCATCAGGTCCCCAACTACAGTCCTACCCCTGATACCTCAATGTATTCTTGGAGATGTCTCATGTCCCAGTCAGTAAAATGAGAAGGTTAGACTAGATCATCTCTAAAGTCTCTTCCCACTACCAGGAAACAGCCAACTTCAGAGTGATTAACTTTTTAGTCATAGTAACTCTGAAACACTCGATTGAAAAAAGAACTCTGGATTCAGAGTCAAAGGACCAGAGTTGAAATCCCACCTCTAACATTTACCACCTCAGTAGCCTTGGGTAAGTCATTTAACCTGAATCTCTAAAATGAAGAGGTTAGACCAGATGACCTCTGAGTTTCTTTCCAATTCTAGATTCAGTATCCAATGACCTACAAAGACCTAGAGGGATGATAATATGCATTGATGAAGAGAGAACCTATACTTATGGAACTGTAGATGCTTAGAGAATTAAGGAGATATATTTAATCTATAATAAATATGTTACATTATACATATTTATAATACATACATAAATAATATATACACAGATATTCCATATTGTGCATATTACATATATAGATACATAAATATATACATGCATATATGTATGTGTGTATACTATCCATCCATCCATCTGTGTTGGAACACAGACCAAGGGAAAATATTTAGCTTTTTCCTTATTGTGACATTGGGGTAAGTCAATAATTTTTAACTTGTCTCTTCTGGATCTCTTTTTCAGGCCAGTTGTTTTTTCAATGAGATATTTCATATTTTCTTCTATTTATTTCATTCTGTTAATTTTGTTTTATTGTTTCTCAATGTCTTGTGAAGTCATTAGCTTCTATTTGTCCAATTCTAATTTTTAAATACTGAGTTTCTTCCATGAATTTTAATCCTCCTTTTCCATTTGGTCCATTCTACTTTTTGTGAAACTCTTTTCTTCATTGGATTTTTGTGCTTCTTTTTCCAGTTGACCAATTTTTATTTTTAAGCTATTTTCTTTTTGCATTGCTTTCATTTTCTTTCTCATTTTTCTTCCTATTTTTCTTCCACCTCTCTTATTTGATTTTTAAATTCCTTTTTGAGTTCTTCCAGGGCTCGATACCAATTCCCATTTTTCTTTGAAGTTTACATGTGGTTGCTTGGATCTCACTGTCCCCTATTGATTCTGTGCCCTGATTTTTGTCTCCATAGAAATGTTCTACGGTTCTTTTGCTTTTTGCTCATTTTCCCAGCCTTTTTTTGCCTGTAGACTGAGAGTTTTGAAAGCTGCTGATTATATCTCCTCTGATGATGGCTTGCATGGCTCTCAGTACTCCCAGCTATTTTGCCATGGGGCTAAGGGATTCAACACAGTGCAAGTTTGAAAGGTCCAAGTGCCACAGACTTCTGGGCCTCACAGTGGACTGGTGCCAGGGCCTGGGACTTCAACAGGTGGGTCTGCGGTATGGGATAATCTGTTGTTGGGGTAGGCAGGGTCCTGGGATCCCAAAGTTGGCCTGTGCCCAGACTCAGAACATGGAAGAGGGGGGTGGTCAGCCAGAATTCCTCCATGTGCAGTTTTGCTTCTGATTCCCCCTTTTCCTGTGAAAATCAACTCTCTCTACATACCTTTCAAGTTGTGATCAGCCTGAGAGTCCTCTCACTCTTCCTTACTGTTGATTTTTTGACTACTGTCATTTTGAGGCACTTCTTAAAGATTGGTTTGGAAGGATTGTCAGAGAGGCTTCAGCTTTCACTGCTATTAAACCACCATCTTGGCTCTACCCCTTTCAAGTGAAGATATTATGGATGAAATATCTCTTTAGTCTTTGATCTGGAAACAAAATCAGTCTTCCTCTTTATTGGGTCAATAATTCACTATTTTGTTTGTACTTTGAAAGATGCTAGTGGCCCTCCAACCCTCACTCAGAGTTTCTCCTGATAGTAAATCTTTACCAATGGATAGAACACCAGACTATCAAAAGTGATGCCCAAGTTTCCACTAAATTTTCAAGTCAAAAAAGTGTTCCCATAAAAGGTAAAATAGGTACCCATTGGAACAGTGTTGCCATAGCCCCACTTTTTGAAATGTAGGATGATTTTACATGATGACTTAAGATGGTTTTCCCTCATTTAAATGTATGATATGAGGTGATTGTGCATTTTGTTTGTGAAAAAGAGGGAGGAGGCACCTTGGCCCTCTGAAACTGCAAATGTATTTTGGAAGACACTGCATATTTATTAGCCCATCTGTTACTATAGCTTTAGAAGAGGAGAATCTTACTACAAGCAATTTATTCACAGCTACAGTTTTACCACCTGATGTGCAAAGTAACACCGCTTGCTAAGCATTTATTCTTGTGCTGAGTAATTTTCAATGGAATAGGGAAAGCTTAAGAAAAACTGAAATGCAATGTTGCTGATATGGCCCTGGCCTGGTTTTATTTAGAGTGATGGTTTTCACCTTGGGCTGATCCATAGGGCAAATTGCTGACTAACTTGATCTTCAGAGACTTATTTTGATTGATCAATGAATGAACATTTATTCAGCACCAACTTACTGTGTGCTAGACATTGCATTAAAGAAACCAATGCCAAGAGTCGTGTGTGTAGCCAGACAAATACTCTTAAAATGGAAAATCTAAATATTTGAAAGGCGAATTGGAAAAAGATTCTTTTGGGTGGTAATAGTGGCTGCACAGTGTTAACCCTAAATGGCATCATTCCACAAGTAAGATTGTCTCTCAGCTTTGTTTTGTTTGTTTGGGTTTGTTCATTTTGATTGTTCGTAAATCATCAATCATGTGTGTATGAACACCATTAAAAAAAAAAAACAAACCATAAAATAAAAAACTTTAAGAGATATGAGCACACGTCATCTCTTGCCCCCATAATCACCCTGGGTTCTTTTTGTATACATGTTTATATGTATTTGTATATTCAATAGAATAGAAGCCACTTCAGAGCAGGGATTGTTTCACTTTGATCTTTGTGTCCCTAGGACCTGGCACACAATAGATGATTTTTTAGAATTGTTTGGGTTGTCTCCCCCAAAAAGAGTATAAGCTCCTTGAGGGCAGGAGCTACTTCACTTTGGATTTTGTGTCCTCCGGGGCTTAGCACCATTCCTAGAGCATGATAGTTATTGAATAAAATTTTTTGATTAATTTATGCTTATGTGTGCCAATGTTGTCTACTACAATGAGATGGAAACTCCTTGAGGGCAGGGGCTGGTTCCCTTTGGTCTCTTTCCCTCAGTGTTTGGCCATAAGAGTTTTTTAATAAAGATTGATTGAGTGACTGATATATATGTCAATGTCATCTACCCTAGTAGAATGTAAGTTCTTTGAGGACAGAGACGTTGTTCTTGTTTATATATCTCCAGTGTCCAGCTCTGTGCCTGATATATAACAGCAGTTTAATAAGTGCTTGCTCAACTCTGAGGTATCATCTCACACCTAGCAGGTTGGCTAAAATGACAGCAGGGGAGAGTAATGAATGTTGGAGGGGATGTGGCAAAATTGGGACATTAATTCATTGCTGGTGGAGTTGTGAACTGATCCAACCATTCTGGATGGCAATTTGGAACTACGCTCAAAGGGCTATAAAAGACTGCCTGCCCTTTGATCCAGCCATCCCATTGCTGGGTTTGTACCCCAAAGAGATCATAGATAAACAGACTTGTATAAAAATATTTATAGCCGTGCTTTTTGTGGTGGCAAAAAACTGGAAAACGAGGGTATGCCCTTCAATTGGGGAATGGCTAAACAAATTGTGGCATATGCTGGTGGTGGAATACTACTGTGCTAAAAGGAATAATAAACTGGAGGAATTCCATGTGAACTGGAAAGACCCTCCAGAAATTGATGCAGAGTGAAAGGAGCAGAACCAGAAGAACATTGTACACAGAGATGGATACACTGTGGTAAAACCGAATGTAATGAACTTCTGTACTGGCAGCAATGCAATGACCCAGGACAACTCTGAGGGATTTATAGAAAAGATGCTACCCACATTCAGAGGAAGAACTACTGGAGAGGAAACATAGAAGAAAAACAACTGCTTGAACACATGGGTTGATGAGGATGTGATTAGGGATGTAGACTCAAAACAACCACGCCAATGCAACTATCAATAATATGGAAATAGGTCCTGATAGATGACACATGTTAAAACCAATGGAAATGTGCGTTGGCTATGGGGGGGGGGGGTGAAGAACATGAATAATGTAACCATGAAAACTTTTTCTAAAAAATAAAAATAATAAACCTAATAAGTGCTTGCTGCTTGATTCTTTGCTTTCTCGCTTGATTAAAGATAAGAAAACCCTATATCATAGCCCACCCTTTCCTAGTGGCCTAGAGGATGCTTGTTAAATAGCCTTCTCATTTTTTCCTCCATTGACTGAAAGGTCAGAGTACAGTTGTGAGTCCCTGATGAAGCCGTCAGATCACTCCCTATTTCTTTGTCTAGTCCATCATTTAACAAAAACAATCAGATTATAATCGCCAAGGACAGCCTGAATTCTATCAGTGACTGCAAATGTTAGGACAGGAGAAACGTCACTTATTAGTAAAGTGGCATGGAACCCTTAGAAGTCTGGGATGCTAAAAGCTGACACTGAACTTTCCTCGATAAGGGGTAACCCACATGGAATCCAATAAAGGTGATCAAAATTAGACTCCTAGGATTGGAGAACTAGAGTTGGAAGAGATCTTTGAGGCCATTTAGCCTGATCTGCCCATTTTACAGGAGAAGAAACTGAGGCCCAAAGAGGTTCAGTGGCTTCCCCAAGGTCACAGAGGTGAAAGTTGTGAAAGGTGAGATTCAAACCCGAGGCCTCTGTCTCTAACGCTAGTCCTTTTCCCACGCTGCCTCCAAACCTTTGTTCTCTAACCATAGACTATAGCCCCCAAATGAAGCAGATTTTTCCAGGGAAGCATCTATGAGATAATAAACAAAGTCTATTTAAGGAAAATTAACATTGTCTTTGAAACATATAAAAAATACTAAGAATCCCTCAATATTGTTAACTATATAGACGCTGAACCTAAGAGATGGTGAAGAAGAACAAGAAAGAAGAAGGAAGGAAGGAAGGAAGGAAGGAAGGAAGGAAGGAAGGAAGGAAGGAAGGAAGGAAGCAAGGAAGCAAGGAAGCAAGGAAGCAAGGAAGCAAGGAAGGAAGCAAGGAGGAGGAAGAGGAGGAGGAGAAAAAGAAGAAGAAGAGCAGCCAGGCTTAGAGCTATAAGCAGCCTCAGAGGCTATCTAGTCCAAAACTTTCATTTACAGATAAGGAAACTGAGGCCCAGAAGTAGACAGAATCTTGCCTAGGTTATCTCCTTCCTGCTATATTTGAGGAGACTAAAGGGTTATTTGGAGATTCCACCAGTACCAGCCTGGGAGAGAAGGAGGGAAGATAAATAGCAGCCATTTAGAAATGAATGCCAGGACAGTTTAATTCCTGATTTATTGTATTTACCTCTTATTCGGTTTTATTCAGTGCTTTTGCTTTGAATTGGTTGTCATCAGGCTTGTCTTAGTAAAAGAAACTCCAGTGAGGGCCCATGAGCAGTATGTTTAGATAAGAGAGTAACCCAATAAGGGGGCTTAACGCAGAAGGGACGGCCCTGAAATTGGATCCCAGGCAGCTCCATTTGGAGGCTAAAAATTAAAACTAAGCCTTTTGCTCAATCTTGAATTGATCGAGGCCCAAGATAGGCATTCTTCCAAGCACAATCATAAGATCCTAGCCAAAAGGAATCTTTCAGGCCATGAGTACGATCACTGAGGCACAGAGGTTTTTGTTTCACTCTGTTTTTTTGTGAATTACTCAGGGTCAGGGTCACACAACTAGTAAACGACTGAGGCAGGATTTAAACTCAGGTCTCCCTGACTCTAAGACCAACCCTTTACCACTGTGCCATCTTTTGACTCCTGGGGAAAAAACTAGTCCTTCCTTGGTTCTCATCGCTATGATCAGGACCCAGAAATCAGTGTCCAATTTCTGAGATGCAAAAAAAAAAAAAAAAAAAAAAAAGCTTTAAATGAAGAACCAGTCCTAGACACTGCTCTGCCCTCTTCTACCTCCAGTCTCCATCCCGAGCTTTGGCCTGGTGGGCACTTAAAAAATGCTCATTGTTGAATGAAGAGACATAGCAATCGTCTGTATCTTTATCCCAAAGATACTCCTTTGTTACCTTTTATAGTGTGTCCTAGGCTACATAGTATAAAAAAGTCTAATATAAATATAAAATAATATAAAAAGTATTCCTAAATTTCTCAACGTGAAATATGCTGCCTAATATTACCATCTGCACTAATTAAATTGAACGTAATAGGTAGAACACAGACAGTGTTAAACTTAATGACCCATTACTTAAATAGGGAAGACATTTATAGTGAAATGGATCGTTCAAGTCTTAATGTAGGGTATGAACACCACAGAGTAGATGGTACCGGAATGCCCTAAAGCACCATCTTTGAAATTAGAATAATGGGCAAATGGCAACACTAGCCTTTATGTAATTAATAGTTTGCAAGAAAATTTCTTCTACTCATAGCCCATACAAGTGTCATAGGGCCAAGCTAAAAGCGATTATGGCTAATAGGCTCCAAAAGGTAGTTTAATTATTTTCAGAGTCTAGAAATTATTGGGCTATCAAGGAGGATTTTGTGGTTCAAAAAAACATGCTTTCCATATGTGTGTATATATAATGTTTTAAATATGTATATGCTATTTTTAAAATAACAGATGATGAATCACTTACCTTCTCTCTATAGAGAGGTGGAGGACTTTTGGTGCATAATGGGGCATACTCTGATGAAATCAGTTGATTGGCTGGTTTTGATTAGCTATTGTTCTTTGTTACAAGTGAGAATTTGATTGAATGTAGTATATCAAGAAGTGATAGTGATATATTTTTAAATAGGATATGATATAGTATTCATTAATAATTAAATTATTAATTTGTAGTGTGGTATAAAATAAAAATAAATTTAGTTAAATAATCATTAATAATATTATTAATATAATAAAAATAAAAATAATAAACCAGGTTATCAGCTGACTCTCAGTAGAAGACAAACCCTTTGGAAGTAAGGAGTGGATTTCTCTTGGAAGCACTAAACCCCAGAAAGTAACCCTAGGAAGAAAATTTGAAAGAGATCAAGACTAAAGTTTGATCCTCTGCTCTCTCGCCACTTTTTGTTCTATCAGCTAGAACAATTTCTCCACCAGATTAATGAGGAATCCTATTTGCAAAATTCTATGAAGAAAATATCCTAAAAATCCTAAACCTCATCCATACGGCTTCCCTTTACACAATCTCTTCCTGTCCAACTTTTTTTGTGTCTCTTGTCCCTGCCCTACCATACATTTACCACAGGGAGTCTGCCCAAAATATTGGGAGCCTTCCTCCAGTTTTCTTAACATATTAAAGATGCCAGTGGCATGCATGAGCTGGCCAGCTATTATCTTTCCTTCTTCTTCCTCTTCTGAGCATACTTTTTTTTTTAATGAGCTCTAATACAGAGACAACAGGGTAGTAGCATAAAGATAATGTTGGACTCAAGAGTCAAGGAGACCTGAATTCAAATTCATCTCAGCCATTTACTAGCTGAGTAACCCTGAGCAAATCACTTCACCTTGACTGGCCTCAGTTTCTTCATCTGTAAAATGGGAATAATAATAGCTCCTACTTCATAGGACTCTTATGAGGATCCAATGAGAAAGTCTATATTATGCTTTGCAAACCTTTAAGCACTCTAAACACGTGAGCTGTTATGTTTATTATTACACCACTCCTACTCAGCAATTCCTTGCTAATGGAGGGTTGAAGCATGTTCATACTCACCATGGATCTTCTCAGTTACCCTCTGGGTAATTCTCAGCTTCCCTTCTTCAGATCTTCAATATTCCCACCACTCACAGCAAATATTGAAAATGCTAAAAATAGGGACATTGGGTTCAGGAAGAAACTTGGGATAATTAAAAGAACTTGGCAATTTCCTGAAGGCATCCCACCTGCTCTCCCCCTTCCAGTTCAATTCAGGGCCCCATTGGACAATTAGGAGAATTTTTCAAAGGTTGTCCAAAGGAGGGGACATTATTTGCCAGGTTCCCCATTTATTCTCCATGGCTATCAATGCCATATCAAAAAAAAAGTCTCTTCCTAAGTTAGGGTGCAGGGGGCTTTGGGAGAGGGAATGTCTCCAAATGAACAGGAGGTCAGGCTCACCTGGGCAAGCCTTCTCCACAAAGCACTGCCAGTTCCTTCCCAATCACCCTCTTCTTCAGGACATCTCTTTCACTTTGCTTAGGACTGTTGACGTGATCTCTTTCTGGAGCCATGATTTCTGATCTGCCAGTTGGCTAAGTTGGTTCTGCTGACCTCCAGGCCACTGACTGTTGATCACCTCAGCCCATTTATTCCTAGATATATAATTCCACAAGTGGCCTGGAGTTGCCAAAAGACATTATCTGTGAAGTCCAAGGGGTGAACACAGGGCATCTCTGCTCTAAGGCAACAGAAACAAATGGGATGAACATTCATTCACTTATAATGCCGTGGGCCATTTCATTTTCTTTTACTGTTTGGTTTGTGGATTTAAGCCTTGGCCAAAGTCATATTTTGTGGGTATGGATGTGGATATGGATGGGTAGGTGTATGTTTCAGGGGGGTGAGAATGAGGGAGACTAAAATGTGGACAACATTGGCATTTGCAAGGCATGAAAATTCACAGGAAACGATATAAATTCAGTTCCACAAGCATCATGTTCCAAGTTCTATGCTAGACATTGGGGATATAATGAGAGAAAGGAAATAGTCTGTACCCTCAAGAGGATTCCATTTTATTAGGATAGAAAATATGCCCATAGGTATGTACAAAGTCTACAGAAAATATGTAATTGTGTTCGAATGGAGACTATTGAGCCTGCTCAGCCAATTCAGGCTCCTAGTGGAGGAGGGTGAGAAGACTGCTTCAGGAGAGGCATGATGACCCTCTAGTGGAGGGGTCCTACTCCTTTATCTGGAGCAGATGCAGATTTTCCATAATCAAGGCTGGTTTGCCCACTGTGTGGCCACAAGATGGACATTTAACTGACTGCAACTGGAACTTGGATTCTTTGGAAAAGAACAACTAGTCAAAGTGAGGGTTCATCTTCATTCTTGCCTGGGTGAATTCCAGGGAAGATGCAAGGACTATGGAAAGCCCCCAGTAGGGGAGGCCTCAGGCTTTTATCTCCTACTTTTATCTCCCACATCAACATGGCCTCAGAGCACATGGCCCTACAATTGCTTGTGTCTCACTTGTCTATCCTTTCTTATTTTAGATAATGGAGTATTGAAGATAGCTATAATCCTGTGAGCTTCAAAAGATCAGAATGGCAATTCCCTCCAAGTCAGAGAACAGCCTCCATTTTGGATTTTGAGGCCATCCAATCCATCAGCAAGGACCAACGAGCAATGAAGGAACTTTAGCAGAGCCAATAAAAATTTAAGTATCTACCATGTTCCAGGCTCTAAGCACTGGGGATTCAAGTACAAAAAAGAGATAGTTGCTTCCCTCAAGAAGCTTACAATCAAATGGAGGAAGACAAAAGACAAAGAAAGCTAAAAAGCCAGGGAGTGGGTAGGTAAGTGGTAAAGAAGTCAAAGAAGTCCAAAATGAGAGCACAGAACTCACCTCAACAGCAGAGCCCTGAAGAATGACCTGAGGGACCCTGTCTAGGGGGAACTGAGATGAAGCCTCCTCTTACAATCAATCATGCCACATTTGGAAAAAAATACTTGGTGGGCCTAATGCTATGTAGAAGCTAATTTAAGTCTCTCCAGGGACACAGGTGGTATGGGGAAGAGTCTGCCCAAGATGTACCCAGGAAATGTTTGAAAACTCTATTCTTATTATCTCTTTAAAGTAAGTCCCCCCTTATAAAAAAGCAAATTGATATTAATCAAATTCAACTAGGACATAAATCACTGGTGATCACCAAAGGGAAGAACACACTGGAAAGGGAACTGGAGTCATAAGCATTGGAGAAAAACATCCCAACCCTTTGGGGTATCCTTAGACTCCTGAAAGGGCAACTTAGCTAGTTTTGATGTGGAAGAAAGTTCAGAGTCTCACTTCACAATGTAAATTTCTGGGGAAGGACACAAATAAGTTTCAGGAAGTCAGGAAGCATTTATGTAGAAGGCACATTTAAAACAGAAGTTTAAAGAAGATGAGGGATTTGAGAAGACAGAGAAGAGGAGAGAAGGCTCTCTGTACTCCAGAAATAGCCATGTGAGGAGCCAAAAGGCCAGTTGGGTGGATTGTAGAGTGTGGAAAGTGGAGTAATGTATATAAGATTAGAAAAGTAAATTGGATTCAGATTATGAAGGGCTTTGAAAAGACTTTCTATCTGATCCTAGAATAAATAAGGAACTCTTAAAGTAGGGAAGTGACTGGCCCAAGAATCTGTACTTTAAGAAAATCACTTTGACATCTACAAATAGAATCAAGTGGAGAGGGGAGAGGCTGGATTCAGAGAGATCAGTTAAAAGCCCAGACTAGGGTGTGTAAGAGGGGAGACTAGATATTTAAGGTGTGGTCGCCAGAAATGGATTAACTTGATTTCAAAATAAAATAAACCCAAGTCAGGATGACTTTTATGGTGGTTTATTTCCGATTAGGAAGGTTGAAGGTAGGGAAATTGAAAGAAAGAAACTCTGGCCTGGACCAGAGGCCCGAACCAGGTAGGAATTTAGAGGCTCTAGCAGAGGAGCACAGAGGTGAATTAAACTAGGCTTCTAGCCACAAGGCCTCCTCCAATAAGAGAGGCCTCTTTAAGGCTAGAGCCTCCAGAAATGTCAAGGGAGGAGAAAGGGAGTCAGCCTAACTTACCCACATGACAATTCAGAGGGAAGCCATCTGAGGTCTCACCAGAGATCCTTCTACACCAAGTTCAAAGCGCCAACTGCTCCATAGGAAGTTACCATCATATTTAAAAGATAGCAGCTTTCATCACTTCCTGTGTCTACCTCCAATTTCAAGCAGACAAATGGCAGCCTCAACACTGTTTTGGACTGCCCAAATGGCAGTCCCTTGTTTTTGATTTGTTACTTACTATCACGTGTGGGTAACAGACCTTCCCCTCCCCACTTAATTCTAAGTTGGGTGGGGTGACATTATTTCTGGTGGCTAAAGTCTAAACAAGTGAATGAGGATGAGCTAATTCCATTCAGACAATCCCCTTGGATGATTCTTGGGTGCCTAGTCACCCCAAGTGATCACTTTACGTAATCATCTTGTACCCACAAAGGTCTTCTAACTACAAGAGTTAGAGATAAGAGGGGAATGGAAGAGAGAGAAAGCAAAACCAATGTTTTGCTAGGCGCATTGACAAAAAGCCAATTGGGGGCAGTCCCCATTGGCATAAAATGTACGTTCAAAGTAACTGTTCAAACCCCATCAGTTCAATCAATTGTACCCCAAAGTTCATTCTAGATCTCTTGATGTAATGTAGATTCTTCAGGCATCTCTCTGCAAACAGTTCATTCTCTGGATTAAGGAGTCAGCAAGCTTCTTTCCCTGAGAATTTTTCTCAAACAAAAAATTAAATCTTGGATTTTATGAAAATACAATCTTCCCTGAAGAGGGTGTTTAAAAAAGAAACATCCAGATCAGCTCAGGATACATAGTTGAGTTATGGGGTTGTATGAGTCAATTCAAAAGAAAAAACAAAAACGTAAAAAGAAAAGCAAAGAGAAGAAAAATAAAACTTTGGGAGAAAGAAAAAATTTAAAATCAGAATCAAAATATCAAAATCTATGTATATAAAATTTCTGAATAAACAAAATATATAATGTGCATCCTACTCCATTCACACAGGTGATGACTGTGGTAATAAAGAGTAGAGCATGGGTGTGGGGGAGATTGCAGAGGAGGAAATAGCAAAATTTGGTAACAGAGTAGACAAATTGGGTGGGAAAGAGTAAGTAGGCAAGGACAAGGCTGAAATTATGGATGTGGGTGCTTAAAAAGATGCTGGTCCTCTCTAAAAGATAGGAAAGTTCAGAAAGAAAAGTGGGCTTGAGGGAAGACAAAGAAGGTAAATTCTTTTTTGGACATGTTGAGCTTGAGATGCCTATGGGATATCAAGTTTGAAATGACAAATAGACAGCTGGAGAGGTGTGAATGGAGCTTAGGAGAGAGACTAGGGCTGGTTAGATAGTCCTGGAAGTTATAGGAAACAGTGAGGTCACCAAGTAAGAGAGATTGAAGGGAAAAGAGGAGAGCCTGGGGCAGAGAGTCAGGGCACACTACAGGTAGGGGCCATGATATAGACGATGAGCTAGCAAAGGAGACTGAGGAGAACCAAGCCAGAGAACAATCCCAGAGCCTCAGTTTCTTCATCTATAAATAAGACAGTTGGGCTATGTCATCTCAAAAGTTTCTTCCAGCTTTAGATCTCATGATCCAGTAAAGATACTCTGCTACTACTTGGTTTTGTGACCAAAACCAAAATTGGACTCTCAGAGGAAATGTCATTCTTTTATTTCATTTCATTTTATTTTATTGTCATACAAAACACCCTTCTATATTGGTCATTATTGTAAGAGCACATTTGTATATAACCAAAACCTGAAAATAAAACCATAAATACATTGATGTGAAAAACAGGAAATGCCATTCTTAAAAATCAACTCTGTACTTTCAACTTCTGTGCTTCCATCTTTCCATCTCAGGGTTTTATGAACTGTGGTCTATACAGCCCTAGGGCAATGCAGAAGCCTTCTAAGACCTCCTGGATGACTTCATAAAGTGAGATGAATTTCAGGAATTTCCTTCAAATCATTGAATTTCTTCATATTTGAACTTTGTGCAAGAATATTGTTTATAAAGCCAATTTCTTTTGCTTCGCCTGTCTTCAAATCATATTCTTATCTTCTCCCTATAGTGGTACATTTTGTTGCTAAGTAACATCTAAGTACCCTAACAGAAGCAAATAGTACAAATATTTCCTCTGATAAATAATAACCATCATTGCTCACATTTATAGTGATTTAAAGTTTTCAAAGCACTTTACATCCATTTGGTCCTCAAAACAACATTCTGATAAAAGGTGATTGCCTCTAAACTCAGCCTCTTTAGTCTTACTAAGTGAAACACCCAAGTAATGTGATATTTTGGTTGGGAATTTAAGGAAACCAGGAGGCATAAATGAGAGAGGAGAATATACCGCACCTGGGAGACCGCCAGTGAGAGTGCCTGGAGCAAGAGACAGAGAATCTTATTCATGGAACATCTAGTAGCCCAGTATCACTGGACTTAAAGAATATGTGTTGGAGAAAAAGATCTGAGAAGACTGGAAAGGAAGGGGAGGCTGGGTTATGAAGGACTTTGAAACCAAATTTAATCCTGGAGGCAAAGGGCCACTAGCCCTGACCTTAGGAAAATCCCTTTTCTGAATGGAGGATGGATTAGAGATGGGGGGGAGGACTTGAGGCAGTCAGATCCCATCCCACTCCAGCAGCTATAGAAATAGTCCAAGTGTGAGGGCCTGCCCCAGGGTAGCAGCAGTGTCTGAGGAGAGAAGGGGATGTATGTGAAAAATGTTGCAAAGGTAACATCAAAAGGCCTTGGCAGATTGGAAGAGAGAGTGAGGGGTCAGGGATGACACCTAGGTTGTAAGCTTGGTGGATTGGGAGGATAGTGAGGGAGGATTTAAGGAGAAGGAGAGTGAGTTCTGTTTTGGACATGTTGAATTTAAGCCCAAAGGACTTGAATAGATGGTTCAGTAGAAACCCTAGCCTATAATATAATTAATATAAATGTAATGTAACGCAATATCTATATTAACAAAGACCATTTGGCGGGAACTCTCAGAATCAGTGGCTCAATAGTTTGTTCACAACCACCTTGTTGAACAAGAACATCTCCAGATCAGCAAATGACCTCAACATCCCAGAGGTAAGTGGTCAGGTAGAGAGCACAGCAGTTGACTGTGCCAGTAATGGAAGGTGTTCCAGTTGGGGAACAGCCCTAGGAGAATGAGGTTATCTATGTTTCCTACTATGTTAGCCTCCCTCATGCATGTTCTCTGAGTGTGTCCTCTTCTACGTATGCCCATGGACGTTTCCCATGAATGGGGATCTGTGGAAGAGGATACCTCTGTGGATACGAGGAGAGTTTTCCTTGTCATTTATTCGATATGTTGTTTAATTAGTTTTGTACAAGTGTATAAAGGTCCTTTGTTTTGTATTAGTATTTTGTACTAGTGTGGTTTCTGGTTGGTTTGGTAAAAGAAACATCACCCCTGGGGGCTCTTAGATTTGCACAGATGTTAAATGAAACTTAAACTTAAACTAGGGATAAATTTCATGGGGCAAATAATAGAGGTGGGTTTTAGGCTACATATAAAATTAGGATAATAAGACGGTTACCACACCTGGTTTTTGTGAGTTATATGCTTTGAAAATTCCAAAGGACTATTTAAATGTGAATTATCATTACGGAACAAAAGAGTCATCTCCCAGTTTTGCCTGGGATGACAAATGAGGTATAGTTCTTTCCATAGCACAGAAATGGATGGGTGACCCGATTAATACACTAACCCTCCCATTTTCCAAAAGCTGGTCCAATTGGTACGATGGCAGAACCAGACCTGCCATTTTGTATTCCACCTCTGTTAGATCCAGTTTCTTAATTCAAGCAGATTCATGCTTGAAAAGGCAAACAGAGCCTCCAACTACTGCTCCAGAATGCCAGGAACAAATTGATCTCTCTGTTCCTCACCTACAGATCTCCAAGAACTCCACAGGAGCGAGGTGGTTCAGCCCAGGAGGCTGAATTTTAGGCTTCAGTAATGAACAATCAGAGCAGTGTTTCCCTGAAATCTTGCCCTGTGAGTGATGCTCACACACACTGGGTATCTCTATTGCCAGTTGCAAGAATGATGACCCAGACTGAACAGAGCCCATTTGATTTCCCTGTTTTCACTGGCCGCTCACACCTCCCAGCCTGCAAACCCCATGCTTGTTCCTTCTGTGCCCCCAGCACTAAAAACTCTTCTCTGTGAGATTTAAATGCCTGCTCTGCAATGCCTTATAAACCATAAAAAATACGATCTGACAAGGTCCCTTTGCAAGGCACTCTTCGGCAGGAAATCTTCAGACGGTAATTCAATCCCAGGTCCCTTCTCCTATTAAAACAGGCGTATGACGCCACCCGGAACCCTGGGCTAAATTATAACCTTGTATTTATCGCAGGGCATTTTTGTCTATGGGTAATGGATTTTATTTCACCCAAAATGAGCATGATAGCTTCTGAGGAGACACCATCATGCTTAATGATGGTTTTGTTTGCCTTGGAAAATATGAGACATCATAGCGCAGTGACGATCACCATTAACTCTGGGTTTATTCCAGGGTTAATGGATTATTATTACACCGTAGAAAATTATTTTCCAATAAATGTGGAATTTCTTTTTTTTCCCTAAATGTTCCCTCTTCCTCGACCACGCGTTCATCTTTTCTACTCCCACACAAAGGACATTAAAATCCCCGATAAATGAGCTGACAAAGACTTCTGAGTTTTCCTCACTGTTTCTGACAATCTTTTTTTGGTATCTCCCTGCGTAAATCATTAAGAGAAGGAGGAAAAAGGAACTGTATGGAGTCATTTGGAAACGCACCGGGGTAGCTTTCCCTCAGAGAAGCTTCTTGAAAACTATTATGAGCGGCTGTGGGGTTCACGTTACAAAAATTGGCAGTTCCAGAAAAAAAAGAATTCTCAGGTCCAACCTGATGGACCAGAACCTCTCTGCTGCTTCCCTGGGCTTTGATGGAAATCCTTCTTAATTCATGGATTATTTACCATAATGGCTTGGAATAATTCTGCCAGGTCTAATCTGACTGCTTTGGAAGGGCACAAAACCACCTGCCCATGAGTGCTGGTAAACTGGCAGCTGTCAGTCTTTCACTGGAAGAAACTTTAGATTTCTGAAGAGGATTCAAAAAAAAAGGCACATCTCCTTCTTTTTCCTCCTTCTTCCATCTTTTCCTTATTCTGCTTTTCTAGACTGAACAAATACCATGCCACCCCATCAATTTTTTTAAACCCTTACCTTTCGTCTTGGAGTCAATACTGTGTATTGTTTCCAAGGCAGAAGAGTGGTAAGGGTAGGCAATGGGGGGCGGGGGGGGGGGGGGTCAAGTGACTTGCCCAGGGTCACACAGCTGGGAAGTGTCTGAGGTCAGATTTGAACCTAGGACCTTCTGTCTCTAGGCCTGGCTCTCAATCCACTGAGCTACCCAGCTGCCCCCTCACCCCATCAATCTTCAGAGAGCTCCTAAGGGCTCTCTGGACATCCATTGGGAGCCTAAGTCAAAGGCACTTAATAACTACTGTGTGACCTTGGGCAAATAATTAAATGTGTCTTAGCCTCAGTTTCCCTATTCGTAAAATGGTGATGATAATAATAGCACCTACCTCACAAGGTTGAGAATAAGATGAGATAAACAGAGCACTTTACAAACCTTAAAGTCCCATATCATTGATAGCTTTTATTAGTAGTAACAGTGATGATGAAGGTGAAGATGCTACCTTAGACCTGGGCAACAGTGTCTGCCTTTGTAAAATGTGACTTCTTAATATCCCCCTGTTTTACCCATCTGAGGCCATCTCTGCCACTTGGAAAAGTAAACCAAGGCGTATCCAGCATGCCTGGGCTACACGGCCTGCTTCCTAATGATCTCAATCGGCAAAGGATCATAGGAGTAGAGCTTTGGAATTAGAGGGGACATCAGAGGTCACCCAAACCCACCTCTTCTTTTTATGGTGAAGAAAACTGAGGCCCACAAAAAGGATGTGATTTGCCCAAGAATATGTGGAAAATATCAAAGGCAGAGCCAGGTTCTCTGACTCCAAATCTGATATTCTTTCCACTAACCCGGGGTTCTTAAACTGGGGTCCCCGGCCAGATTTCTAGGGGTCTGTGAATTTGAATGGGGGAAAACCCAACATTTTCTTTTTCACTGATCTTTGGTTTCCTTTCTAATCCTTTGTATTTTATTTTATACATTGGAGAAAAAATAATTTTGAGAAAGGGTTCAGAGTCTGCCCCAAATGCAAAAACAAAGGTGAAGAAACCTTGCACGAAACCATCATATGGCCACAGAAAAAGTATCTCAGGGCAGCCAGTTTGGGGAGCCTTCTCACTTAAAAAATCAGCAGCATGGGGCAGCAAGGTGGTTCTGTGGTTAGAGAGCCAGGCCTAGAGATGGGAGGTCTTGGGGTCAAATGTGAGCTCCGACACTTCCTCGCTGTGTGACCCTGGGCAAGTCATTTAACCCCCATTGCCTAGCCCTTACTGCTCCTCTGCCTTGCAACTTATGTCCAGTATTGATTCTAAGACAGAAGGTAGGGTTTTTAATTTTTTTTTTAAATTCTGTGCCTGGGCTTTCCCCCCCATGGTTGACATACTCCCATCCCTGTGGTCTCCCTATCCCTGGGATACTAAATCCTGATTGTCAACAAACAAACAAACAAACCCCCAAACCAACTACCTCATCCATCTTAGCCACACACAGACTCATTCCAAATCTACCTGCCCATTTCGCTGTGCTTTCTAGATCTCTCGTTCAACAATTAACACGACTTCCTTTCATCTTGAGCTTCTTCTGCTCTTGTTTCTCTCAGCTTCTGACACTGGCTCCCATTGGATTACGTTGGACCTCAGACCTTCCTTTCTACTATAGTGTCTCCTCTTCTGCCACATGACTCACTGTTTAGGGGGGAGTGGATCAGAATACTCATTCCTCTCCACTGGTACTTCCAGTCTTTCCCTCTACCTCCATCACTCAATGATCTGTTCACCTTTGAGGTTCACTTTCTCCAAGTTAATAACCCAATCTTGATGGCTGTTATCTAATTCTCCCTCCTTTCTCAATGAGTTCATTGTCTGGCTCATCATGTCCCTCTCCATCTCCATTCCTGCCCTCACATTATGGGGCTTCAACATATCTGTGGATACCTTAACTTCCCAGTTTTTCAATCTACTCAACCCTCATGATTTATTCTCTGATCCTTCTTAGCCACACATGAAGGTTGACATACTGTTGATCTTGCTATTGCCCAGAAGGGTTCCATTTCCATATACGATCTCTAGAATTCTCATCATAACTTTTCATCATTCCACCTTTCCTTATTCCTTATTCCTCTTGAACCCCTCGTTTGTTTCCACTGTAACTTCTCGTTTCCACCACTCACAGTTTCTCAAGCTACCACCCCCACTCTGGTTATATTTTCATTCCTTTTTGATTTTAACCCCTTGGTTTTTTTTAAGCCCTCATCTTCCATCTTAGAATCAATACTGAATATTGGTTCTAAGGCAGAAGAGTGGTAAGGGCTAGGCAATAGGGGTTAAGTGACTTGCTCAGGGTCACACAGCTAGGAAGTATCTGAGGTCAGATTTGAACCTAGGACCTCCCGTCTCTGGGTCTGACTCAATTCACTGAGCCACCCAGTTGTCCCCTTCAACCCCTTGGTAAGGCAGATCATTCCCATACAATCCTCTATTCTGGAATCTCTAATTCCCTTGTGCTATCACCATCTCACCAAACCCAACACTTAGCTCCTATCATCAGCCTCCCTTGTGCCTACACATATACTGGTTTTAAATTTGTTTTATTTATTTCATTCAATATTTCTCAATTGCATATAAAAAAACCTCTAATAATCTTTATAAAAATTTGGAGTCCCTAATTCTCTCCCTCCTTCCTGCAATTTGATATTGACTATACATCTAAATTCATGCAAAACTTATTTCCATATTAGCCATGTTTCAAAAGAAAACACAAACAAAACAATAGCAAAGACAAGAATAAAACAAGTAGGCTTCAACTGACATTCAACTAATGATATATTGGGTTTTTTTAAATTTTTTTAAACCCTTAACTTCTGTGTATTGGCTCCTAGGCAGAAGAGTGGTAAGGGTGGGCCATGGAGGTCAAGTGACTTGCCCAGGGTCACACAGCTGGGAAGTGTCTGAGGCCGGATTTGAACCCAGGACCTCCCGTCTCTAGGCTTGACTCTCAATCCACTGAGCTACTCAGCTGCCCCCTGATATATTGTTAAATGAAGCTGGAGGATGTCACCTAACCAAGTCCACTACAGATTTATGCTAACATTTTATGCTAACTCATCAAAGCAAGGTTTCTGCTCTTCCCTGAACGTTTCTCTATCCAACTCACCACAGGCACTGTTGTGAATCTTCTCTCTTCAAACCTCCACAGCGGCCCTTCCCCAGATGCTCCTCCCAAATCTGAGAATCTCAATTCTTAATTCAAAATTTAAAAAAAAAAATACACACACCAGAGACGCTTCGCTTTGAGTTTCCTTACTCTGATTTCAACCTGAACCCTTTTCTCTTATCTCATATCCTGTGATACTATATTCTATTGTCTCCTCATTCACTCCAATCTCCTGTAGAGATGACCTTTCTCTCTGTCAAGGCTAAACCTTCTCTACAGGTGTCCTGGATCCTCATCTCTTCCTCTCATCATCTGAAGATTGACCCCACTATCATCCTCCCCTTCTCCAGGCTCCAATCTCTTATCTATTGATTCCTTCCCTGGTTGCCAAAACTCATCATGTCTCCTCAACACTTAAAAACAAAAATCATAAGTTTCTACCATCTCTGGTAGCAATGGTCTTCTATTTCTTCTTCCCTCTTCAGTTCAACTTTTGAAAACAATTTGTAGTTACATACATACATGCAGTGTACATACTTACACATATATGTGTACATATATGTAAACACACACACATATATATGGTATGGCATTATAAAGGATTATATTAGTATTGGAACCTCCATTTCCTCTCATCTCACTTTCCACTCTTCTGTCTGCATTCCGAGTTCTGATGTCATTCAACTAAACCCGCCCTCCCCCATGTTCCTGATGATTTCCTCCATTTAATCTAATGGCCTCTTTTCAGGGCTCACCTTCAACTTTTCTTGGGTCATCTGCCCCTATTGATCATCTTCTTTGCCTGGATACTCTCTCCTCTCTGGGTTTTCTAGACACCACTCTGTCTATCTTGGTTCTCCTGCCTGCAGGACCATTCCTTAGTCCTCTCTGTTGGATCTTCCTCCATGTCGCACCCACTAAGTGTATGTCCCCTAAAGCTCTGTCCTCTGCTCTCATTTCTTGCAACTCTCTCATCCAGTGGTCATATCAGTTCCATTAAATTTGATTATCTTGTGAGCTTATGAGACTCCTAGCTCTCTAATCTCTCTGCTGGGCGCTAGTCCCATATCACTTACTGAACATGGAAACCCGAATATTCTGTTGGCATTTCAAATCCAACATGTCTAAAGTGAAACTTATTAACCCCCCAAAACTCTATTTTGTTCCATAATTTTCTTATTATTTTCAAGACCCACCACCCCTTGCCCCCATACTTCTAATTACCTATGTTTACATTCTTGGTTTCATCTTAGACTCCTCACTCTCATTCTATACATCCGTTCAGTTGCTAAACCTCCCTTTTAACTTCACAACAGTTGCCATCTAGGTCCCTTTCTCTCCACTCCCAGGGTCACCATCATCGTTCAGGCCCCTGTCCCTCTCTCCTGGATTGTTGCAATAGCTCCCTAAATGGTCGTCCAAGGAAGGAAGGTAGGAAGGAAGGAAGGAAGGAAGGAAGGAAGGAAGGAAGGAAGGAAGGAA
>NC_058130.1:21678669-21710155 GCF_016433145.1 Gracilinanus agilis | reverse complement strand
GAAAGGGAGGAAGGAAGGAAGGAGGAGGGAGGGATGGAGGGAGGGAGGGAGGGAAGGAAGGAGGGAGGGAAGGGAGGGAAGGAAAGAAGGAAGGAAGAATTCATTAAGCACTTATATGTGCCAGTCACCATGCTAAGAGCTTTATAAATATTAACTCATTTAATCTTCATGACAATAACAGGAGATGTATCAAATAGTTGTTAAATGACTTGCCCAGGTTCACACAAATATTAAATGTCTGAGGCCAGATTTGAACTCCTAACATCAGGTCCAGCTCTCTATTCACTGGAACATCTAGGTTACTATGTGCCAAGCACTGAGCTAAGCACTAGGATTTTATAGAGAAAAAATAAGATAATTGCTGTTCTTAAGGAGCTAACTGAAGAAGATAGCATCTAGAGAAAGCATTGACTGCAAGTCAAAAGGAAAGGCTCTGGAGGTCTAAAAGTACACAAGCATTGTAGATTTGTAAGGGTCCTTAGGGAGCTGGAGGTGGCATCTCAACTGTGTCATGATGGAAGCTAGGAAATATACCATCTGGTTGGTTCTATAATTAATTATTCTTGCTAATTGGGCGCTAACCCCAGTTTTGTCTCCATTGATGGTATGCAAGTATTATTAGTGTTCTGCAGATTGTAGTAGCTACTAAATTCCAGTGTATCGTGGCAAAGTCCCAATTACCCCACCTTAGTGACTCTTCTGAAAAGAAATAGCCAGATTCCAGTTAGCTGTGTTCCAAAGGGCATGATCAGGGATCCGAGATTTTGGAGGAAATCCAAACATTGTGGAAGCCATCACAGAAGGAAGTAGGAGCCTGCCCCAGACACTATAATGGACAGAGTCCTAACCTTGGAGTCAGGAAGGCCTGGATTTGAATTCTATTTCAGGCACTTATTTAACTCTGCACAGTTCGCTTAACCAATGTGTTCATTAGTTTTCTCATCTCTAAAATGAGAGACCTGAGACTGAAGGACCTCTAAGGGCTTTTCTGGCTCTCCATCTATGATGCTTTGAATCACTAGCACTGAAGTCAACAGGAGATGTTCCTGTTGATGACCGTAACTTTATGATCAGAGCATGGGTGGTACCAGGAATAAGATCAAAGAAAGTAGATGGGATCTTGATAGGGCATAATTGCAAGGGGGACTTTGTTCTGAATATTCAAGTGCCTTCTACTTCATGGGAGGTTTTGTTCCCCTGGTAGGCTGTTCATCAGGGTAGAGGAACCAGCCAGGAATAGCTTGTCCTTATCTCCTGTGGCTATACCTGGCACACTCTCAGGCATGTTGGAGAGATGCCCAACCCAGAACAACAGTAGGAAACTAGTCAGTGATCATGTAGAGCCTTGGGTACAGCCAGGGGACATGACAGAGCCAAGATCCTTTAAGTTATTTCTTTTGCCTCCAAGTGTGCCCTTAGCTCTGATGAGGTGACTCTGCTACTCAAAATCACCTGTGACTCCTTATGCCCTACCAAATTAAATCCAAATTCCTCAGCCCTCCATGGTGGTCAATAGTCTGACTCCAAGCTAGAGAGAAAGAGAGTCTCATTGGATCCTCATAACAATTCTGTGGGTCAGGAGCTAGTATTATCCTCATTTTAAGTGTGAAGAAACTGATGCTCACAGAACCTATCTGGCTTGCTCCGTTACACAGTTAATTCTCTCTCTAGGAGAATTTGGACCCAGGATTTCCTGATTCCAGGTCTAGCACTCTGGCCACTACCTTGCCTTTCTCTTTTAGGTATTATTGCTTCTTGGAGAGAACATGCAGAATAACAGAAAGATCCCTGTACTTGCCCTCAAAAGGGTAAGATCTCAAGCTCTACCATTTTCTAGGCATTTGGCCTTAGACCAGTCACTGAACCCCTGATGCTCAGTTTCTTCATAAAGATCAAACTACTTGTGCTCTCTTCCTCACAGGGTTACTGAAAGGGAAGAATGCCAGAAAGCCCTCTAGACTTGGGAACTATTGTTTGAGCATGCAGAAAACCAGGAGAAGGACTTTAAAAGAAAATAAATCATCATTCTCAAAAGTTGCTGATGAGAGCAAAGGAATGATAATGCTCAGAACCACAGCTTTGGTTGTAAAACTGCTGGACTGGTCTAATTAATGAAATGAGGGATTCACTCATAAATCACCCAATCACATTAGGAATTCAGAGGAATGTAATCAATATTTGTCAGCTCACGTTAAATTCATCTAATTTTCTATAACAAATGACATAAAAACTTGATTATTAAAAAGCCAAAGACATATCCACTTGAAGCCCTTCTGAGAATGATTTGCCCATTTGAGGGATTCATTGGTAGATGAGACACTATTTCCATAGATCACTGGGGCTGTGAATTAATTGATTCCTGATTGAGCATGGGAGACATCACACCTTATTGGAGAACTGGAGAGATCAGGGTACACTGGGATGGGAACCATTTAATAACTTAATAAATAGCCTTAGGAAAGGGGCAAATCGAGAGTCACTCGAGTCAAGCTTGACCCACTGTAGAGGCTGGACCAAGCGAGAGAAGGAACTGAATCTGAAGTAAATGGGTGAGAGCCAACAGGAGGAGACTTAACTTTGATAAATGCTGGGAGTGTACTTCAGAGGGCAGCCATCTCTGACGGAAATAGAAGCACAGAGAAATATGACCAGACAGGAACGAGAGAGGGAGTCGTCAGGCATAACCAGAGCATGCCAAATGAGGCTGCTGGCCAACAAACAAACAAAAAATAGCAAGGTAGCTATTCAGAGCATGTGTTAGTATTACACAGAGAGGCTGTTACTAAGAACCTGAAAGCCTACTTAAGAGAATTATTAAGACTGATGGAAAATGTGGATGTGCCCATTGGTTATGAATCAAAAGGGCAGATTGTTATGCACATATCCGTCTTCTTCCTACCTTTGTTCCTGGTGCATGATTATTAAGCCTGGCACCCATCTGGCCAATTTTACCCTTTGTTTACCACAAAAATCTCCCAGCCAGCCTAATTCACTCCCGGCTACATGTGATTATTTTAAAAATAGCTTACATTGACTCAATGATCAATAATTAAGAAAGTTATAGCATATTTGGAGGGAAGTTCTTGGGCATCCCAGCCATGGCAGAGTTGGGAAAGGAAGAGGAAGAATTCACTAAATGCCCCAGAGTCAAGAGTCTGATGATTCAGGAGAGTTGGTGAGCCTGAGTTCAATGTATTGTTAGTCACTTCCAAAATTAAGCTGGCCTCCTTTCTGCCAGGGAGTAAATACTGGTGGGTTTCTCTTTCTTCAGTGTCCAATTTTCAGAGATGCTCCATAAAAGATAAAATTCCCCATTTTGGGGAAGTGTTTAGGACAGCTTTTCTTCATTCATTCCCTACTTTTCAACTTCCTTAATTTTTTTCATTTATTTCATTAAATATTTCCCAATTACATGTAAAAAAATTTAACATTTCATTTGTAAAAATTTTGAGTTTCAAATTCTCTTTCCCTCCTGCTACTCCCCATTTCCTTGAGAAGGCAAGCAATTTGATATGGATTATACATGTAGAATTGTGCAAAACAGATCTTTATATTAGCCATATTCAATTCCCTTTTATATGTAATCTTCCCCCATTAGAAGGCAAGCTTCTTGAGGGCAGGAAATGGTAAATATGGATGTGCCCATTGGTTATGAATAAAAAGGGCAGATTTTTATGCACGTAGTAGTAGTAGTAGGAGTAGGAGTAGGAGTAGGAGTAGGAGTAGGAGTAGGAGAAGTAGGAGTAGTGGTGGTGGTGGTGGTGGTGGTGGTGATAAGTAATAGTACTTAGTATTAAGTAGTAGTAATTATAGCAAGTACTAGTAAATAGTAGTAATAGTTAGTAGTAGTAAGTAAATAAGTACATAAGTAGTAGTAGTAAGGGCTTAACAAAATATAAGTTGTATTGATGTGTAGTGTGGTATCTTTTCCAAGAAAACTCCATGGAAATAATACATGCATAACCCAGATCAAATTGTTTGCTAGCTCTGAGAAGGGGAGGGGAAGGCAGGAAGGGAGACAACTTGGGTCATATAACTTCAGAAAACTGATGTGGAAAATTGCTATTACACATATTTGACAAAATTAAATATCTTTACAAACTTAAGAACAAAACAAAACCCAATGGACAGTTGGACCAAGAGGTCACAAGGAGTTGGGCCTGTATGATCAAGCGAACAAGAAATAGTAGAAAGAGTCTTGGATCTGTACACAGAGGACTTATAAACTTATATAAAGACCATCCTGTCACCTAGAAATTGAGATAATTCTGTTTCCTATTTGTCAGTGCTAATTCCTTTCATTTTCCTTGTCTTTTTTCTAGAACTTGTACTTCTTGAATTTTGTTAACTAATAATGGTGAGTGGATAGATGGGTAAGACATTGCTTGACTGCTTACTGTATGCCTGTCAGTTTGCTGAACTCTGGGTTTACAAATCCTCCATTTCCCATTTGTCTACCTGTTAGGGCCTCAGTTTCTTCCTCTTCAAAATGAAGGGGTTGGATGGAATGGCCTCTAAATCCATAATCTCTGGGCTCATGTTTTCAGCAGCGAAGTATGTGCATGAAGCAGCCTGAGGCATATCAATGAGAAAATGGAGGATCACAAAATGTTAGTCACATAGCAAAAGGGAGGGATTGGGCAGCCCAAGAGATACACTGACACTTATAAAATGTTTAAAAAAAACCCAGAGGAAAGGTAGATCCTCTAGGGAGGATTTGATGGGGAGACATGAAGGAGAAACTCACAGATGAAATTGTGGATTCCCAATGGAAGAAGCACCCACCACCCAAGAGATAAAAACTTATGGAGGGCTCAGTTTGTTTCATTTTTCTCTTCTTTTTCCTCAGCACCCAGCATGTGCCTGGCATAAAGGATACATGCAAAAAATACTTCTTGATTGATTGATTGATCCATGGATTCACTGAAGTTCTGGAAATACTGGTCTAGGTCTAGATCTACCAACATGGTAGACTGGCATAGCACTAAACCTGAAAATCCATTGAGACACCATCATCATTTTTATTATACTGGCATGCCCCACCTGCGAGCAATTAATAGACTTCCAATTATTGGTCTTGTTTTATTTCTGTAAGAGTATTTCATCATTGTACTCATAAAAATCCCTGAGGTGTCTTGGTAGGGTGACTTGCAGATATCAGATCCATTTTATACTTATTTTGAATGATTTCCCCCCCAATCTCCTCTAACTGGGTTTTAACAGGAATACACTTGGGGTGGGGGCGGTGTTTTGTTTTTATGGATTTATTTTTTTACATTGCTACTTTACTGAAGTTAATTGTTTCAATTAGTTTTTCATTAAATCTCTAGGATTCACAAAGTACATCATCATATCATCTGTAAATTGAGATAAGTTTGTTTTCTCTTTGCCAGCACTAATTCCTTCCATTTATTTTTTCTCATCTTTTTGCTACAGCCAGCATCTTCTTACATTCTGCCAAATAACAATGAGGGCAATGGATGGATGGACAAAATATTTATTAAATGCTTACTGGGCACCTGTTACTTTGCTGATCACTGGGCATACCAATACAGACCCCAAAAAAGACTGATCAGACCCTCAGGGAGTTTATATCATAATAAGGGAAGACAACACATAGGGGGAAGCTAGAAAGGGAACAGGGGAAGAGGAAGCGGCTGAAGTAAAGTGAGTGTGGTCACCCAAGCACCTCATGAAATGGTGGTCCGTGCAAACCAGAAGAAAGGACTGCAGGGTAGGTGAGAAGGCTCCTAACAGGGTGTCAGAGAAGTAACTAGCATTTAAAAAGTGCTTTAAGGTTTGCAAATCACTTTACATATTACCTCATTTGCTCCTCAAAACAACCCTGAGAGGTAGGAGATATTGTTATCCCCATTTCACAGATGGGGAAACTGAGGCTGACAGAGGTTTAATCGACTTACCTTATGTCAAACAACTACTAAAGGTCCAAGGCCAGATGAAGCAATAGCTTAAATTTGTGCCTTACATTACAAAGCACACAGAGACAAATCAAAAGGAAGTTAAATTGGTTTGGGGTTGAGTAAGAGGAGATTGAGAGATAGGTGAGCAGGATAAGGAGATGCAGCCCCAGTGCCCTGGCCTTGTTATATATCAGGCCCAGCAGTGACTCTGCTGTAGCCACAGTCTCTGACTAGCCTGAGCTTTTGTTTTGATTGGACTCATGTCCCTAAAGAAAAGTCCACAGGAAAATAATGATGAACAATAAAAGAGGTGTGTGTTTCTGTAGTGTAAAGGAAGGGGAAGAAAGAATTTCTCTGAGAGTTTAAATGAATTGATTAAAATGATACTGAAGGAAATGATCTCCCTTAAGCATTGGGGGAAAAAATTCAAATGGAAGAGGGCAACCAGGGAATACATCAATGTCAGTACCAGAAAGGGTGGGATTTGGGAATTGTTATCCCATTTGGGGAGGGTTACTGGAACTATGATTCCATTGGCATGTGGAACGCATGCTCATGAAATTCCCTCTACAAACAGAATTATTGGTACCTTCTAGGCAATTTGTAACCCTAGAGAATTGCCCCCAAAGATGCTGAGAGCCTAAGAGATTTGCCCATAGCCAGAACGTGTCAAAGGCAAACTGGAAACCATAATCAGGGGTTCTTTTATGTCATGGACCCATTTGGCAACCTGGCAAAAGTTAAGGACTTCTTCTCAGAATAACTCATAATCAAAAGATAAGCTAAATTTCTACCAAAAGTTAGTGAAGAATTAAAATGCAATCATTTCACCCATAAAGGTTTATGAACTTCCTGAAGTTCATCCAAGACTCCTTGGGGGGGGGGGGGTCTATAGATTCCAAGTTAAGATCCCCTGCCCTAAATCTATCTATGGAGGATAGGCAGATGCTCCGAACAGGAGAAAGGCAGATGCTCTGTTTCCTCCATCACAAGCCTTTTCTGTAAGCCCAAGATACCCCAACTATGCCTAAATCACCCCAAAAGGTAAGTGAGAGACCAAACTTGGCAACTGAACTGTGCCTGAAAATTAAGTGTAAACCAATTCATATACATTTCTCACTATAAGAATGCAGCTGATTAACGCACTTATTTTAAAAATCCAACGTCTTACCAGAGTTGCTAAAGTCCTTAATATGATCTATTAAAGTATTTGGTCAGGGGCAGCTGGATGGCTCAGTGGATTGAGAGTCAGGCCCAGAGATGGAAGGCCCTGGGCTCAAATGTGACCTCAGACACTTCCTAGCTGTGTGACTCTGGGCAAGTCCCTTAACCCCCATTGCCTAGTCCTTACTGCTCTTCAGCCTTGGAACCAATGCACAGTATCGATTCCAAGATGGAAGGTAAGGGTTTTTAATAAATAAGTAAATAAATAAATGATTAAATGAATGAATGAATGTAAAAATAAATATATACATATATATGAATGAATAAATAAATGCACAAATAAATAAATAAACAGACAAGCAAGCAAATAAATAAATAAATAAATGGAGTATACGGTCTAAGATCTAATTAATGTGTTTGATATAGGAATTTTCATTCAGATCCCATCATATCCACTCAAAAGGATCCCACTAGCTTCAACAAGGCAAGCTTTGCTTCTTTTCATTCCTTTTCATGGATCTACAACAAAACCACAGTATAAACAAGGTGAGAACAAATCTCCCTCAATCTGGGGCAACCAAGAATTGAAGACGAGATGGTCTTATTCTCATTTAAAGAAATCAGAAAACATCGAGAAGGCAAGAATTTCTAGCATCATAAAATGCATGTCAGTGATGAGAAATCCGCTGGAATTTGTTCACCAGGGATGCTGACAGAGGAAGCCAAACTTTCTGAGCAATCAGAACTCTAGCAGAAATAGGTAGAATTCATTTCAGATCAAGCATGCTAGTTACTGAGTTCTTAACTAACTAACCAATAACTACTAGAACTTATTTTGGAGAAAGGCCTTGGGGTAAACATATCTCTCCCACTATCAACAATGAGTTTTCTCTAGTTGTCAAAAAGAAGAGGCCCGCAGTGGATAAAGTCCTAAAGAAAGAAAAAAGATTCAATTGTCAGGAATTATTATTTAATTTAACATTTTAATAAATAATAATTTAATTAAAAGACAATTAAAATTTAGGGACAGAAAGTCATCATCTGCTCTCAGTAGCCCATGCATGGGACATTAATAGTCTTCCCAATCTATCTATCTGCAGACAGAAGCTGAAAATTGGGATATGGGGAGGGGCAGAGCCTCTGGGTTGGTGTTCCTCGACTAGTCATTATGTTTTAGTTGTAGAGATGATTTCCTTGAGGTGAGGAGGGAAAGACACCCAGGGAAGACCTCTGTGTTACTTCTGGTGGTGGGAGGAAGTCTGGTATTTGTTTCTGAGTGGGTTTACCTCTATTATGTGTCTCTAAAGAAGTTGTGTTTTGGGCCACGCTGAGAATTACATAAGATCTTGGGTGCAGAGAACAATGAAGGATTTCGTAGAATCTTAAGCTCAGAAAAGTCTTCTAGTCCAATCTATTTTTGAGCAAGAGCCTTACTGACTCTAAAGTAATCTATTCCTCCTTAGAATAGCTTTAATCGTTAGAGGTTAAAGAATCATGACTGTTCCACAAAGTCATTAACAGTTGCATCTTTGACATTACTGGTCTGAACCCTTATCCATTTCTCCTGCATATGTCTTTTTTAGAGGTCCTGAAGGAAAATCTAGGAACCATGGCTGTTTTTAAGTACCATTGGCTGGAGATTTATTGAAAAGATGTCTTTTCCAGGGCAGTGAGAATATGTTTGTTGTCTTGACATAACCGATTTTATTTTACGTTGGGCCACCATTTTGAGTTGAAGTATTTTGAAGTTTGTTTGTCATTATTTCAATAAACACATGTGTGGTATAGATTGATAAACTACATGTTTGTGCTATAAACAACTAGTAAACATATAGGACCCTAAGATACAGCAGACCACTAATGGGAAAATTTGGTAAACAATCT
Organism: Gracilinanus agilis; assembly: GCF_016433145.1. Lineage (NCBI taxonomy): Eukaryota > Metazoa > Chordata > Mammalia > Didelphimorphia > Didelphidae > Gracilinanus > Gracilinanus agilis. The sequence continues at coordinate 21,701,186 of NC_058130.1, read as the reverse complement.
TATCATCAGTTTACATCATCGAGCATGAATCAAATTAATTGGTAAGGGACAGCTAGGTGGCTCGGTGGTTAGAGAGCCAGGCCTAGAGATGGGAGGTTCTGGGTTCAAATCTAGATTGAGACACTTTCTAGCTATGTGACTCAGGGTAAGTCACTTAACTCCCGTTGCCTACCCTTACCACTCTTCTGCTTTGGAACCAATACACAGTATTGATTCCAAGATGGAAGATAAAGATTTATAAAAGAATAAAATTAAACTAAACATTAATTAAGCCACTGACAATCAATCACAATTTGGATGTGACCAGTTAATACTAGGTGGCACAGTAGATAGAGCACTGAGCCTGGAATCAGGAAGATTTATCTTTATGAGTTCAAATCCGGCCCCAGACATTAGCTATGTGGACTGGGCAAGTCACTTAATCCTGCTGGCCTCAATTCCTCATCTGTAAAATGAACTGGAGAAGGAAATGGCAAACTACTTCAGTATCTTTGCCAAGAGAAGCCCAAAATAGGGTCACAAAGAGTTGGGAACAAATGAGACGACAATTCAGTAGCAACAAAAAACTGATGTTATACCCATAGGTAGAACCATAAGAAAGACACCAGCCCCAGCCTCTGGGCTAGTGATCTTGGATGACGAAGAAGGCACACGACTGGAAACTCGAGCTTAGTTTGCTCACCTGAGTACAATGCTAATCAGTGGAGATTTTCTGACTTGCCAAGCTATCACCTGGGAGGAAGACACATAATCTTTGCCTGGGCAGGGAGGGAACCTGGTCACCGAGTGCCAGTATGAGACATGCTTTCTGGGAAGCCCTAGGAAATTAGGTGAATGGTTTGTTCCTAGTGAGATTAATGTTAATATTGCTAAGTTGGGAATAGGAACCAATATTCACATGCATCTGATTACCAAAGTTTGATGGTTAATCCTGAGAAGTTTCTCAAATTAATGATCCCATCACACTAGTTACCATAAATAAGGTAAATTAGTTTTGCACACATACTATACGTTACTATCCACACAGAAGACTGGGGAAAGTGATGTGTTTATATCTTATACACCTCTGTTGACGTGGCAACCAGAGTGCAGAACTTCGGTGGATCTGTGATTGACCTCGTCATTGTGGATAATGCCTCCACCCACAGAAAGTACAACCACCCCTTCAGCACCCAACTCTGGGTGACTCCCATCTCTAGGCATTCCTCTGTGGGATTCCTCTTTCAAAGATCTGCCAAGGTGCTGATTCTTTTAATGTTCTGTGAATACTACCAAGAGCTGGGGCTGTCCATTCTGTTCCCCTTCATTCTTTCTTCCTACCTGATTAGCCCACTTCTATTTTGGACTCATATATCCATGATGCCACTGATACTTCTCTTCCACATTTCACTGCAGGTAACATGCTCCAGCCCATTTCTACCCTCCAGGCATCTCTCCATTGCTCTGTGGGTCACCCACTATATTCATTTTTGGGAGAAAATGGTCTTCCATAGTTTGCCTAAATTGCTTGGAAAGTGTCGATGCTAAAGAAATAAATGGTCTTCTACAGCCTTAGCAGCGGTGACCAGTCAGCAAAGATTCTATAGAGCAGTTCTGATTTCAACAAAATGAATGTGCTTTGACCAAAGTCTTGTGAAAGTAATATTCTTTGTCAGATCACATATTCTGATTTATAGTTAACAAGATAGGGTCACTCTTAGTATTAGGTGCATGAAAAAAAAGCTTCCTTCATCCTGGGTCTTTGATAAGGTCATAAGATCATAGATTTTAGAGATGGAAGAAATCTTCGAGGTCATTTAATCTGACTCCTTCATTTTACAGATGATGAAACCATGGCCTAGAAAAATTAAATAACTCGTCCAAGGCTACATAGCAAAGTAAAACTACTCTGTGCTGTGAGGTACATTTCATTTTATTTTATTTTTATCATGAACTTGACAATCTTCAGAAAATATGAACTTTTCCATATGCAAAGGCTAGGAAAAGAAAATTATATATGGAACTATGAATCTCCATTATATATAGTTAAGAGAGAAAGATGGATGGATGGATGGATAGATAGATGGATGGATGGATGGATGGATGATAGATAGAAAGATAGATAGATAGATAGATAGATGCTAAGTTTATCATGGTAGTACCAACATTAATTACCCTCTTGCTCATTTCTGAACCATTCTGAAGTATTGAGGACAACTAACTTCTCTCATTAGTGATAATCAATAAAGAGGCACTGAATATTCACTATTCTAGGATTCATGAAGAATGTGATGAATGATAGACGGTACTTGCCTCTAAAGAGTTCCTCACCTTCCACATTTCATTTCTATGTCTTTGTACAAGTCTCCTAAATTCCAGGCATTTATTCCTGACCTACCTCTGCCTCCCATAATCCCTCATTTGCTTCAAAGCTCAGACAAAGGGCTGTGAAATTAGAATCTGTTATGAGCTGTTACAGTCTCATGCCAAAGGAGGGAGAAATATTGTAGTCCTCACCTCCACAGTACAATGGATGTCCTATGGGGGAACTCTTATGGGTAACTTAAATATTACTAGGTTTAGAGAAAGGGGAGGAGGACTGACAGGACAGGGCAACAGACTGGGAATAACAAACTGGGAAACCACAAACCCCTCCAAAGAACAAGGAATGGAAGATTATGGATTGGCAGTTGATACCAACTGCCACCACAGATCCACCTAGCCTTGGAGTCTGTGAAACTAACAAGTGAGTAATACTTGGACAAAAGGATTTATAAACAGGTTTAATTGAATAAACTTTAGTTTGAAGGAAGGGAAAAGGGGTTTCTATTTCTTAAAACCTATGGGCAAGTCTCTGAGTCAGGGTAGGAACTTATCTACACCAAGCTTTAGGCTATATCAAGACACAGCTGGACTATCAGGAATGGAAGTGGGATCCTCACTGCTGAGTCCTGTCCAATTCCAGTGATGATACAGCTCTCCGAGGTCCTCAGCCAGTAATCCTTGAGATGGGTAAGGTTAGGGAGTTAAATCAGCCTGAGATGATCAGCAGCCCAGGTCAGGTTTGACAGACTCAACCTAACTTTCCCACAAACACATGACTTCCTTCCTTCAGGATACCAGGATACAAACTCCACTTTCTCTGAGGTCTCCCACTGAGTCAGTTGGTCAGCAACCACTCTCACTCAGCCAACATGGAGTCCATCTTAGAAGAAAGAACCACTTCCTGCTTCCCCATTCCATTTAGAATTCCCCAACCTTGCTTGATAAGCCTCCTAATAATACCTAATCTTAAACATCTTATTGATTTATCTACAACAGATGGGACATATAAAGACATGCCTTTAGAGCTGTTACAGTCCTATGTCAAAGGAGGGAGCAAACCCAAGGGGTTGCTTACCCCATGAAGGGTTATAGTCTTATAAAGTTTTCCTAAGGGACATGGTATTCCTAAATGGCTCCCAAGAGGGAAAATTTCAGCCAAGATTGAAAGCTATGAGCTTCAGTGACTACCTGAATGGATCTGAGTATTGTTCAATACCCTCCTCAGGGGGGATTGTGTAATTGTCATAAAAACTAAAAAATCTTTTAAAAAAGAAATATTTCAGGAAAGAGAGCTTGATAACTCTTCAAATCTAGAAGATGAATTATTTGAAGAAGGCACCATGAAGATGCCCGAAGAAACCTCCTCAGAAGACCCAGAATGAACCACGGAGCATAATTGATTGAACTGTTGGGGGGGGGGGGAAGAGGGTTGTAACACATTTATTTTGTATGTATACTCTTATACTGAAGGGGACTTCCCCCTAATTGGCTTTTTGTTAATGCACCTAGCAATCATTTGTTTTATTCTCTTTCCCTTTTATCCCCAAATTATTGTTATTTATAAGTTGGTTATGTTTACAAGATCCATTGGGGAGACTAGTCTTCCAAAGGATCTCAGGGGGGATTGTGAAATTAGAATCTATTACTCTAAAAACTATGATTCCTAGCAAAACTACAATTCCCAGCAAAAATTACGATTCCCAGAACCCTACTCACTTCCTGTCATTACGTGCTGATGTAGACAGGACATAAATTGGGAAGAGTTCCACATCTAGCCTCTTTTTCTTTCCTGTCAGGCTTTGGCAGAGTGGGGATTTTGAGCAGGTAGAAAAACTTAGTCATGTGATTCTGTTTTGTCAAATAATAAACTTAAAAAAAATAAAACTTAAAGTACTCAACTTTAATTTTAATTTTACAGGGCTACATCCTAGATGAAGCCTTTCCTCATCATCTTTGTTCTCCAGGCCTCCTTCCACTCAGTTTGTATTTCTTTTGAATATGTGAGAGGGTCAGCTGATCTCAGCTCCTTTCCCTCCTACATCCATACTCCATCAATGTAGTCACAAAAGCAAAAAGCAGAAAATGAGATGTTAAAATCATTGTACATATATGACCAAGCCATGCCTAGTCATTCTGGTTCAAATTGTGAACAAATTTCTCCTCAATTGGATGGGAACAGATAGATAAATAACTCGCTGTTATGGGAGGCAAAGACTGAGACCCTTTATTGACCCTTAAAATGCTGAAGTGCACCAACTCTTAGTGAGTCCCTGGTAGGAGCAGCTTTGTGGCATGTTACCCCTGAGACAATACCAGAGGAGTGTAAGGATGGGAAGAATTGCTCTTCCTGTGCTTTCTTATTGTCCATGGCATGTAGCAATGGAACTAACCACCCAGAAAGAAAAAAATCCTATCCAGACATTTGAGTAATTCAGTTTGAGAGAGTCTGAGACAAAGCTGAGGGAGCAGAGACATATACTTTCCAGTTGGATACAGCTAGAAAGAGGTGATGACCTGAGGAAAGAAGTAGACTTATTTGATTTCCATCCGTGGAGAAAAAAAGCCAACTGTAGATTAAATGGAGAAATAGCCCTTGGGGTTGTGAATGGGGAAGCAGGCAGACTCCAGAGAGAAAGGACACTAAAGCCCTGTAGGATTGGTGGTGTGACTTCCCTTGGGGACAAGGATTCCCTCCACATATGCCTCATTACTATTGTACTCTAGCTTTGTGCCCACTCTTCCCACAATCACCATCTGTATTTGTGTAAGACTGTAGCTCAGGTTTCCTGGGGGAATATTTTGCTGTTACTATTATTAATATGCAACTTAGTGAATGCTTTTGCTAAAAACTAGTTGCATCTACTGGCTGACTGATACTGGGAAGCCCATCAGTAGGGGCTCTTGAGATGCAATCTTAGGAGAACCGACCTACCAGCACCCTAGAACTTGAAGGTAGCAGCTGTCCTCTGATGACCTAACCTGTGAGTACTGGTGCAAAGTTGGAGAAATTGCTCAGAGGCAGAGCTACATCTATATTTTGCATATAGTTCTATAAATTCATCTGTTGTTGTTGTTGTTCAGGATAACATAAGTTCTTCGAGGGCAGGAAATTGGTTTTCTCCCCTTATACCTCTGGCACCTGGTAGAGTGCCTGGCATGTTTTATCTAATATGTTTAATGATGTTAATAATGTTGAATCATTTAATAATGGTGTTTAATATGTTTTAAGATATCTAATAAATTCTTTCTAGTTATTTGATACATTCTGGCTAGAGAAATAAAACATAATGAGGACTGACTACTTGGAAGACCCCCAACAACACACAAAACTTATTAAAAGATGATAGAGGGGACAGGTAGGTGGCTTGGTACATTAAAAGTCAAGCCTAGAGATGGGAGGTCCTGAGTTCAAATCTAGCATCAGATACTATTTAGCCATGTGATCCTGAGCAAGTCATTAATGCTCATTGCCTAACCTTTACTTCTCTTCTGCCTTGAAACCAATACACAGTATTGATTCTAAGATGGAAGGTCAGGGTTTAAAAAAAGCTGGTAGAGTCAGATCTAGAAGGTTTCTACAAGGCTGTCTACTCCAACCCCCTCATTTTCAGACGAAGATAATGAGAGCACCAGTAGTTAAGTGATTCCCCCATTCATGCAGGGAGAGTGTGGTAGACTTGAACTCTGGTCTTCCTATGACTCAGTTTACCACTCATTCCCTGGCCTCTATTATAGGCAGCATGTTTTGCTAAAATGGCAGTGGTAAAGGGTGGCTGGATGTATTACGTGTAAGTGGGAAATTAGGTTGCTGGAAACTAAGGAGAGGCAGGAGCTGAGATGGCAGGGAGGGGTGTGGGGAGAAACCTGATTGGTTCTAGCAGAAATAAGGCAGCATCTCACCCCATGGGGACAGCCTTCAGCTCAGAGAGCAACTCTCTCATATCCCTCTCATCCTGAGAGATGGACTTAGAATACTAACAAACCTATGCCAGTGGGAACAGACCTGAGACCTGCTGTTTTTCTGAGTCATGCTGGCTCTAAACTTTGCTTTCTAAACTCCAACTTCATTCTTCTGGGATTTCACAGAAGCGCCGAGTTCAAAGGGGCCTTAATGGCCATCTAATCCAACTCATACAGAAAGGGAGCCCTCATTATAACACCATGACATGGGAGCATCCACCTTCTGTTGCAAGACTTCCAACAAAGTGGAAACTCCTCCAACTGGTCTCATTTCCTCTCCTTCATATTCGCCCTTGGTTTGCCGGAGAGTTTTGCGCCTCTGCCTACAGACCCAGGTTTCCTTCTTTTCTTCTGTGATCTCATAGCTCTAAGATCTCCTTACTCAGAGTCCTAAGACCCTTCCTTTCCCCTAAGCCCTTCCCCTCTTTGTTTCCCAGAACCATCTTTCTTCAAGGCCCAGCTCCTCATCCACTTGTCAAGCCCTTCCCTGATTCCCCTTCATTGTTAGCACCACGTTGGTTGTCTTGAAACTATCTTGCGTTAGACTTCTCGGTATCCATTTCACATCCTCCATGAGGGCAGAGGCTGTTCTTTTTTGATCTTTGTCTCCTCTACGTCCAGCATAATGATTGCTGAATAGAAATGATGGCTAAGATTTTCTGCAAGACTGCCGAGTTATTTCCATCTGGGGACATTTCCTCTTCTATTCCTCAGCAAAGCAGTGATAGCAACTCACGAATGTATACTATCATGCTATCGTTTACAGGTTGCATCATCTACATTATCTTATTCCCCACAACAACGCTCTGAGGCAGGGCTTATTATAGTCCTATGGTACAAATGAGGAAACTGAGGCTGAAATAAACAAGTGGGAAAAGTATCTCTTTTGGAGTCGGAGAAGCTGGGCTTATAGGCCATCTCTAACGCTTAATTCTCTTGCAATCTTGGGCATGCCAGTTGAGGTTCTGGGGCCTCAGTTTCCTCATTGGCTAAGTGAGGGAGGTGAATGAGATCATTTCTTTCAGCCTTAGAGCTATGATGCTAAACTGGGAAGTTTAGGGAAGTCCTTGAAAATTGTAAAGTCAGAAACATACTACATTTCATTTCTTTGGTTTATTTGAGATGTCGTCCACAAAATGACCAATATGGAAAAACATTCTACACGGTTGCACGTGGAAAATCGATATCAGATTGCTTACCGTCTTGGGGAAGGATGGGAGAGAGTGAAGGAGGGAAGGTGGGAAGGAGGGAGAGAATTTGGAACTCAAAAAAAATTTTAAATGAATGTTAAAAATTGTTTTTCATGTAATTGGGGGAAAAATAGCATTTTTTAAAATGGGGAGTCAACTAGGCGGCTGAGTGGATAAAGAGCCAAGCCTAGAGATGGGAGGTCCTGAGTTCAAATCTGGCCTCAGACACTTCCTAGGTGTGTGACCCTGGACAAGTCACTTGACCCCCATCACCAAGCCCTTACCACTGTTCAGTTTTAGAACCAATACATGGTATTGATTCTAAGATGGAAGGTAGGGGTTTTAAAAAAGGAACATAGTTTTGAGCTTGAAGAAACCTTAGAAGCCATTGAGTATATATATATATATATATATATTCACACACATATATGCAATCTATGTATATCTAATCTATCTGTTAAATGTATTGAAGGAATCTTTGATAAATTTTATCATTTTCCTAATTTAAGAGAATAAACTCAAGTTTTTCTATGAAAAAAGAAGAAGCCATTGAGTTCAACCCCCTCATTTGACAAATGAGGAACAGAATCTCAGAGACACTTGGCCAAGTTATACAGGAAGTAAATGCCCAAGACTGGATTTGAACCCAGGTCTTCCTGACTCTTTCCCTTGTTCCACACTTGGACCAGGACTCTACCCATTCCACCACTCTTGGGAGAGCCCATTGGTCTAGTGACTAGGGAGCTGGGCCTTAACTTCTCAGTGACTTGAGACCGTTCTCCAAGATGCTGTTACAGATGGGTTGCCGAGTCCCCTCTATTGGGGAAATGACTGGCCTGGACCCCAAAATGAACACCGCATGGGTCCCAAACAGAGGAGCTGCCTAGCTCCGGAGCAGGGCATGTCTTCAAGGCTAGCAGTCTTTGTAGACACAGACTGTGACAGCCCCTTTGACGGATAGAGCCATCCAAGGGAAGTCCTACATCAAGAAGGAGACGGCCGCCATCCAGTGTTTGTTTGGTGCACGTCAGCCAAGGACAGAAAGGTGATTTGGCCGCAACTATTTCCAATAACTCTAGCCAAGGCAGTATATATGAAAGAGCATCTTTCTCAAAAATCTGTTGTCCATGTTTTAAGCTTTATGGGGCCAGGTAGAACAGCGAAAGAACCACTAGGGAAGAAGGCGAACGTTCGGCCTGCCGTGTTATAGAGGGAATCCATCACCAAGCCCTTTGCCCGGGACAAGGGGAGTGAGTGATGGCGATAAAGATCTGGGCGCTGAGAAATAGCTGAGCCAGACAAAAGCCCTGCACTCTATGTTATATTCATCTCGGAGAAAGGGAAAATCCAGGGAAGGCCTATGGACCAGCAGGAAGAGGCCTGGCCTGGAAGCCAGGAGAGCCTTGACCATACAGATGGCCCTGGGCCAGCGATTCTCCGAGACTCAATTTCCTTATCTGTAAAATAGAGAGAACATCTGAAAGGGCTTCCTCCTGGGGGTGTTGGGAGACGAGGGCTCTTTGAGTGGGAAAGCAGGACATAAACCCAAATCAATCCAAGAGTCATTTATGACATGCGTACTCTGTTCAAGGCATCATGCTAAGCCCTGGGAATACAAATGCAGTCAGAGATCAGTCAGTCAGTCAGTCGGTCAGTCAATAGGCACACATTAAGTGTTTACTACATGCTAGATGGGCAGCCAAATGATGCAGGGGATAGAGAGCTGGGTTGAAAGTCAGGAAGACTCATCTTCATGAGTTCAAATCCAGCTTCAGACATTTACTAGCTGTGTGACTCTGGGCAAGTCCCTTAACCCTGTTTGCCTCTGTCTCTTCATCTATAAAATGAGCTGGAGAAGGCAATGGCCAACCACTCCGGTATCTTTGCCAAGTATCTTGATTTGTTTAAAATTTATGATTTTTGTAAATTTCTCATTTTAAGTGAATCAAAGGAAGTAGTGCTTGTGGAAGGGGGAGAAGGGAGAAGGGAGACCCAAATGGGGTCACAAAAAGGCAGGCACTCCTGAAATGCCTGAAAGAGAGAAAAGAGAAATGATGTGGCCAAGGTCACAGAGCCAGGAAACATCAGATTCAAACTCGGCTCTTCTGTCGGGACAGGCAGGGCTGATTCCATTGCACCAGCACCACTGCTTCTTGTTGGTCTCCTCTCAAGGAGTCTGTGAACAAAAGGGGGCTAGACAAGCGTGCCAATAAGTATGCTATCCATGGAGCATTCCAAGCCACATTTGGGGTCTTAGAAGCCTCTTGAGTTGCTACTGTCTCTTTTTTACTGACATCTTTCATTTTTATTCATTCTTCCTTTCCAAATATAGCCTTCTCTTTCCCAGGCAGGCAGCCTTCCTATCGAAGGACAAAAAAAAAAAAAAGGGAAAATTAAGTCAACATATCAAGCCAGTCTGACAGCATATGTAGGGGATCGTGTGTTGGTCCCCCAACTCTCTCAAGAAGAAAGGCACAGGAGCAGTGAGGTGCGGACAGAATGCCAGACCTGGAGTCAGGAGGACCTGGGTCAAATCTGACCTCTGACAAATCCTAGCTGTGTGACCCTGGGCAAGTCACTTCATCCCAATTATCTCGCCTTTGCCCTTCTGTCTTAGAACTGATACTAAGACAGAAAGTAAGATTTAAAAAAACGAGGCAGGGAGATCTAGTTTCTCCTTTGGGATTCCCATTCTCTTGTTCGCGAGCTCTCGTTTTCCTTCTGAATCACTTGCCGGTGACCACATAGAAATAATTTCATTTTATCAAAATACTAGAAAAAAATAAAGACACTTAAGGGAGGGGGAGATTCCGGGGAGCCTGGGGCGCTTTCCTCCGTATTGGGCATGTGCTTTGGTCTCTGCACCTCGCTGAGATGATTGAGCAACTTATTCTACAGCTGAGGAAACTAAGGCTCCAGAAGTGAGCCCACGTGGCATCTTCCTCCGTTCCGGGTACCCCAAGAAGCCTCAGCACGGCCCTCCTTGCTCCACGCTCTGGGCACTTTCCTGGGGGGGTTCCATTCCTGCCTCGCTTTCCTTCTTTGCCGCTCTACCACGTGGCTTCCCTTGAACCCCGCCTCCGGGTCGCTGGCCCAATTCCTCCCTCCTCTTAGTGCCTTCCCTCCGCGGATTTGCCCCAGTTTATGGGGAATTCATCTTCTCGCCCGCCGGAGAGTTCTTTTCCTGTTGTGGCCCCCGCAGGGCATTGTGGGTGCGGGTGGTTAGTTCTTTGTATGGCCAGCGCTGATTGGCCCGCCAAAAAGGAAGGCGTTGCTGTTTGGAGGCGTTCTCCTTGCATTGGGGCGGCTGGGGGGTTCCTGTAAGTTCCGAGGCGCGCAGGAAGCACGGGTTTGGGCCCCTGACACGCACTCGGGGCCTTCAACCAGCGCCCCAACGGGCGTCCATGAGGGAGCCCCGAGGGACGAGGGAACGCCGTGGGCTGAGTTTGGCTTCCTGCTTCCTCAGAGACCACAGCCCAAGGGAGAGGCCTGGGAGTGGAGCCATTCGGGCTCGGAACCCTTCCAGAGAGCCTGCGTGTGTCTTGGGGCTCCGCTCGGAAGCCCTGGAGCATCCTCATCTCTCTCCATTGGAAGCCCCTCCATAGCAGGGACCGTTTTCTTCCAAGGTAGCTTTGTCTCCCCACCCCCACCCCCCACCCCCCAGGGCCCGTCCATAGAAGGAACTTCCTAAAGACTGCGTGGATGCAGTTCAGTTTGGAAGGAATTTCACCAGAGACCCTTTTCCCCCCAGAAAGAGGGCGAGTAGCGCCACCTGTTGGGACCTGGGCAGAACTGCAAGGGGAACCACACGAAGGAGGTCTGAGCATCCAGAAGAAGCTGAGTTTGGCCAAGTAGGTCACTGCTTTGGGCGGCAAGCGGTGCAGCGGAGAGAGTGCTGGCCTGGGAGCCAGGAAGACCCCAATTCAAATCCTGCTCCAGACACTTATTGGCTGTGTGACCCTGAGCGCTGACCTAACCGCCCTCTACCTCAGTTTCCCCACCTGTAAAATGGAGAGGATGCTAGCCTTTACCTCCTCAAAGTTGTTGTGAGGGTAGAATCAGATATTTCGAAAGCACCTTGGAAACACTGGCATCCTATAGAGCTATGGAGCAGTATGTAACTACCAATTTGTGATTATTTGTGATTATCATCCCCCCCAAACTCTATACATTTGATGCAAGTCAGGCAACATTTACTTTTTTTAACCCTTACCTTCTATCTTTGTGTCATTTTAGGCAGAAGAGGCTAGACAATGAGGGTTTAATGACTTACCCAGGGTCACGAAGCTAGGAAGTGTCTGCATCCAGATTTGAACCCAGCACCTCCCATCTCTAGACCTAGTTCAAGCTGCCTCTTCTAGGTGCTTTTATTATCCTCATTTTAAAGATGAGGAAATTGAGAAGAAAAGAAATCAAATGACTGAACCAAGGTCATCCAGCTAATAAGTACTGAAGGCAGCATTTGAACTCACATTTTCCTGTTTCCAAGACCAACGTTTTCTCCACTACCTCCTAGATCAATAAACTGTTTGTAACATAGAGTCTTAGGGAGCTAGCTAGGGCGCTCAGAAGTAGTCTGGCTTCCTTTCAATCCCAAAGGCAATAAATATATATCAGAGACAGGATTTGAACTCAGATCTGTTAGATTCCATAATCAGCCCTAGTCACTGTTCCTCCCCAGCAGGAAGATGAAGGGTCAGCTCATATCTCTGACATTTCCTTACTTGCTGTGTGACCCTGAGAAAATCTCTTAACCTCTCTCAGCCTCAGGCAGCATTCTAGGACTCAGAGATCCTAATTGGAAGAAGGGGAATTCTCCATCCTCATGAAGTCCCAGCCTAGCCACCTCTCCCCCAATTATATCATATTAATAACAATAACAACATTATCTTCATTTTCCCCTTGGGCTGTGAGTCCTCCTGGCTTTTTACAGTCTACAGTGAGTTCTGTCTGAAGTGGTTTTAAAGCACGGTCCTTAGTGATGATCTAAATTTATCTTCAAACTTAATAAAGGACCAATTAACTGCACTAATTTATCTATTAGCTTTCCCTGGAATGTGCTTCCCAGTTCTAATGAGACCATTGTGATTAAACCAAGGAAACAAAGCCCCCCATCTAGTCTCCTCCAAGAACACGAGCCTCCCTCCCTCCCGGTGTTGCTCTCCTCAAAGATGAATAGAACACAGAGGAACACACACATTGACAGCAAGGTGATTCCAGGGAGAATTGTACTTCTTCTTATCCTCCTTGAGCCTTGAAGCAGAAAGAAAGTGAGTTTATTTGCAATGGAGCCTCGGAAGGATGAGGAGGCATGGGAGGAAAGCTTTGGAAACTGAAGACCCAAGTTCAAATCCTACCTTTACCACTTCTTAACTGGGTGACCTTGGGCAAGTCCTTTTTCTTTTCTAGTTCTGTCTTATTTGTAAAATGAAGGGGGGGGGGGCAGCTGGATGGCTCAGTAGATTGAGAGCTGGGCCTAGAGACAGGAGGTCCTAGGTTCAAATCCAGCCTCAGACACTTCCCGGCTGTGTGACTCTGGGCAAGTCACTTAACCCCCATTGCCTAACCCTGTAACAAATAAAAAAAATTAATATAGAAGGATATATATAAAAGATATTAGGGTTTAAAAAATAGAAAAAAAATAATTGAAAAAAAAAATGAAGGGGTTGGACTAGATGATCTTGGAGGGCCCGTCCACATATAACTAGCTACCCCTTCTTACTCTCTAGCATCTGTAAAGGTTTCCTGCTTAGGGATGATGCTAAATTTGAACTCCCACCCTGCCTTACCTCCCATGCACACACATAGGAGTATATCCTCATACGGTGCAGTTCCAGGGGCTCTACTTTCTTCCTCCCAGCTCTGCAGATGCCCAATCTCCCTACTATTCCTCCCCCAGAAAGGCCCCCAGAATGATCTTTCTGCCCCATCCTTCTACCATTTTCCTCTTGCTTAAAAAAGCTGGAAAGTTAGTGCTTCTTCTGCCAGCCTGGAGAGCATGCTCAGGGAAAAGACCTCCCAGTCCAGCCTCCCCTGAACCATCCTTTTGCTACCCTTCTCTTAGGGCTGTGTTCAGGGCCAGGCACTTCTCCCATAACCCCGTTTGTCTCTGCAGATCCCTCCAACGAGGGTTGTCAACTTAGTGTTGGAAGGGATCTCAAAGGCCATTAAACCAGCTGTTCCCATTTTATAGATAAGCTAACTGAGGTATAGGGCTCAAACTCAGCTCAAACAATCAAATTTATTGCTGTGAAAAAGCAAATCAATAAACATTTATTAGGTGCCCACTGTGTGCCAGGCATTGCCCTAAGCGTTGGAGGTACAACCAAATGCAAAAACAACCACATGGATCCTTTGCCTCTTTCTTTGATCTCTTGGAAGTCAAACCTAGTAACACAAAGATTCTTGAAAACAAATGAGGGAAGTGGACAAGTCCAACCAGTTCATTTGGATTTTATTCATAAAGGCAGGCTGTCTGAATTCAATTTGCTTAACTATGTTTATTGGCTACAAGGATTTATTTTTTCTCCTTATTTCTTTCAGTTTTAAAGGAGGATGAAATGGGGTAGGGTTAGCAAAGCAATAGACAGAAAAGGGGGGGGCATTGTAATTTTTCTCTAATGTAAGCATAGAACAAAAGGAAATTCAAAAGGAAAGACAGACAGTAGGACAGTTTTGAAAGTAATGTGTAAAATGTATGAGCATGAAATGAAAAGAGAAGGAACCAAGTTAGCAAGAATCATTTCTTAAATTATGGTATCTGTTGGTGATGAAATACTACTGTACTCAAAGGAATAATGAACTGGAGGAATTCCATGTGAACTGGAATGACCTCCAGGAACTGATGCAGAGTGAAAGGAGCAGAACCAGGAGAACATTGTACACAGAGACTGATACACTGTGGTACAATTGAATGTAATCGACTTCTCTACTAGCAGCAATGCAAGGATCCAGAACAAGGCTGAGGGATTTATGAGAAAGAACCCTGTCCACATCCAGAGAAAGAACTGTGGGAGCAGAAACACAGAAGCAAAACAACTGCTTGAACACATGGGTTGATGGGGATATGGTTTGGGATGTAGATTCTAAATGACCACCCCAGTGCAACTATCAATAATATGAAAATAGGTCTTGATCAATGATACATGTAAAACTCAGTGGATTTGAGTGTTGGCTATGGGGGGGGGGGGGTAGTTGGGGGAAGGAAAAGAACATGAATCATGTAGCCATAGAATAATATTCTAAAAAATTAAAATTTTTTTAAAAAAGAATTATTTGTTAAAGTCAGGGGCTGAATCAAAAATTCAGTTAGAAAGGATTTTAGAAGTCTTCAATAAGTTTTTTTAAATGCTTCATTGTCTTTTTTCTTTCTCTTTCTTTCTTCTTTCCTTCCTTCTGTCAACTTGGAAAAACACAGACCTACTAAAGTAGTCAGAAAAGCCAAGTCTTTAATCAGGAAAGACATAAATCCAATAATCAGCTACTAAAAACTACACAGAGTCAAAACCCTGGGCTCTGGGGACAGTATCCCTGGGAGAATGCACACCTTGAGATGATTCTCCAAAGAACAATAGAACCCAATCCAGGAAAGTTTTAAATCCTTTGGGGGGACTCAGGGCATCAAACCTACACTGACAGATTGTAAGGAGGCTTGCAAAAGAGGCCAGAAGCTGGGGTATCAGGGAGTGGTCTACTACAATGGATACTAAAAGAATGCTCCCTTCACTGGTGTCAGTCTTCTTGAGAAAAGATCCCTGATATAAGGGGGAAAACTTCTAAGACCAAAAGGCTACTTAACATTTGATTAGGTCTGCTAGCCCCACCTAAACTGGGATCATCAAGTACTTTAAGATCTATTGTTCAATCTGAAATGGGTGAGTCTGGGACTTCCCTGGAGTGAGTTCTCAGGGGACAGGGGCAAAATTGGGGTCTTCAGATTTCAAGTTGACACTTCCTAACCTCTTGCTTTCTTTTTTCCATCCTTCCCGCCTCTTTCCCTTCCTTCCTCCCTCCCTCCCTTTTTCTTTCTTTCTTTCTTTCTTTCTTTCTTTCTTTCTTTCTTTCTTTCTTTCTTTCTTNTCCTTCCTTCCTTTCTTTCTTTCTTTCTTTCTTTCTTTCTTTCTTTCTTTCTTTCTTTCTTTCTTTCTTTCTTTCTTTCTTTCTTTTTCTTCTCTTGCAACTCTAATCCAAGATCTCCTGTTTCCTTCCCAACATTCCCTTTCACTTCAAAATTCCCAGATGGTTTTTCCTTTCACCCTCCACTACCCTCCAAACAGCTGTATCTTAGGTAGACTTCCCTCTGTTCTGGTCCTACTGTGAAAAGGGAATTTTTTGTTCTCTTTGTCTATCATGAGTTTACACTTGTGAAAGGGAATCCTTCATTCCCTTTGTCTATATTGAGTTAACACTTTGGTTAACAATAACTTAAATACCCCTACTTAGTGCCTCACAAGATTGTGAAGACAGGATTAACTCTCCTTCATCTACTTTTGAATTGAATCAACAAAAGCTTGAACTCCCTACTTAGCACTAGACAGAGGAGCTCTCCACCCTTTCCACTCAATCAGCCAGGAAATAAAATTCACACTTCAATCAGCCAGGAATCTGTCAACCCTTTTGACCTCTCCAGAAGGTGAGAAGTTCCCACAAACACTGCCTTCCGAGCAGTGCTGGGCAATTTGGAAGTTGTGATTGGCCCTTGTGAAGAAGGGAAGGGACAAGAAGTCACTATAAAAAACCCTGAATTTCTGGGGCTAGGGAAGTTGACTTCAAGAAGGAAGTCAGCTTCAAGAAGAAGGTTGGCTCAAGGAAGAAAGTTGGCCTCAGGAATCACCTTCAGCTCGAGTCATCATCTTGACCTGCCTCATGGAGGGAACTTGGATGGGTGGATAGCTGGTTTTCCCTTCCTGTCTTCTGGAGAGAGTTTAATTCCTGTTGAAGGTCAACAAGTCCTGTCTGAGTCAAGCACTGGAACAATATTTAGTTAGATAGGCAAATGTCTTCTCCACCCTTTTGTATTCCTCTGCTTTCACTCTTTCCACCTCTTTTGTAAATCAAAGCTATTAAAGTCATTTTGACTTTGAGCAATGATACTTTGAATCATCAACTACCATGTTATTTATAAATTTCAAATATTTTAGTCAAAGCATTAATTTTTAATCCCTATACTACTCTACTCTCCTTCCTTAGCTTGGCAAGCTGTGGATTTCCCAGTTATAACTTTGTGATGTTCTGGGCCTCTCTAGATGACCTTATTCCAAGGACTTCTTCCCCTCTCTTATTCAAATTTGTCTTGAAACATTAACTTGAATGTGAATTTCAGGCAACTCACCCAGAGCTCTTCTTTGTAAAGCTTGGCCTAGATACTAAAATATCTACTTATAGATATTTATATTTAGATATATAGCTAAATAGATACTATATAGGTATAGATAGATAGATAGATAGATAGATAGATAGATAGATAGATAGATAGATAGATACTATATAGAGCTAGACTCCAGGATGTTGGAGAAGGAAGAGGCCACCATCAACCCTACAACTCAGAAAAGACTTCATGGAGGAGATGGGACGTGAGTCAAGGGTTGATATTTTCCTTCTCTGGTTTCTTTGTTTTATTTCACTTGGAAGAAAACTAATTTATATCATGCCATCTGGGGAAACTTTGGTACCTGGGAAGAAAGACAAGCCAAGTGTGAATCATTGTGAAATTATTTTCAGGTTGTTTCAGATTGTTCCAGAAACACATTTACCTTCAAGCTGTTGAGATTTATTTCACACCTGAGGGTGTGGTATAGAAAGGAAGTACTCCTCCCCCCAATCAGGAGGAGTAAATGAAGTTTGTTGTAAACCCTCTGGTCTTGCAGACTGTTACTAGATGACCCTTTAGAAATCTTGTAGCCTAATGTTTTCCTTTTGTGGATAAGACCCACAGAGGGTAAAGTGAGTGGCTCAAGGTTAAGCAATTGGTGTTAAGTTCTTCATAGTTAAAATATTTACTGTTTTTCCACAAATGAATTTCATTTATTTTAGAACTTATGCTTGGAACATATCCAAACAAATTGCCAAGCTAAGCTTTGTGAAGGATTTCTTTTCAAAGTACAGAAGAAAGACTACTAAGAAATTGACTTGGAATTTCATATCTGGGGTAATGAAAAAAAAAAAGATTTATTAAGTGCCTACTATGTGCCAAGTACTATGCTAAGCTTTTTATGCATATTATTTTTTATCTCACCCTGTGTGAGATTGGTGCTATTATTAACCCCATTTTATAATTCAGGAAACTGAGGCAAAGACTAAATGATTGGCCCTGGGTCACATAGCTAAATGTCTGAGGTCAAATTTGAACTCACATCTTCTTGACTCCAATACCAGCTCTTTATCTACTATACCATCTAGCCTCCTTTAGACAGATATGCTAATACATTGTTGGTAGAGTTGTGGATTGAAACCTTTTGGGGAAGTAATTTGGAATTATGACAATAGAGTGTCTAAAATGTCCATACCCTTTGATCCAGTCATTCCACATTAACAAAAAGAAAGATCTCCAATACAGTAAAATATTTATAACAGCACTTTTTGTGGGAGCAAAGAATGAGAAACAAAGTAGCTGCCCATCATTTTGGGGCATGGCTATCCAAACTGTGGGTCACAGATGTAACGGACCATTATGAAATATGATGAATACAGAGAAGCATAGGAGGATTTGTATGAACTGATGCAGAGTAAAGGGAACAGAGCCAAGAATACAATTTATCAATGACTACAACCATGTGAATGGAGAGCACAATTCTAAAACAATAGAAAATTAATGTTGCAAAAGAGCAATCATGGTCCCAAGGAGGAAAGGTGAGGGGACATCCCCAACCATTTCTTAGCAAAGGCATAGAATGTCAGGTTTTGTCAAGATAGTAGTCAGTTTTGCCGAGTTGTTTTTTTTAATTATTAAAAAAAATCTTTATTAAAAGGGATGGTTCTTTGGGGTGGGAGTGGAGAGAAAGAATACAAGAAATTTAGGCAATGACTTAAAAAAAAAGGAATAAATTCTGTGTGACCCTGGGCAAGTTACTTAACCCCCACTGCCTAGCCCTTACTTCTCATCTGCCCTGGAACCAATACACAGTATTGATTCTAAGATAGCAGGTAAGGGATTAAAAAAAAAAAAAGGAATAAATTTAAAATCTCTTTGGAAAATTCCATCATTGATATTTATTACTTGTGTGATATTGAGCAAGGCATTTATCTCCCTGGGCCTCAGTTTCCTCATCTATACAGTGTTACGATGTGTTAAAATGACCTCTGAGGTCTGCTATAATGCTAGATATGGCCCTACTCTATGAGCCCAGGACCTTTTCTTGTCTTTTAAAGTGTGTCAGTGCCTTTTGTTTTTACATTTGTGGATGTCTCTCCTGCCACATCCACCCACCTGATAAATCTTCCCTAGTAACAAAGAAAAAATAAAACAAAATCAACCAACATCTGACCATGTATGCAAACTTCTTCCCCCAGGATCTCCCATGTTGCCAGGAAAAGGAGGGAAAGCTATACTTCCTGGTGCCTTCTTTGGGACCAAGATTGGATACTGAATTCAGCTTTCTTTTAGTATTCTTTTGTTTCCACTACTGTACCCATAGTGCAAACTGCTTACCTTTAGCTGCCTACAACTATGAGAGATTTTTGAAAACAGCTCTGACTCATGGGGCATCAAGTTACTCTCGAGATGTGAAAATCCTGACTAGAGCTAGTTTTGAACAGGACAAAGAGGGAAGTAAAGTGTTGAAACAGAAATGTCTATTTGCTCTTGAAACCAAATCAATCAGCATTTAGGAAGCATTTACTATATGCCAAGTCCTGGAGTCTGGAGGTCCTAGGTTCAAATCTGACCTCAGATACTTCCTATCTGTGTGACCCTGGGCAAGTCACTTTATTCTGATTGCCTAGCCCTTGCGACTCTTCTGTCTTAGATATTAATTATTAGATTAGATAGTAATGAATATATAATCTAATATTTAATTAGTAATTAATAATTCATTAATATTATGTAATTAATTAATGATCAATATAATAAATATTAGATTCGATATTAATAAAATGATGTTAAGACAGAAGGTGTTATTATATTTTTTAAATGTATGTGGCATAACTTGTTCAGCCACTCCTCAGTTGATGGGAATCATTCCTATTCTTTGTCATCTCAAAAAGAGATGTTTTGCTTAAGACTAATCCCTCCTTTAATCTACCCACCCTCTAATTACCCCTCCTCCCTTCTTGCCTCTCCCTCCTATTTCCCTGTTGAGTAAAATGTATTTTTGAACCCAGTTCTTTGTGAATGTGTATGTGTGTGGGGATTCTTTCTCCTTTGATCAGTTCAAACGAGAGTAAAGTCTGTGTCTGCTGTGCCCCCTCCATCCCCTCCTCCTTATTTGTATAGATCTCTTCTCAACTATGTGAGAGAATTTTTCCTAAGCTTCCCCCCCTCTTCTATTCTTCCTCCCCTCCTTTTTCCTTCTTCTTTTAAGATCTTTGAGACACAACAGATCCAGTCCCAGGGCTTCTGTCCAGTTGGATACCCTCCATGATTCCTGATGATGGTAGAGTTTGGAGGAGACCCATGTACCTACCTCCAAGAGCAGTGATGGGCAAACTTTTTAAAGAGGGGGCCAAAGGAAAGGAAATGCCCATTTGTCAATCTGTTTCTAAGGCAGCTCTTTCGAAGTTTCATTGTATTGTATCCTACTCATTGTATTCTTCAGATCAGGAATAATGTCGAGGGGCCAGATAGAACATTTCATGGGGCCGCATCTGGCCCGCAGGCCGTAGTTTGCCCATCACTGCCCAAGAGGAATGGAAGCCATTTATCCTTCTTTAGTTCCCTTTGACTCCCTTACTCATATTTGTCTTTTTATTTGTGTTTTTCTTGACTTCTGTGTTTGCATTTCAAAGTGAACCTGCCTCTCTGGGTCTCTGCCCTGCTCTCCATCCCCACCTCCACATCTCAACATGCCTGGCTTCCTTGCAAGCCCAGCTCACATGTCACCTCCTCCAAGGACCTTTCCTGATGATCTCAGACCCTCTTCTAGTGCGCCCTCCAAACAAGACTTTGCATTTACTCTGCTTATGGTGCATATCGAATTATCTGTGTACAGGATGTTTCCCCCAGTAAAATGTAAGCCCTCTGAGGGCAGAAACTGGTTTTTCTTTTGTCTTCGGATCTCCCAGTCCTAGCGTGGTGCCTGGAACATAGCAGACCCTTAAGAGATGTTTATGAAATGAAAGCAAGGGACGATCCCCTTTTACTTCTTTGTGTCTTCTATTGGGGTGTACTTAGATACTTCCACAAATCTGTGACAATCCATTGGGTCATAGATTTAGTGCTGGAAAAGACCTTCAAGGCCATTTCTTCCAACTCCCCTCATTTGAGAGACAAGAAAACAGGTCCAGAGAGATTGAGTGATTTTTCTGGGTAGTAAACTGAGGCAGAATTTGAACCCAGGTCCTCCGACTCCAAATATAGAATACTATATACTGTGCCCTACTGTCTCATCCATGTGGCACTATTCCTCTGCGGATATATATGGCAATCCCTCCCAGCCTTCTCATGGTGGGCAAGTCTTGGTTGTGTCTTCCCATAAATCCCTCATGGACCATCTGTCTGAAACCCTTACGGTTTCCCCTTTTACTTATCATTTCCTGCGGATAACAATGTAGTTCAGCAATGATCTTTCATTATTGATACATGACCTCTTTTTATGATGGTAATAATGAAAACAAGAATTCTAATAAGTAACATTGTATACTTATTATTATTATTATTATTATTATGTAGCTCTTTAAGGTTTCTAAAGCACTTCACACATGTAGTCTCACTTGATCCACAAACAACCCTGTGAGGAAGATGCTATTATTATCTTCATTTTTTAGATAGGGAAACTGAGACACAGAAATGTTAGGTGATTTGTCCAGGGTCACACACCCAGCAAGCCTCTGAGGCAGAACTGGTACCCAGGTCTTCCTGAATTCAGCCAGCTAGGTGGCATCGTGGATAGACCACAGGACCTTGAGTCAAGTCAAATTTAACCTCAGACACCTACTAGCTGTGTGACCCTAAGCAGGTCACTTAGCCTCTGCCTGTCTCCGTTTCCTCAACTGCAAAATGGGGATAACAATAGCACCCACCTGCCAGGGTAGTGGTGAGGATCCAATGAGAAAATATTGATTAATGGCTTAGCCCAGCATCTGGCATGTAGAAGGCATTTAATAAATAAATGCTTATTCCCTTCACCCTCTCCCTTTCCAGTGCCAAGCTCTGTCCCCTGTACCTCCTGCCTTTTAGTCATCTACATGTTTGACATGTTAAATTGGATCCCACAATCGTAGATCAGGATTTGGGCAGGACTTTCCATGTTATATGTCCAACTCTTTCTTTTATGGATGGCTAGACAGTCACTTGTCTGAGGTCAAATGGCTAGTAAATGGTGGCGTTGGGATTTGAACTCTTTAAGAGTCCAGTCATGTTTCTACTCTGTCTTATGTTTGGACAGGAGAAAGCCGGCTGCACACATAGGAGAGGGGAGAGGAAGGAGCCCAGCGCCAATCCCAGAGCCTGGCATCTATTTACTAAATCGGCTGCCAGGCAAGAAGCATTTAGTAAGAGCCTACTATGGGCCAGGCACTTTGTCAATGGAAAGACAGAAGGAGGACTACAAGTCTCAAGGCGTACAGCGGGGAGAATCTCAGGGTTGTCCTAGGGTTTTCAGGCCCTCACCACTGGGCTGGGGGGTGTGGGTCTTCCAAGAACAAAAATCAAACAAGGAAGGAAATGAAGAGCCAGTCTGGTGCCTATTACAGAGAAGCTTGCCCTTAAGGCCAGCTGGATTTGGGTTGTTTTGCTTTGCTTTTTCGTTTTTGAACTTGGAAACCCCATTAACATTTTTTTTCAATCAACAAGCCTTTATTTATCTTCTCTCTCTCTCTCTCTCTCTCTCTCTCTCTCTCTCTCTCTCTCTCTCTCTCTCTCTCTCTCTGTCTCTCTCTGCCTCTCTCTGCCTCTCTCTGCCTCTCTCT
>NC_058130.1:21643660-21669568 GCF_016433145.1 Gracilinanus agilis | reverse complement strand
AAAAAAAAAAAAAGATGAATTATTATTACCTGGAATTTCTTTAGGGCCATTAACCAGCTTGACAGATGCTTGGGGGTGGAACTCCATTGCCAGAAAAAGCTGCTCTAGGGAGGTGAGGAATGTGTCAGTACCAAGCCTCAGCAGTCAACACCCTCCCTGTATCACCTTGGGGAAATTGCCTCCCATCTTTGGGCTTCAGTTTTCTCATCTGTGAAATGAAGGGGCTGGATTAGCTGATCTCTCAGGCCCCCTTCAGTTCTAACATTCTGTGATTCTCTGACTCCTCCATTTGTTTTCTAATCTCCAGCTCTTGTACCATCCAGAGCATTGTAATTAAGTCCCCTTGCAGCTGTAATTAATTTCCAGATGTTAAATGCACAGTGGTCCTGCCTGGCTGCTCCCAAAGACCCAGAAGAAATTAGATGGAGGTTTTCATTTGGGGGACCATGGGGCAAAAGTGCAAAGGCAGGGTATTTCAGCAGGCAGGGCTCAGCCAAGAGTGAATTCATTTAACCTCATCCTTCATAGTGGGGAAGATGTCATAAAAAGGGAAATCACATAATTCCAGCTCTCCCTTCCCTCCTTCCTTTATTTTCTTTCTTTCCTACTTCTACCATTTTCCTCCTCTCTTTCTTTCCCTTTCTTTTATCCCTTACCTCCTTCCTTCCTTCTTTCCATTCTTTCTTCCTTTCATTCTTTCTCCCTTCTTCCCTTCCTTCCATTCTTTCTTCCTTCCTTCCTCTACTTACTTCCTTCTTTCCTCCTTTTCTTCCATTTGTCCTTCCTTTCATTCTTTCTTCCTTCCTTCTTCCCGCTTCCTCCTTTCCTTCTTTCTATTCTCCCTTCTTTTCATTCTTTCTTCCTTCTTTCCTTCCATTCTTTCTTTCTTCCTTCCTTTCCTTCCTTCTTTCCTCCTTTCCTTCCATTCTTCCTTCCTTCCATTCTTTTTTCCTTCTTTCCTTCCTCCCTTTCCTTCCTTCCTCCCCTCCTTTCTTCTTTCCCTCTTTCCTTCCTTCCTTGTCCCTCCCTCCCTTCATTCTTTCTCTCCTCCCTTACAGCATGGCTCTTCTCTCTTAGATTAAAGGTTAGCACCTGTCAAGTTCCTGCAGTCAGAACACTAATAAAACAGCAGTAAGCCAGCTGTGAAAACAAAGAATATTGCCTTTCCTCCTTCCTACAAACCAAAAGAGAGACTAGATTACAAATCAGTGGATAGAAACAGGAGGCAGTCCCTTCGTCTAGCTGTTCCAACTCGGAGGATTTATCTCAGTATCTACTTTATCTTTTCAACAATCTGTGGTTGTGGGACGCGTGGGACAAATGTTTTGGCCAGGAAGGAGAGAAGGAAGTGCCGGTTTGTGTAATGTGATGTAGCAGGTTGACCCCTTCCCCTGTGGATGCCATGGGGGTGGGGGTGGGGGGCACAGTTTTAATAATATTCCCAAGATCCCCTCCTATTGGCCCATCTGCCTTCATCTCACTAAAAAGTCCCCGTTTCCTCTTCGTCTCCCCTCTGTGTTCACCAACCTCCTCAGCCTCAATTTCACAGTTAAGCAAATGGTATAATTTGATTAGATTAAAGGGAAGATCAAAAGCATTCCGTATGTGTACCAGGGCATGCCACCCCGGACTCGATCAGTTGCCAGCTCAGACTCTCCTCTGCCCACTTCAGGTTGGAGTCCATTTCCTGTCTTCTCTAATGACTGCAGAGAAATGAACCAAGAAGTCCTTTTACTCAATAAAAATCCCTTTTCTCCACCCACTGCAGAAACAGGAGGTTGGGATTACTCTCATGAGCAGTTAGCTAAGCTGCCTCCTGGAGCCTTCGTGTTTGCCTTTGTTAGGCAGGGCAGGCTGCGACGGTCCCAGGAAGGGCGACAGAAATGCTGGTCGATGCCCTCCCGGACTGGACTTCTGAGTAGAATCCCCCAAGAGGCTTTCCTTCTTCTCCACTGGCCCGTCTCTCCCAGTCAGAGTCAGTTCAGGCCTCCTGACTCTATTGGTCTGTCACTTGTGAACTGCAGTTTAACCATCGCCGCCTTTGTGGGCACTCGCCAGCTTGGTGTCCCAAGTCTTCCCCCTTCCTGGTGGAGATGCCCTACAAAATATGGCCAAACCAGGAAAGGGTCTTACGTGAGGGCAGCGAGGTGGCCCAGTGAAAAGAATGCTGAGCTTGGAGGGAAAAGACCTGGATATGCATCCTGGCTTTGCCTTTTACTCAGCTATGTGACCGAGGTGCTGAGCCTCAGTTTTCTTCGCTCTAAAATGGGGATGAAAAGGCTTGCTTTTCCCAGCTTGTCCCAAGACTCTTGTTAGAAAAACATTTTTAAAAAAGCATCGAGCACAATACAAATATGAGTGACTCGATCATTCAGAGCTTGAGTGAACTCGATGGGAAAGGGGACTCATGACATCTCACGTACTTCCTGCAGAGGGGCCCGAGGGTAGCGCCATCTCCCCATGGTGGAATCCTGAAAAACTTCTAAGTCAGGGATCTTTTAATCCGTGCTTTATTCTCTCAACCTGCACCTTCCTGATGGCCTTTGCCAATATAAATCTCTATCTGGAGCTATAATTGAACATTTTGGAGGCTGGAAAAAAAGCATCTCAAAATCCCTTCCATCTCTCCTTACCCCTAAGTAAACAGCAGGAAAGTACACTCAAATTTAAGACCCATTTCAGAGGGCAGGAAGAGCTGTTGGAGAATGAGACACATGATTTCCTAATCAGGAAAGAGTCTCAGGTTCTAGTACACCCCAAGACTATACCGGGCAAGTCATCGTTGGGAGAGGGAAAAGAGAGACCCTAGACCAGGGAGGACCTCATCTGCCATGTGGGCACTGGGGCAGGATGGAGTATGTGGAAAAGGGTCCTCTGATATGTCTTTATTTTAGTTAATTAGTCTTGCTACCTAGAAGCTAAGCCCAGTCATTTTTTTCTGCCAAATTATGACTGTCGATGCCCTCTAAATTTCAGCGCCCTGAGGCACCGATCTGGCTTCCCCACCTTAGTTACATCTCTATCCCTGCCCTAAACATCCTAGCTTTGGCACTTAAACTAAAAGAGATTTTTTTTTTTTTTTTTACAGAGCACACAGACTTCAGCAATAAATGGAAACATTAGCTATAAAGCAAATGGAAAAGTTACCAAAGCATTACCATTCCAGGCAGCACCATCATAAACCACCTACGACGTACAGTTTCCTGCATCCTTGTTAATTGACTAAATCCAGTGTTACAGTATGTGTATTCTGGGCTGTCCCAATAGGCAATAAAACCACTACCTTGGCATAAGAGACACATTTAGCGCCAGGACACTAATAGGGTTCGAAATTTCCTCGCTGAGTATTAATAATTTATCCCACCATTCGTTCTTGTAAAGGCTGTTTGTATTCCTCAAATAATAGCCGAGTTGTGGAGATGTGAGTCCATCAATCCTTGCTCCGTTTCCAGTGGGGAAGCCCAGTGTCTGATCCAGCCCACTGAGAAAACCCGGGGAAACTCGGAGTCTTGGGGACTCGAGAGCAGGAGGAGTGGATCATTCACTCGTTCAACGAGCAATCATTAGATGCCTGCTGCGTACCAAACATTGGGACTGGAGCTGGGAATTCGAAGATAAAAAGGAGCTGATGGTTCTTGCCTTTGGGGTTCTCATAGGGTAGGAGGACAACAAGAGCACAGATTATCATTATTCAAAGAAATGGTTGTGGTGCTGATGATAGTGAGAGCCAGGAGTTATAAAATGGGTAAAATACTTAAAGGATGGTCAGGCACTCTGCATGCGTGATTTTATTGGAGACTCACACCAACCTGCGAGGTGGGGGCTATTATGATCTGAGCTATAGAGGTGAAATCACTCAGCTCTACGGTTTGAGGGAGGATTCAAACTCGGGTCTTCCTGGGTCCAAGTCCAGAATAGACACGACGCTACTCAGCTGCCAAAATACAGAATGTACTCAAAGTATAACATCAAAGTAAGGAGTGAACTGTGGGAAGGACCTTGAGCTTTTAGAAGAAAGTGAGAGAAATGGCTAAGGGAGCGAGGTGGTACAGTAGGACTGGAGTCAGGAAGACTCGAGTTCAAATCCGGCCTCAGACATTCCTTAGTTATACGATTCTGAATAAGTCACTTGTTCTTGGTTGCCTCAGTTCCTCATCTGGAAAATGGGCAGGAGAAAGAAATGGCGAACCATTCTAGTATCTTTACTAGTGTCACAAAGAGTCAGCCACAAGTGAACACCAACAAGAGATCAAGGGAATGCATCATTAGTTGACTGTTCTACTGGTGCAACCTTCAAAAGCCACCATCACCAGCCTACTAGGATCATACTTCCTGGTCAGTCATAAATGTTTTTGATGGAGGGAGGGATGCTCTGGGCCCTGGAAAGACTCCCGGGTCCTGAACTATTCTGCGTAAGAATGCCAGAAACCCATCATAAACCACCAAGGAAGATCATTCTGTCTAATTTTAAATCAACTTATGTTCTCCCTCCTCATCTCTGCCTCCTGCCTTCCTCCATTTCCTTCAGGATCCAATTAAAATCCCACTTTCTGCAAGAAGCCTCTCAAGGTACCCTGTACCTGCTAGTGTCTCCCCTCTAAGATTTTCTCCAATTATCTTTTTCATATGTCATTTGTGGGGAGTGAGGTAGCACCGTGGTTAGAGTGCCAAGTCATGGAGACTCATCTTCCTGAGCTCAAATTCAGCCTCAGATACTTACTGGTTGTGTGACCCTAGACAAGTCACTTTACTCTGTTTGCCTCAGTTTCCTCAGCTGTAAAATGGACTGGAGAAGGAAATGGCAAAGGATTCCAATATCTTCACCAACGAAACCCCAAATGGGGTCATGAAGAGTTGGCCATGACTAAAAAATGACTAAACAACAATAACAACATGTTTATATGGAGTTGTTAGCATAGTTTCAGCATGTCTCCATCATTAGACTGTGAGCTTCTTGAGAGCAGGGTCTGTTTTTTGTCCTTCTTTGCAGACCCAATGCTTAGTATAGTGTCTGGCACATAGTAGGTGCTGGATAAATCTTTGTGGAATTAATTTGACTTTCATCAAAAAGCAACAGGTTGCAGAAGGCACATTTTGAAGTGATATTCCAGACTCTCACCAGCCCCAAAGAGGCATCTGGGATGCTCAGACCATCTCATCCATCTCCACTTTCCAAAGGCTTCTCTGAAAAAGAAGGGATGTAAGAAATAACGAGCAAGATGATTTCAGAAAAGATTTTGGTCTTGGGCTGGGGTTTGAGTTGCAGAAAGGACTAGAATTAGAGTTTTGATTAGAGTGAAATCTAGTCCTAGAAAAAGAATTCCCACAGTCAAGTTCTGTCTCTTCTACTTAGTGCTTGTGTTCATTTGAGCGAGTCACTTGACTGACTTCTCTGAGCCTCAGTTTTCTAATCTGTAAAACAGGGAAGTTAGACTAGGTTGCTTGAATGTTCCCTTTCAATTCTAAATTTCTGGAGGCAGCTGGGTAGCTCAGTGGATTGAGAGTCAGGCCTAGAGACGGGAGGTCCTAGGTTCAAATCCGGCCTCAGACACTTCCCAGCTGTGTGACCCTGGGCAAGTCACTTGGCCCCCATTGCCTACCCTTATCACTCTTCCACCAAGGAGCCAATACACAGAAGTTAAGGGTTTAAAAACAACAACAAAAAAAACCCAAACAATTCTAAATTTCTGCTTCTCACGTGATCTAGGTTGTAAAATCTAAGCGCGCTTTTCCTCTTTCTTTCCAGAGTGGGAATTTCTACGTCCGCCTTTAATTCAAGGCTTCTTAACCTTTTCAGATGTGTCCCGGATCTCTTTGACAGTCCACTGAAGGCTAGTGAAAAAAAAAAAATTTCTTTGGGAATAATTTTGGAATAATGTTCTTAAAGATTTGGAGGAAATGCTCGATTTCTGTTAAAGGTTAGTAAGTTTGTGGGCCCCTTGCAATTGACCCGGGATCCCCAGCTTAAGCCCCCCCCCGGCTTCATTAAGCCTGTCAGTCAGTGGCCCGAGAGTCTTGGGAATGAGCAAACCTTCGATGGAAACGAACAGATCTGGGACGGCGAAGCTCGCCCGGCTCCAAGTGTGGAAAGTATGAAATTGCTCCCCTTTGGTGGACGTCTCCACTTCTGTCTGCATTCGGAGACTTCTGCTAACGTGATGTAATTACATTTCCTGCGTGTTCTCTTTCAAACGAAAGGCTCACATATAAAACAATAAACCAGCTTGGGCATACACTTGCCTGGATAGTAAACTCGGGGAATATTTTTATAGAGATGAATTTCCTCTTTAATGCTTAAACTGTTATTATACCGTTTTATTTCAGACAGTACACCAGCCTTGCTTGCACGGGCCTGGGCAGGCCTGAAGTCGTCCTGGCCTGATCCAACAGCACCACCAGCAGACCCTGTCAGCTTAGAGGACCCGCCGCGCTTCCATCTCCTGTCACTGGCGTGAATCGCCTCTCTAACTCCGCACCTCCATGCCTTCCCTGACCCTCTTCTGCCTCGTTTGGCCCATGGAGTCATTCTGCACCTTCCTTGTCTGATACTGAGTTTCACTGTGAATTTCTCCATCTCCCCACTTTCTCTGTCTCTGTCTCTGTCTCCATCTCTCTCTCTTTCTTTGTCTCTGTCTCTGTCTTTCTCTGCATCTCTCTCTGTACATCTCTCTCTGCATCTCTGTCTCTCTCTGTCTCTGTCTGTCTCTGTCTCTCTCTCTGTCTATCTCTCTGTCTCTTTCTCTCTCTCTGTCTCTTTCTCTCTCTCTGTCTCTTTCTCTCTCTTTCTCAGCATCTCTCTCTGCGTCTCTCTTTCTCTGCCTCTCTTTCTTTCTGTGTCTCTCTGTCTCTCTCTTTCTCTCTGTCTCTCTCTGTCTCTCTCTTTCTCTCTGTCTCTCTCTGTCTCTTTCTCTCTGTCTCTCTCTTTCTCAGCATCTCTCTCTCTGTGCGTCTCTCTGCATCTCTGTCTCTCTCTGTCTCTCTGTCTCTTTCTCTCTCTTTCTCTGCATCTCTCTCTCTCTCTGCGTCTCTCTGTCTCTGTCTCTCTCTGTCTCTCTCTCTGACTTCTCCTGGAAGAGGACCTCGATCCCTGCTCTTTAATCTAGTGCTGCCCTTCAGAGTAAAGTGTAAAGTGATGGTGATGGTACCCGAGACCCAGCCCCAAGCTTGGAAAATGCAGGGACGTCCCTCTTGCTGTCCCATCACTAGCGAGCCAGGCCAGTGACAAATCCGTGCCCTGACTGGAAGCAGAGAGAAGCTGGCAGCCACAGGCACTCCAGCGTAGGGTGGGGAGAAGGCAATGAGCCAGGAACTGGAGCAGCCTGGCCCGCCTTTGCTCGCCTCTGTCCCCGGGTGCCTAGAACGTGTCCCCTCCTGCTCCCCTCCTCCTCTCCGCTTCACTCCTTTCCTTCTGACCTGAGCACAAGCACCTGCCTCTCAAGGGCTTTTCCAATCACTCAGCTGCCAGTGCCCTCCCTCACTCCCTCAACTGCTGTATGTCTCTTCTGCCTTTATTCTGTTATCACTTATTTCTCTTAACGCATCGTGTTTCCTCCGTAGCATGGAAGCTCCTTTAGGGGCGCTTTCACTCCTGCCTTTGTCCCTCTAATCGTCGGCATACAGTAGGCGCTCAATGCTTGTTGATCGACAGACGTATAGTTCATGTTGCATTTAGATATTCAAACATATCAATGACCTCCAATCATGTATTAGATTTTAGGCTCTATGAATAGATGCCTGTATCTCCTATCATCAATATATCAATATACAGAGAGGCATGTAATCTGTATTTGTACACGTAAATATTTATTATAGTATGCACTATGTCTCATATGTTATCACACAGAGTTTGAATGTTTACATGGTTTCTAGATTGAAATGTGTGTATAGATTTATTGTTATTAATATTACTGAATATTTTAAATTAAATGTTCATTATTAATAATACTGCTGAAAAAAGATTAACTCTTTCTATACTTAGAAATATGTTTATATAAATAATATCTCTGGGTGTGTATATGTGTGAGGCAGCTGGCTGGGGTAGGAGACAGAGCCCTGGGCTTGGAGTCAGGCAGACCTAAGTTCAAAGCCAACCTCAGACACTGCCTGGCTGTGTGACCCTGGGCAAGTCACTTAACTTCTATTTACCCCTAGAGAGGGAAATGGTAAACCCCATGAAGGAAACCTATGACTGTGTGACCCTGGGGAGGTCACTTCACCTCAGTGCTCTGAGCCAGGGATGTCAAATTCAAATAGAAATGAGGTATGCCAAAGCATAGATCAGGATCCCTGTGGGCTGCATACTGGTTTACAAGCCCACCTATTAATATTATCTATTTTTATTGTATTTCTATCGATCCCAGTAAAGATTTACTGACTGCCTTTCATCGGGTTCTGGTCTTGCTCTGGAGTGTTGCAGGCTCCATGCCTCCAAAGGCTCCGAGATGGATATCTCTGCTCTTGGCCACTCGGACAGTGTCGTAGAGAAGATGTGGATGGGAAGGAGGGCAGAGGGACTTTTGTCTTTGAATGGCTAATGGTGGGCACCCAGTTGGTGCTTAATCCATACTTGCTCGCTGATTGAGAAAAGGGCACCCAGTTGGTGCTTAATCAATGCTTGCTCGCTGATTGAGAAAAGGGCACCCAGTTGGTGCTTTATCACCCTGGTATATCAGAGCCAGATCACTACCAACAAAGCAACCACAGGGATCCCATGATGACTTGGCCTCTTTCTCTTTGGTTTGTTGGTCTTTTATCTTATAAAGTCAAAAGTTCTCTGGCTTCCTGCCCCAGACTCAGTCCACCATTTGGCCTAATTTCATTTTTAATGCAAAACAGCCTCTTCAGAACCTGGACGCACTTTGGTAAATAGTCTTGAAAATTTACTTTTAAAGAACTTTGCAGTTGGTCAAAAGCTCTAGACTGGGAGGCTTCTAACCAGCTTGGCCAAGAAGCTTCCACCTAACCTTGGACCAGTGACTTCCTTTCTATGAACCTTAGTTTCCTCATTAGCCAAATGAGGAGGTTGGTCTCAATCCTTAAAGTCCCTTCAAGCTCTGACACAACTTTATGACTTTGCTAGAGGGCAGCTAGGTGGCTCAGTGGCCAGAGCGCCAGATCTGGAATCAGGAGGACCTGAGTTCAAATCTAACCTCAAATACTTCCTGGCTCTGTGACCCTGGGAAAGTTACTTAACCCCATTGTCTAGCCCTTACTGCTCTTCTGCCTTGGAGCCAATACCCAGCATTGATTTTAACATGGAAAGTAAATGAACTTTTTTTTAAAGCTTGTTATTAAATCTATTGCCAGCTCCTTGTGCAATATTCCAAACATCTATATATGCATCAGTGTGGGTCACGTGGGGTTCATTTCCTCACCTGGCCAGCACTTTGTCAGTCCAGGTATTCTCAGATGCCAAAGGAAGAAGAGGGAAGAAACTAGATCCTTATCTGGTGTGACAACACAGAAAGGGCTTTAGGTCAGGAGCCCGGAGACCTTAGAACTCAGAACTTGGGTTCTTGTCAAGACATTCAGTATAAATGGCCAAAGGATACGAGAAGGCACTTTTCAGAAGTCGTCAAAGCTCTCGAGAGGCAGAGGAAACAATGCTCTAGATGACTAACGATTCAAGAGATGCACATTGAAACAGCTCTACCACCCCCACACCTATCAGACTGGCTAACATGACAGAAAAGGAAAATGACAAATATAAGAGGACACGAAGGAAAATTAGGACACTGGTGAATTGTTGGTGGAGTCATGATCGGATCCAACCATTCTGGAGAGGAATTTGGAACTGCACCCAAAGGGCTATAAAATCCATATGCTCTTTGCTCCAGGAATGCCACTACTAGATCTAGATCTGAAAGAGATAAAAGAAAAGAAGAAAGGACCTGCTTGGACAAATATCTTTTATAGCAGCTCTTTTTGTAGTGGCAAAAATTGGAAACTGAGGGGATGTCTACCAACTGGAGAATGGCTGAATAAATTGTGGTCTATCGTGGTGATGAAATGTTGTAGTCCAGTCATTTCCATCATGTCTGATTTGTCATGGCCTCATTTGGTGTTTGGGGGGTTTTGGGGCAAAGATACTGGAGTCTTTTGCCAATTTCTTCTACATTTCAGTTTTTACTGATGAGGAAACTGAAGCAAACAGGATCAAGTGGTCTGCCCAGGGTCGCACCACTAGGGTCTGAATTGGGGAAGATGAGTCTTTCTGACTTTAGTCCCAGTATTCTATGCACTGTGCCATCTGGCTTATGCTGTACAAAATGATGAGCAGGACAGTTTTAGAAAAACCTGAGAAGACTTAAGTGAACTTATACAAAGTGAAATGAGAAGAACCAGGAAAACATTGTACACAGTAACGGCAATATTGTAACAGTGATTCGCTGTGATAGACTTAGCGAATGACAATTCCAAAAGAAACATCATGAAAACACTCTTCACCTCCAGGGAGAGACCTGATGAACCCTTCAGTGCTGACTCAATCATATTGTTTCTTTACTTTCTCTATTCTTCTTCCTTTCTTTCTGCAACATGATTAATACCGACATTTGTTTTGCATGACTTTACACAGATAATCAATCGTTCCCATTTCTTGCTTTCTCAATGGATGGGAGGGGACTAGAAGGAGGGAGAACATTGGGAATCTCAAAAATGAATGTTAAGAAATAAAAGACATCACAGTTAAGCCATGTGACCTTGTTCAAGTTATTTATGTTGTAGGAATACTAATTTTCCCATCTATAAAGTGATAGGGTTAGTAAGAAACAGCATGGCAGATTTTAAAACAGAAGGATAGGGTTGGAATTCTTCGCCACTATTTACTACCTTTGTGACCCCAGGCAAATTATCTGATCTCCCTGGGCCTCAACTTCATTATCTCTAAAATGAAGGAATTGGATTCTATCACAGATCCATAGACCCCTGGGGCTCCCTATTGCCTTTCTAAGATCCTTAAGGTCAAAACTATTTTCATAATAACATTAAGTAATTATTTGCCTATTAAGAGCCCCCTCTCTTTTTCATCTGGGGCAGCTAGGTGGTTCAGAGTGTCCCTGGAGTCAGAAAGACCTGAGTTCAAATCCAGCATCAGATATTTACTAGTTGTGTGACCCTAGGCAAGTCACTTCACCCTCTGCCTCAGTTTCTTCATCTGTAAAATGAACTGGAGAAGGAA
The DNA here is from genome assembly GCF_016433145.1 of Gracilinanus agilis. Classification (NCBI taxonomy): domain Eukaryota; kingdom Metazoa; phylum Chordata; class Mammalia; order Didelphimorphia; family Didelphidae; genus Gracilinanus; species Gracilinanus agilis. The sequence goes on along the minus strand of NC_058130.1, from coordinate 21,658,389 downwards.
ATGGCAAACTACTTTGCCAAAAAAAAAGGGGGGAATCCCAAAGAGTCAGACACAACTGAAATGACTGAACAACTCCCTTTTCCAACTACATATTTCTATGAATCCAAGTTTTCTTCACATACTTCAACCAAAATAAGAGCACAACAAAAACGGTCGGAATGACATGGGCCCAGCTGGGGGAAGTTGCCCAGAACAGAGTCCGTTGGCGCGAGATGGTTGCGGCCCTATGCTCCTAAAGGAGTCAACAGGAATAATAATAATAATAATAAGTTAGACATTAAAGAGATCTTCAAAAATGCACAAAGTGTTACTACTATTTTGGGGAAGCAAAATTTGAGGGTTTTTTTAAGTAAAAAAAGGTATGTTACCATAATGCATTTTGTCATTTTAAATGAATAAATATCTTTAATAAATATTTAAGATTTTAAAATTTATTTTATTTTAATTTTTTAATTTAATTTATTATTTTAAATTTAAATTTCTAATATGGTAAATACTCATAAATATGACCCACATAAAATAATTTTAAAAGCATAAAGTGGTCCAGAGACCCCCCAAAAGGAGAAAACCATTCGATTGGGTGATCTCTACGGGACCTTCCGTGTCTGAAACCCAGTGAGCTGATTATTCTTCCTGCCTGTTTCTCTGCTGGTTGATTCTTTCTCCTTTACCAAATGAACAACAACCTCAGGGAAAAGGCATTTGGAGAAGAGATCCTTCTTCCTCCCCTCTCCTCGCTGGGCTCTATGGGTCATTCTGTGACCGTGTGACTCTGTGCCCCTCTACCCATCGGTCTCACACACACACACACACACACACACACTCACCAGCTGCAGGTATTTGTTATTAGGGCTCCTGGATCCAGCAGTCCCAGCTCCCCTCACCCCACCGCCAAGCACCCTGGGTAGCCCACACCAAGGTGCTCCTTTATTGAACAGAGCCTCTTATTACCCGCAGCAAAACAAACTAATAGGAGATTATTTCCCCAGAGTGGGACGGTTTCTGGTTTAGAACGGCTCATTGCGAGGGAAATTCACAGAGCGGCTGAAATTGACTTCTTCCATATCGGATTTTTAGAACGCCCCATTATTGGCGGATACCTCGGAGACTTTTAGATGCCCACTGACGTTCCTGGGCTTGTGGGCATGGGATGGGCATTTGTGGGCACAAGCATTAGCTCCCACCTGTATGGTAGTTATTTCATTTTTCTGAGTTTTCCTGGAGATCAAAGGCTGTGCCCACCCCATGACCATGATGTTGGTGATGAGAATGTAGGGTGACTCCCAGTAAGTAAGCAGTTGGGGACAGCCAGGTAGCTCAAGGGATAGAGTGCCAGGATTAGAAATGGGAGGTCCTGGGTTCAAATTTGGCCTCAGATACTTCCTAGCTGTGTGACCCTGGGCAAGTCACTTGACCCCCATTGCCCAGCCCTTACCACTCCTCTGCCTTGGAAACAATACTCAGTATTGATTCTAAGATGGAAGGTAAGGGTTAAAAAAATTTTTTTTGAGGAGAATTAGAGACTGGAGCCTAGAAAATCAAACTCCAGATAAGTAAAAAAAGGGAAATAAAGCAGGTTAAAGGGAACAAACTGGAACGCTGGTCTCTAAATTGATGAACTAAATTGGTGGGTGTGGTAAATTGTCTGTAAGTTTTAACACTTAAAATTTTACAACTGACTGTAAAAAAGATCTGATTAGATACTTAAGGCTGAGGTATGACTGCCCACAAATGTATCTCTCTCTCTCTGTCTCTCTCTCTCTCTCTCTCTCTTTCTCTCTCTCTCTCTGTCTCTCTGTCTCTCTCTCTGTCTCTCTGTCTCTCTGTCTCTCTCTGTCTCTGTCTCTCTGTCTCTGTCTCTGTGTCTCTGTCTCTGTCTCTGTCTCTCTCTATCTATCTCTATCTATCTCTATCTCTATCTATCTCTATCTCTCTCTCTCTCTCTCTCTCTCTCTGTCTCTCTCTCTCACTCTGTGTGTGTGTGTCTCACTCTCTCTGTCTCACTCTGTCTCACTTTCTGTCTCTGTCTTTGTCTCTGTCTCTCTCTCTCTCTCTCTTTCTCTCTCTCTGTCTCTGTCTCTCTCTCTCTCTCTCTCTCTCTCTCTCTCTCTGTCTGTCTGTTTCTCTGTATCTGTCAAAATTAGAGCAGCTAATTATTTTTGACTTTTGTTGTACTTCAGTGAGTTCAGGTTTCAATCAAGTAACAGGGAAGCAGGTAGGATGGAGACGTCCAGCTACAACACAGCCAGCCCGAGCAGGGAGCCGGTTTCCCTCCAGGTAAACACCAGAGAGAGAGAAAAACCAGCACTAGGCCCACTGACTCTCCCCAGGAGATTTCTAGAATTCCTCACTCTGCTTCCCCATGCCTCTGCCCTCTGCACACACACTTGACTTATAACAGAGCCAATGACCTCTGCTTCCTGCTCGCTCTAAGCCCCTCGTTCCATGGACCCCGGGGCTCTGACTCCAAATTCAGCTCCGTACTCTGCTCTTAATGATGTGTAAGGGAAGTGTTGAAGAGTGGTTAGAGAGGGAAAGCAGGAAGAACTGAGTTCAAGTCCTGCCTCCAGAGCATCTTGCCCACCCGGGTGACTTTCAGCATCTCAACCTCCGGGGGCTCTAGGCAGCAATCTCAGAAGGTGCCAACCTGCCCTGAGGGAAGGGACTCCCCATGCCAGACAAGGTCTTTCTCCTTATCCTGTATGTGCCAGGGGCTAATCAATAAATCTAAGGAATCAATTGATTGATTGATTGAATGAATGAATGAATGAATGAATGAATGAATGAGTTTTTTAGGAGAAGGGTGGTACCAAGGCTCACCAGGGAGCATTACGGTGCCATGTGATTATTTCCCCTCCTCCTTGCACATTCCTGCTGGAATTTTTCCCTGGAGGATCCTAGAGATGCAGTAAGTATCATGGGCCCTTCCAGGGGGAGGGTCATCCAGTGTTGCTGGGCAGCCACCCAGGACCATCCACTCTCCTCTCTGGGCTGTTTGCAGACACCTCAGCCCAGGTCAACCCACCCAGGGATGGAAGCAACAATTAAATGGGGAGTGGGGATGGGCATCTCCTTCAGGAGTCTGGAGCTCGGAGTACTAGGCACAAAGCTGGACCACCCTTGGGGAGAGGGGGTGCTGGCCCAAGGGGAGTAGGTGGCCCAAAGGAAGGGAGAAAAGGAAATCCAATGAAAAAGCCACTTCAGAGATCCTCCTTTGTGCCAGACTCTGGAAGAGGAGCCCAAAACAAGAGCCGGCCCCTGCCCTCAAGGAGCCTCCATTCTAGTTGGGGAGGAGGGCTGGTTCTAGGAGTGGGGGCCCTTCCTTTGTTTTCAGCAGCCCAGGCCTGGCCCCCCAGGACCCCTCTGGGATTCCTCTGGGGAGTTTTGCCCCGAGGAATATAGCAGACCCCCAAGGGCTGGTTTCCAAGTGCCCCCTTGGTGCCACCAGAGCCGAGTTTCAGATCCCCAGCTTGTTGGCAGAGTTGTCTCCCTTGGGCAGCACCCAGATTAAACTTCCTTGTTCCTTGTGGTTCCTCCTGGGCTGTCCTGTAAATAGATGTCAGCAGTGGGAGGGGACTGTTTCAGGGCAAAGTGCTGGAATGCCTTTAAACCTCCGAGCAGCCAGCGGGTGCCTCCACTTGCCGCTGTTTCCAAGCCCAGCCCGGGGCATGCACTCAGAGCCTGGGATCCACCAGAGGAGGCCAGTCTGGAAGGTAGGTCCGGCTCACCAGGGCACCCCACCAGGGATCGCCTCCTTTGAGATCCAGTCTTTAACGGGGGGCTTTCTGGGCTGACCTTGTGGTTTGGTGCCAAAATGGAAGGACCCAAACCACCTCCTCAGGATGGTTAGGAAGAAGAGGGCGGGCCACACCCACACTGGGGCTTCTCCCCAGAAGGGGCCAGTGATTCCTCTGGGCCCCAGTTCTAATGGAAAAGGAGGACAATTGAAAAATGAGGGGAAATGGGGGGAGAATGGGGTAAAGAGACAGACACACCCAGAGACAGAAGGCAGAGAGAGCAGGGGGTGGGGGGGGGAAGGAAGGAAGAAGCAGAGAAACAAAAGAAGGAGACTTCTCAGCTGAAGGATTCTGGGGCTGCCGCCCCCTCTTCTCGCCCTCCACCATGGGACTTGCCAACAAAGAAAAGGAATCATGGACTGGGGGCTCTGAGTTACCATCCCGGCCAACCTCAACATATGACAGGCGAAGAAAGAAGGCTGAGGGAGAGACACCCAAAGTCACCCAGCTGGTCAAAGCTCAGAGGCAGGATCGGAAGCAACCAAGGTTCTCCTGGGTCCAAGAGCAACACTGTCCATGGCGATGAGGCCATGCTGCCTCCTCTTGGGGGGGGGGGGGTGTGTACTAATCAACACTCAGTTGGATCGAATTGGACCAAAGTTTGGCTCAGATTTCTCTTCCTCTGGAAACTTAGGAACCCTCCTTTCCCCTCTCCTTTCTCCCTTCTCCCCTCTCCCTTCTCCTCTCTAGGAGCTCTCCGAACACCATTGCTGCCTCCAAAGAGGACCTCCACCTTTTACAGGAGAGGCAACAGTGACCCAGAAAGATTCATAGACCATACATTTAAAGCTAGAAGGGACTGCGGTGGAGATTGAGTCTAACTCTCTTATTTTACATATGGGGAAACTAAGGCAAAGAGCAGTTAAATAACCTTCCCAAGGACACAGACATTGTGACAGTGAGGTTTGGAATACTCTACCCCATTCCCTCTCATCTTTTTTTTTAACCTTCTATCTTAGAACCCATACTGTGTATTGGTTCCAAGATAGAAGAGCCATAAGGGCTAGGCAATGGGGGTCAAGTGACTTGCCCAGGGTCACCCAGCTACGACGTGTCTGAGGCCGGATTCGAAACCCTTTTTCTTGAACCTTGCTGAGCTGACCAGTTACTTCCTGGTCAAATCCTGGCTTGTCAAAGCGAGCTTCAGGAAGGAACTATTGTACAGAGATACCATTAATTGGTTACGTCAGCCGCACCCTGCGATGGCTTGACAAATAGGAACTTTGATATAAACCGGAACAAAGAAGCCATGCCTGGCCCTAAGGAGCCCCGGAAAGGTGGGCAGATGGGCAGCACATTCCAGGAACAGGTTGGGGTTTCTACTCCACTACTATTCAGTCAGGCAAGCCAGTCCCATGGATTGGCCATTCTGCAGATCTTCCCCCACACAAATAATAAGAGCTGGAGGCAGGATTTGAACCCAGGGCTTCCTGACTCCAAGTCCAGCTGTCTGGCCCTTGAATCAGTCCATCAGAGTCAGCAAACACGTATTGAGCACCTACTGTGTGCCAGGCACTTTGTTAGGAGCTGGGTTTAGCCCCGGGCGGCTGCCCCCTTGCAGACAAGTGGGAATTGGTGTTTGACCAGGGTGAACGGGCCGCAGCCCCCATCCAAGCTCTCTGTGCCTTGGCAGCAATGTTCAGGCGTGGCAGGGTCACGCACTAAGCCCGAGGCAAGCCTTTCCATAGATAGGAGAGTCCTGCGGGGCTCTGGGCCAGCCTGTTCCTTATCCCAAGATCTCAGCTGAAAGGGCTGTTGAAAGAAGCGATGCAGCCTAGCGCCCTGCCTTTACCCGGGAGGGAGCCAAGGGAGACCCAGAGAGGGACGCACTGGCCACCTGACGGGCAGAACCCCCAGCAGCACAGCTCTCCCTTTTTGCTCTGCCCTCCAGACACAGCCAGGGGCAGGGCCTGGGCCTTTAGCTCCAGAGCCTGGGAATGGGCTCTTCCCTCTGGACCCTGGGGCTGAGCTGGGGGCTGCTTCTGCCAGGAATTCTTCAGAGGCCCATCTGGAAGGGTCCCCAAGCAGGTGGGACGGGCTCAGAGCTTGTTCGTGCCATCACAGCCCAGCGGGCACTTCTGGCCATTTATTCTGGACAAAACAGTCTTCAGGAGGCAAAGTGACCCTCGGGATCAGATGGACACATCTTGGCGGTGACCACGTGCCCAGGCCAAAAGACTCCATCCTTCAATGCTCTCTGCAAAAGCCACACTGGAGAAGAGGTGTTGATCTGAGGCGGCAGAGGGAGTTTCCTCACCTGGGAGGCCCGGCTCACTGATCCGCTACTCTGCTCAGGTTCTGGGCTCTTCAGAACCTCATTACCCTCTTCCACCTCCTCTAAGACCAAGAGACTGTCTACACTCATAATAGTATGGATAAGCGTACAATAATCCTGGGAAGACACAAGCCGCTGCTATTCGGCTCTTTCTCAGGCATGGCCGACTCTCCAGGAGCATTTAGGGTTTTCTTGGCACAGAGCCAGAAAATGACATTTGAACTGAGCCTCAGAGGAAACCTGGGAAATTAGGAGGTACAAGTGAGCTGGGAGAGTGAGTGCTCCAGACATGGGGCACACCCAGGGCAAAGGCACAGAGGTGGGAGATGGGTGAGAGAAATACAGAAAAGGGACCAAAAAGGTTGGCTAAGTTGCAGAGTTCCTGAGAGGGAGTCATATTGGATGAGGTTGAGACCACATCATGAAAGCCTTTAAAGTCAGACTCCAAAGTTTGTATTTTATCCTAGAGGTAACTGGGAGCTGTGGGTACCTGGGTGGCACAGTGGATAGAGCACAGGAAGACCTAAATCAAACCTGGCCTCAGTTACTTGTCCAGTGTGACCCTGGACAATTCACTTCTCCCTGTTTGCCTTGATTTCCTGATCTGTCAAATGAGATGGAGAAAGAAATGGCAAACCACTCCAGTATCTTAGCTGTGTGATCCTGGGCAAGTCATTTAACTCTGTTTGCCTCAGTTTCCCTATATGCCAAATGAACTGGAGAAAGAAACGGTCACTCCAGTGTCTTAGCTGTGTAATCCTTTAACCCAGTTTGCCTCAGTTTCCCTATCTGCCAAATGAACTGGAAAAGGAAATGGCAAACCACTCCAGTGTCTTAGCTGTGTGATCCTTTAACCTTGTTTGCCTCACTTTCCTCATCTATCAAATAAGCTGGAAAAGAAAATGGCCAACCATTCTGGTATCTTTGCCAAGAAAACCCCAAATGGGGTCCTGAAGAGTTGGAGGGGTCTGAACATCAACAAGAATAAGGAGCCGCTGCAGTTGAGGGAGGAGGGGAGTCCCACAGGCAGACGGGTGTTTACCGTCTTTACCAGCCTGAGTGGAGGATGAGCCAGGGTGGGAGAGCTTGGGTGAGGGAAACCAATGGAAACGATTGATATTGGTCACTGATCTTCTTACCAGACTTCAGCTGGAGATCGTTAGAAATAGCCAACAGGCAGTTAGCATTGCAGGATTGAATTTCAGAAGGGAAACTGAGGCTGCCTGGACAGACCTGGGAATCGTCGTCCCAACGTCACAGTTATACTCACAGAGGCTGATGAAGTCCCTGAGAAAGGTTATGGCAAGAAGGGAAGAGGAAAGGGTCCAGGACAGAGCCTTGGGGGCACCCCCAGATCGCTGGGGTGATATGAAGGGGATTGAGAAGGAGGAGAGCCAGGAAGAGACAAATGCCCAGAGGGACTGGCCAAAGAGCACCGGATCTGGCCATTGAGAGGTCCTGGTCATTGTGGAGAGAGCAGCTCCCACTGGCTGCTGAGGTCAGGAGCCAGAATGGATGGACTGAGGAGTGAGGAAGCCGAGGAGGTGTAGACAGCTTTTTTGAGGATTTGGGCTGAGAAGAGGTGAGGGGGGACCACAGCTTTGGGGGATGGGAGGATCTTGGGGAGGTTTTTGTTTTATATTAAGGATAGGGAGGACATGTGTGACAGCAGGGAAATGGGAGGAGTTCAGGGAGGTAGGAGGAGAACCCGGAGAGGCCACGTCACCTCTTCCTAGTACCCCCACCACCACCACCCTGCCATGTCTGACTTCAGATCTGTAGAGCTAAAAAGCCATCTTCAAGGGGCAGCTGGGTAGCTCAGTGGATTGAGAGCCAGGCCTAGAGACGGGAGGTCCTAGGTTCAAATCCGGCCTCAGCCACTTCCCAGCTGTGTGACCCTGGGCAAGTCACTTGACCCCCATTGCCCACCCTTACCAATCTTCCACCTATAAGTCAATACACAGAAGTTAAGGGTTTAAAATTTAAAAAAAAAAAGCCATCTTCAAGGCCATCCCATCTGTTTTACAAATGAAGAAACTGAGGTTCTAGAAAGCTGAAGGCACTTACCCGAGGTCACACACATAAGGGAGACAGCAGCAGACTCTGTAGCTATTGGACTTGTATCAAGGTGGTCTGAATTCGGATCCTACCTTAGAGACTCACTAGCTGCTGTCTGACCCTGGACAAAGCCCATAAGCACTCTCTGTCTCGGTTTCCTCCTCTATAAAATGGGCATAATAATAGCACCTACATCCTAGGTGAAGATCAAATGAGAAACCTTAAAGAATATGTGTGTATACGTGTGTTTGTGTGTGTATAATATAATACACACATTTATATAATATGTAATTATATTCTATACAACATATTTATATCATATATACAATACAACTGTAGTACATCTTATTACATACAATGTATACTTATATATGTATATGTGATTATATATAATATCATACATATTATAACAATGATACATGATTGTAACATTCTAGATACACTTTTATATCTACATGTATTATATATAGATAATATATAAAGTTATTATTGTGAAGACTTAGGTCTAAGCCTCACCTCTGATTCATACTTAGCCTCTAGACGATTCTCGAAGATGGCATCCCAGAGGGGGTGCTCAACTGCCCTGGCAAAGGGCATTTCCTCACCTCACCAAGGAGTTCCTAATCCAACCACCAGCCTAGTTCCTTTCCTCTGGACCAGCCACCACGGCTCCACACACCCTGTCCTCAAAGCACTTCCATTCCATCTGCCAATGGCGGTTCCAAAATCCTAGAGGTCCCTGCCAGCTGCCAGTCTGGTTTCCAACCTTATCATTCCACTGAAGCTGCCCTCTCCCGAGTGGCTGGTGTTTTCTTAGTTGCCAGACTCGATGGTCTTGTCTCAATCCCCAGCCTTCTTGGCTTCCCTGAAGCCTTTGACGCCATTGACCATCTCCTCCTGGATAATCTTCTCTCTCTTGGTTTTTGGGATGCCCACGCTCCTCTCTCCTGGCTCTCCTCCTACCTCTCTAACTGCTCCTTCTCTGTCTTTGTTGGATCTTCCCCCAGATTGCGCCTTCTAAACACCCTCTAAACAAGTGATTCCCAAAGTGGGCACCACCGCCCCCTGGTGGATGCTGCAGCAATCCAGGAGAATGGTGATGGCCACACGTGCATTTATCTTTCCTATTAATTGCTATTAAAATAAAAAAATTAATTTCCAGGGGGCTAAGTAATATTTTTTCTGGAAAGGGGGCGGGAGGCCAAAAAAGTTTGGGAACTGCTGCTCTAAACAAACTCCAAATGGGGCTTCATCCTGGACTCTCTTCCCTTCTTCCTCTCTATTTATGATTCAGATAATCTTATCAGCCCCCATGGGCTACGCTGCTGATTCTCAAATCTGCTTCTCCTGCCCCAATCTCTCTGCTCACCTCCAATCTTGCATCTCTCACATAGTAGGTGCTCTTATTAATTAATATTAATTTCCTTATTAATAATGAATGATTACATGTATATGTACACATACAATAATAATAATAATAATAAAATTCCTTATTAATAATAGCTAATAGTATAGAGAGATTATTATATGTCAGGCAGTTAGCCAAGCGCTTAACAATCATCTCATTTGATCCTTGCCAGAAACTTGGGAGCTAGGTGCTATTAGTATGCCCATGTTGTAGATAAGGAAACCAAGGCAGACAGAGATGAAGTGACTTGCCCAGGGTCATAGGGCCAGTAGGTATCTGAGGCAGGATTTGCGCTGAAGGCTTCCTGACTCCAAGCCTGGGACCCTCTTAATCTCTTCCCCAAAGGTACAGGAGCCAAACATGAATTAGACTGAGGATGGGGACTCTGAGGTCCCTTTAATCTCTGAGATGCTGAGATTTTGTGATTGAGGAAGGGCTTCCTTTGGGGCAGCCACCCTCAGCTCGCTGTGTCTCCCCTGAGCTGAACTAGACTTCTCTCATTCTTGGCCCTACGATACTGCCCAAGAATTCATCCAACCCAAGAAATAAAATTAAAACCAAGTGTGAGCCAAATACTGGGATTTATTTGGGGCTAATTCAGAAATAAATGGCAGCCAAACCATCTTTGGAGGGCCAGCCCTATTGAGTATTGGTTTATTGGTGGTTCTATCCCTCAGTTTATCGAGAAATGCAATACTGTGGACTATAAATATGCAGAGTTTACAAGGGAGAATGTTTCCAGGATCAGGCTACTTTGATGACCTCCCAGGAGATGCTGAGAGAGTCCTCTAGAATTCTGGGACGATTCTTGATACATTTACACCCTGGCCTTCCATCTATGGTGCAAAGTCCAACCCGGAGCCAGAGCCTTCACCAGAGTGGGCCAACGTGAGCTTAGTCTCAGATTCTAGAACTCTACTCTGCCTGGATGTGAAATCACACTGGTCCAAAGGGCCATGGGTCTATGGGAGATCAATGTCTCCTTATATGTGATTCCTTCTCATCTGCAGAATTAGGTTCTGGGCCACTTTAGAAAGGTAGGGTGGCCCTTGGGAGCTCTTCAGAGAAAGGCTACCTGCCTGCCTCTCTCCTTAGAACAAACTGATCAGGGAGGGAAATTAGTCACCAGTCAGGAGAAATAAATCCTAGACATTTTTGAAGAAAACTTTTGAGTTTTCTTTCTCCAGCCCAAGTCATATTGCAGCCTGGAGGAGCTTGGATGGACTAAGAAGTTAATGAAAAAAGAAGAAGTCATGAGAGGCCCATCTTAGGGGATCCCATATTTTTACCAGGAAAGTCCTTTTCTGGGCAAAAATGAAGGGCAGACCAGGCCATCTCAGCCTGGCTTCTCCTTAACCAGTTCAAAGGTCTTTTCCTGATGGCCAGAAGGAGTGGGGAGGAAACATTACAATGGAAGCCAGGCAGATTGTCTCATTTGATGCATGCTGCTCACAACCGGGAAGGTGGGTGCTGTTTTCACAATTTTATAGATGGGGAAACTGAGGCAGATGGCTGTTACGTCACTTGTCTAGGTCAGAATTTGAACTCAGGTCTTCTTGACTCCAGGACTAGCACTCTACACATTGTAGTACCTACTTGCTATTATTATTATTACATTAAAAGAAATAACAATAATATTTTAACAATCAAATAAAAGTTCATAATAATGGTGATGGTGATAATAATCTGAGGCACATTGAGACTGCCTAACTCCATCTTTTTCTCCATTGTATCACTCTGAGCCACATGGTTAATCCAGAGTCCAAAAGAGTCAATCACCAGGTTATAAATTAAGAACTAGAAAGTGACCTCTATGGACAGCATATTGTCTTAGAAGACCTCAAATTGACATTATCTATGTTGTATTGTATTTCCGTTTATTTTGCTAAACATTCCTCGATTTTGTAAAACATTCTTAGACTCTATACTGTGTATTGGTTCAAAGGCAGAAGAGCCGTAAGGGCTAGTCAATGGAGGTTAAGTGACTTGTCCAGGTCACACAGCTGGGAAGTCTGAGGTCAGATTTGAACCCAAGACCTTCCGTCTCTAGGTCTGGCTATCAATCCACTAAGGCACCTTACTGCCCTGTTGCATTTTAACCACACTCGGGAATAAATAAGGAGACAATTGCCCTATTTTCTTCTGTCGTGGTCAGCCCACATTGGGAGTGCTGTGCCCATTTCCAAGTGTCACACCTTGGAAGGATATTGGTAGCCGGAGCCAGGGTGGGTCACTGGGGTCCTGAGGGTGACCACAATGGGTCGAGTCACCAGGGTTTGTTATATAAAGAAATGGTTGTAGGAGGTGTTTAGATGTTTAGCCTGGAGACAAGGGCATGGGACATGGCAGTTCAGGTGGGAACATAAGGGTCTGATTAGGCTTCTTCTCCTGGGCCAGAGAGGCCAAGGAAAAACCTCTGATCCCAAAATGGAATCAGCTACCGGAGAGGTGGGGGCTTTCCCTCTTTGGGGATTTTCAGGCAAAGGCTAAAAATTCACATTTTTGTTGGAGATGCGTCAAAAAGGATTCTTGGTCAATTAAATGGGAAATGGACTGGTCACTGGGATTCCATCCAGGTGGGACATTCAGTGCCCCGAGGTCACAGAGCATCAGAATGGGAGTGGATGGGGGTGTAGAAATGAAGTCATTTGAAGCCGGTAAGTCATCCGGACAGAGCTAGAGAAGAAGGTTGGTTGAGTATTTGTAGACTTTTGTAACATGGAAAATGGCAGGGTGGAATTTCTGCAAGATACAGGGTCAAGCCTCAACCCAAAATTTTAGGCCCCCCCCCAGAGAACTCTGGGTGAGGGGCAGTTTGGGGCAATTAGGGCAGTTGGTTCCTGGGGGTTGAGGTGAGTAGATCACTCTGCTTGCTGATCCCAGTGATCGATTGCTTTGGAGCCTTGTGGCAATAGCCATTTTGGTTCTTCTCTGCTGGGATGGACCTGTAGGGCAGCTCCATGTATCTAATCCCTCTCCTAGGCAGCCAATACAGGTGATCTGAGACTCCTGCTCGTTGGCAATCAGCCCCTCTTTCTCCAAAGGTCCTGGGGAATTTTCTTATCTGACTTCCTGAAATATTTATTATTTCCATCAGATTATTTCCATCTTCCCTGCAATGGGGAACTCTAATAACATTCCAGGACCTTCTCTCCCCATTTGAATCCTTTAGCCCCATTATTTTTCCATGCCTATATTTAAAATCTTTCTCCACTTGGGGAATTATCTGGACAGTTTTTCCTCACTCCTCTATCACCTATTTTTTTGTTTCTGCTTTTAATGAAGTGTGTTGCTTTGTCTGTATTCTCCAAGTAGGTTTCTGAACAGCTAAGTCCCATCATCCTCTAGTTCTGATAGTTCCCAAGCCACTCTTGGGTCCTCCATTTCCTCACCAAGTATCCTTGATATTTCATCGTTTCCTTGCACTCTTGCAGAGCAGTGCTTATCATCCGCGTTGTTGTGTCTTGTCATTCTGCCTGTGTCGTCTGAGTTTCTTTCTTCCACTCTTCTGATCGCCATCTTCTCTCTTAGTTTTTAGCTTTTTTTTCATTGTGCCTTAATTTCCTTTCTTTGTTCATTTCTCAGAGTGTGTATTTTCTCTCATGAAACCAGTTCCCTCTTGAGGGCTTTTCCTGGAGTTTGGCTTCTCTTGGCATTTCTTTCACTGTTCAAGCGGGGAAAGGGTGGAGTCCGATTCTCTTGCAACCTCTCATTCTCCCTCGACCCAGACATTATCTCATGACACCTTGCCTGGATCTCTGCTGTGCATTTAGACAAATTGCTCTCCCTCTTCTAGTTATTAGTGTGTTTAATCTGTGCTCTATTTAGACCAATAGATCCTTAAGATTGGCCTCATCAAATCTGGCCCCTGACACTTCCTAGCTGGGTGACCCTGGGCAAGTCACTTAACCCCTATTGTCTAGCCCTTACCTCTTCTGCCTTGGAACCCATACACAGTATTGATTCTAAGAAGGAAAGTAAGGGTTAAGAAAAAAAAATGGGTTTATGTAATCCATCTTTATCTGCCCAGAATTTACTGAATGACCTAAATTGGCAAATGTTCTTTCTTTGTTGAGTTGAACCAAGAAACTGATAATCCAGTGGGAGCCAAGTTCCCTGTAGGCCTTTCCCTACATGCAGCACCTCTCCTATCATCTAATCTAACTCCCTAATTTTACAGATAGGTAAACTAAGAGTCAGAAAAGGGTGTGGGAGTGGGATGGCCAAAGAAGGCTCGCTTACTCAAGGTCCAGAGCTTCTTCCATGGCTCCAGGATGGAGCCCCCTCTTGGAAGTCAGGCTTGGTTTTGGAAAATGCAGTCAACATGGTGGGTGGAAGAGATGGTAAGCAAGTGGTTGGTCTCTGGGAAGAGTCAGACTCTTCTGTTCCCCCAAATGACAAACATCTGTGGAGTGCCCAGCATGCACTCATTCAGCAAACATTTATGGAGCTCCTACTGCATGTAAAGGCACCACATCTATACAAAGTTGAATGTGTCATGGCCCCTGGCCTCAAGGAAGTTAAATCTATGAAGGCCTTAGCATATAAACAAGAAAAGGAATTCAGTAGAATGAATATTGCACTATACTTGAAGTAAGGAAGATTTGGATTCAAATCCTGCCTCAGATATGTACTAGCTGTGTTGCCCTGGGCAGGTGATTTAAACTCTGCTGGCCTCAGTTTCCTCACCTGGAAAATAGAGATAATAATAGCACCTACCTCCCAGGGTTGTTGTGAGGATCAAAAGAGACAATAACTGTAAAGTACTTAGCACAGTGCCTGGCACATAGTAGGTGCTTAATAAATGCTTGTTCCCTTTTCCTTCCCTCCCCCTATTATATATATATATATATATAATGAATCTGAAAGTTTTCAACGCACCTCATTTCAGTCTTTCAGTGATCCTATGAGGTAGGAATGATGGGTATTTTTGCCCCATTTTACAGATAAGGAAACTGATTCATCAAATTAACCCTTTAAGACAGAATCAGTTGCTGAGGAAGAGGTCTCTGGAATACTGTCCCATGAGAGACATTTGGGGGAAAAGGAATCAGGGGACTGGCTACACCACCATGTTCTCCTTCAGTCCCATTCTGGTTCTCCAAAGTGAGGTACCACCTTGACTTGGGAGAAGAGTGAAAAAAAACCCTAATCCCAGAAGTCCCTGCAGGTCCAGCCCCATCTTACCCCC
>NC_058130.1:21587454-21604525 GCF_016433145.1 Gracilinanus agilis | reverse complement strand
CTGAGGCTTATATTCTACACAACCTTGGACAGATTACGTAACCATTCTATGCCTCAGTTTCCTCATATGTAATATGATAGGATAGGATAGGATCTATGATATGATATGTGATATAATATGGCATGGTATTTTATATAATATAATAATTAATAAATATAAAATAGAACATAATAAATATAATATGGTGTAATATGGTATGATATAACATAAAATATCAACATAATATAACATAATATAATATAATATAATATATCATAATATAATATAATATATCATAATATAATATATCATAATATAATATAATGTAATGTAATATAATATAATATAATATAGCATAGCATAATATAATATAATATAATATAAATACATGATATAATATGAAGTAATATGATATAATACAATATAATTAATATAATATAATCTATAATATAAGGAGGCCTTGGGTGACCTCAAAGGGCTCTTCCAGCTTCATCTTTATGGTTCTATCACACTTTAAAAGAAACAGCCAAATAACAAAGGCACCCAAAGAGATGACTTTCTGAGTCTCCCTTTACATTGGACTCCCATAGGCAGTTGGGTCAAAGTCACAGGAACAGAACCCTGTGTTAGCATGAAATCACAAATGAACACGCTCTATGTTGCATCGTATTTTATTGTTTTGTCCAACACTTCCCGAATTACGCTGTAATCTGATTCAGGCTGGCCATGAGTTTGATGCCTCTGCCCGTGAGTTTTCATCCTAAAAATCTCTTTAAGTCTTGGATAAAAAAAGTGAATAGGGCAGAATGCTTAGCTATGTCTGGAGGGAGGAAGGACAGCTGGGAATGTCCATTGAGGCTTGTCTCCAGCACTGTTGGGAAGGACAAATATTTGTTAGTCTAACCAGCACCAGGATCCTGCTTCATAGGCAAGCCCAGGAAAGTCAGTTAATAAATCTTTACAAGGTTCTCACTGTGTGCCAGGCCTGATGGTAAATATTAGACTGTGCCAAAGTCTTTTTTAAAATAAACTTGAGGGGGCAGCTGGGTGGCTCAGTGGATGGAGAATCAGGCCTAGAGACGGGAGGTCCTGGGTTCAAATCTGGCCTCAGACACTTCCCAGCTATGTGACCCTGGGCAAGTCACTTGACCCCCATTGCCCACCCTTACCACTCTTCCACCTATAAGTCAATACACAGAAGTTAAGGGTTAAAAATAAATAAATAAATAAATAAAATAAACTTGAAACCTACCTGTAAGCTATCACCAAGGTATGCCATTCAGTGACAGTCCAAGGACTTAACCAATTTGGTCATAGACAGACAGCAACCTAATGCATTGGTGGGTGTATTAAAGATGGAAAAAGTTGTTAAACAAACAAGAGAATAACATCGACATCATTGATGTAAACAGGAGCCCAGGAAGTGAAATGCTCCTTGGTTTTCCCTTCTCATTTGGCGCCCACTCGTCCAGCAGGCCTGGAGTTGTCGGTGCCCTCTGGGGTCCAAGTTTCTGCCAATCACAAAAGATTTTGAATGGAATGTTAGAGACTTTTCTGGGTCAGATCTCCCAGGCTGACCTCTCTTGATACAGATTTGTCTTGGGGAAATTCAGTTATTTCCGTGATATTATTGTTCCTCAGATGGCAGCTGACCCAACATGGTGGTAGAGTGGTCGGTGTCTCTTCCTTGCAATTTGAAAGGTCTTCAGGGGGCCGTCGGGCCCTAAAATCCTTCCCATATTAGCCCAGCCTAAATGTATTAAGTTCTCCCATTAGTCCTTCCTTTGGCTGATGGCACTGAAGACCTCTTTCAAAATGGAAATCTATTATCCAGGCTGGGTGACTCACCAGGCCATTAGCACCAAAGTGAATTAGTTTATTGGCTTAGTCACAATTACTTAGCAAGGCCCTGAATAGCATAGATCCAATGAGTCATTTTTTTTAAAATTCTCACCTTCCATCTTAGAGTCAATAATGTGTATTGGCTCCAAGGCAGAAGAGTGGTAAGGGTGGGCCATGGGGGTCAAGTGACTTGCCCAGGGTCACACAGCTGAGAAGGGTCTGAGGCCAGATTTGAACCTAGGACCTCCCGTCTCTAGGCCTGGCTCTCAATCCACTGAGCTACCCAGCTGCCCCCCATGAGTCATTTTTAATGGAATGTCCTGACAAAGGTGGAGAAGGATATTGGGAAGAGGAGGGGGCAAAAAAATATTAACTATGAGTATTTTATATAGCACACTCAGGGGTGTAGAGTATTTTCCTTACATTATCTCATTTACTCTCATAACCACCCTGGGAAGTACGTCATCTTAATATTATCTTGATTTTACAGATAAAGAAACTGAGGGAAACTGGGTAAAAGGACTGGCCCAGGGTCACACAGCTGGGTATGTCTGAGGTAGGGTTTAAACCCAGATCTCCCTGCTTCAAATCCTTTGACTCATCCGCTGTATTCCAATAGCTACCAAGAAAACGTGTGTGAAGGCATTCAAAAATGATGTATTACTTGCCACCTGGGTGGCCTCAGATAGGACGTTGGCTCTCTGTGTCTACATTTCCTCACTGTAAAATGGTGGACTCGATGGCCTCTAAGGTCCCTTCCAGCTCTCAGTCTATGATCCTTGGGTCAAGGATGCTTTGACATTGTTCTTCATAGGCAAAATGGGCAGAAGGTGGTACAGTGGATAGATTGCTGGAATAGGAAGACATCAATTCAAATCCAGCCTCAAAAACGTAGTGGCTGGATGACCCTGGGTGAGTCACTTAACCTCAGTTTCCTCAACTATAAAATGGTGATGCCAATAGCACCAACCTCCCAAGGTTGTCATGGAATGAAATGAGATATTTGTAAAATTCTTAGCTCAGTGCCAGATACCCAGCAGGTGCTGTATAAGTGCTAGCTATTATTATTATTATTATTATTATTATTATTATCATCATCATCATCATCATCATCATTATTTCTCTTGGCCATCACAGTTGCTGAACAGTCTCACCATCTTCTCTTTGCAGTTCTTAAAGAACAAAAAAGAGCAGAACAAATATGAAGGCTGGCCTGAAACCGTGAAGATAGAGGGCTGTGTCCCCCGCAAGAAACTATAGGGCTGTCGCTGCAGACCAGAGTCTCCAGTTGAAGGCTCCCACCTCAAGAAGCTGCGGGCAGCCTCCAAGAAGCCAAATGAGCAGGAGGATGCCAGCCCCCAGAGGGCAAGGCGGGTGGCGGGTGGGAGAAGCAAACACACTGAAAAGCTCTTCCCAGTTGAGCAGCAGCACCATTTTGGATGCTTTCCCCTTCCCTCGGTGACGCGGGGGGAGCGGAGAGGATCTCAAGCCTCCCCACTCTGTGAGATGAGTTGGGAAGTGGGGTTCGCTCATGATTCTGATGCCCGATGACGTTTCGGTTGGGCATGGGGCTCCCTGTTTGCCTCCAAACGAAAGTGGATGAAATAACTGATGGATGTGGTGGCAGAATTAAATTCTATTTTGTTTTTTTTATAGATGCAACTTCCTAGTGGTTGCATGATCCTGTCACTTGTCTCCTTTGGGGGGAAGAGTGAGAACCCTGTTGGATGGATTTGGGGGGTTTTCATTCTTGCAAGACTAGAGTCTATTCTGCCAAAGAGACCCAGAAGGCTTGGTCTGAAGCATTCATTTGCACAAAATGGTGTCACTGTTGGGCATCAACCCGATTTGGGTTAGAAAAGGAGCTGGGGCTCTCCTGGGAAAATTCGACCATCTTTCCTATTCTGTTTGGGGTTCGGTTGTTTTTTTCTTGTTTCAGACCAAATGTCTCCATCTTGTCCAGTTAGAAGAGTAGCGACTTTTCAGTGGCCCCATCCCATTATTGATCATGGAACAGAATCTTCGGCCTGCCCCACTTCACTCCTGGGGAGGCCCCTATTCAGGCCTAACCACCCTACCACCCACCATATTGGTGCCAGACCTAGTTTGGACACCCACATAGTCTTATTGCTGGTTGTCCTTTGTTTTCAAAAAGGACATCATGAGGTTGATGTCTTGACTTGCCCACGAGTTGGATTTAGGAAAGGCAGAATGGCGGCTCAGAGTCCTTGGCCTCGCCCTCTTCTGGAATCATTGAAATCCAGTGGCAAAATGAAAGTCAAGAGTGGTAGAGATGAGGAGCAGCTGGGTGGCTCGGTGGATTGAGAGCCAGACCTAGAGATGGTAGGTCCTGGGTTCAAATCTAGCTTCAGACACTTCCTTGCTAGGGGGCCCTTAAGTCACTTAACCCCCACTGCCTACCTCTTACCACTCTTCTGCCTTGGAACTGATGTTTAGTATTGATTCCAAGATGGAAGTTTGGGATTTCTTTTAAAGAATTCCGGAGATGGCCCAGGATATATTGGACCATCTTGGCCTTGGCTCAGGACTCCTAAGTTCAAGCATATCCCAGCTGGATTCACATGCCCGCTCATGCCAACCAAAAGCCGATGGAGCTTTTCACATTGCTCTCTTTTCCTCCCTTCTCTCTACTCTCCATCCTTCGATTTGAGGCAGATTCCTACAGAGAATAGGCGGCCCTTTCTCCCCTTACAATGACTTTGGAGCTCTCTAGGGTAATGGCAGTGGCCTGATGATACAAATCCTGAAGAGTTGGATCCCATGGAATGGACAAATGGATGAAATTAAGAGCAAATGCTCTATGATAAGTGAAGAAATACAAATACACAAAATGAGATAAGTAGATCACAATTAGAGCTAGACAGGACCTTAGAAGCCATCTAATCCAGCCTCCCTTTTGTTGTTTTTCATTCATGTCTTCATCTCCATCACCCCATCTGGGGTTTTCTTGGCAAAGATGCAGATGTGGCTTGGATTTCCTTCTCTCACTCATTTTATAGATGGGGAAACTGAGGCAAACAGGTTGAGTGACTTTCCCAGGGTCACATGGCTAGCAAGCGTCCGAGGCCAGATTTGAACTCAGGTCTTCCTGAGTTCTAGACCTGGAACTCTATCCACTTCACCACCCACTGCCATTTTACATTTAAGCCTCATTTTACAGATGAGGAAAATAAAGCCTGAGGAAAGGAGAAGTCATTTGTCCAAAGTCATAGATGAGTAGATGGGCCAGTGGTGGGATTTGAATCCAACCCTGACCCTAAAGAGAGGAACACTTCAGGAGCTTGTCACTATGGACACAAATTATTTGCAAATAGGAACTTTTCAACCTTGAGCTCAGGTTCACCTCTTTCATTCAAATTTCCTTTATTAAATGAGTTTTGATTCAATTCAATGAGCACTTATTAAATGTCTACTGCATACAGAGAGGCAACATGGTGTTGTGGCCAAAAAGGGTGGTCAGGAAGTCCTGGGTTCAAGACCTACTTTTGCCCCATCCTGGCTGTGTGATTCTGGACAAGTCTCTTCTTAGAGGTCTAGGCAACTTCTCAATCTTTTAAGCTGAAGAGACAGTACCAACCAGCACTGGTCTAGAAGGAGTTGTTTCCTCACCTGGCAGCTCCCTTTGACATTAAAATCATGAGTCCAGTCCCCATCCTGTATTCCCATTTGCAAGACTTTGCTTCCTATGGCCAATAGCTAAGTGGCTCAGGGGAGTTAGGGAGGCCTGAATTCGAATCCGGCCTCAGACACTAGCTATGGCTAGTGGTCAAGTCACTTAACCCTTGTTTGCCTCAGTTTCTTCAACTGTAAAATGAGATGGAGAAGGAAAGAGCAAACCGTCCCACTCTCTTTGCCAAGAAAATCCCAAATGGGGTCACCAAGAGCTGGATACAACTCAACTGACTGAACAACAACAAAAGCTTCCTATCAAAAGGAAATCCTTTCAGCTAGGCACATATTCGTGGATCTAAATTCTATATTTATACTGTTGGGTACTGAGGATAGGAGGGCCAAAATAAAGCAGCCCTTGCCTTCAAGGAGCTTCCTCTCTACTCGGGGGAAAACACCACATCTGGGTATGTTGGGTTCCAAAAGATGGTGACAAACAAACCTGCTTAAGAAGGAAGGAGAGGGCTTGGAATCCATAGTGAGGCTATGAAGTCCATTTTGTGGATGAGAAACCGAGGCATCGAGAAGTCCAATCACTGGTCCAGTCATTCAGCTCTTTAAGTGGTAGAGCTAGGGGTCGCACCCATGATTTCCGACTCTAGTACCCCTTCCCATCCCCCTCTAAGTGTGTGTCTTGTAAAAATGAAAGGTGTCAGTGAATTTTTTTAAAAAAGATAAAGGTTCTAGAGAGACGGATTTAGGCTGACAGAAGGGAAAACATACTAAGTACAGTGACATTCCTGAGGAAGTAGAGGATTCCTCTTCCCTGGAGGTCTTTAAATAGAGGCCAAATGACTACCTAATTAATAAACAATAATAACGATATCAGCTAACACTTAAAAAGTGCTTTAAGCTCTGCAAGGTTTAGTCTCATTTGATCTCTCTCTGCCTCAGTTTCCTCAAGTGGAAAGCAGGGGTCACTGCAGTATCCGCCTCATAGAGTTCTTATTATCTCCATTTTACAGATAAGGAAACTGAGTCAGGTGGCGGTTAAATGATTTGCCCAAGGTCACACAGCTAGAGAATGTCTGAGGCAGGATTTGAACTCATGTCTTCCTTACCCTAGGTCTAGCGCTCTATCCATTGAGCCACCTCACTGTGTCTTGTCCAGTATTTGCTAGAAAGGATTTTTATTCAGCTATGGGCTGGATGAGGCAGCCTTCTGAGGTTCTGTCCAATTCTGAGATATTGAAAACTTATAAATGTCCCTAAATCTTTCCTGAATAATGAATTCTAAAGCTCTTATTAAATATTTACTAATGCTGCATTCATGACTGTGCTAAGCTGGAGACACAAAGACAAAAGCAGACACCATCCCTGCCCTCCAGGAGCTCCCATTTTAATAGAGGTGATGGCATACATGCAAGAATGGCCACCAAGCATTTTTTGCAAGGTTCCCTGGGTAATGACTGAAGCCAATGGGGAGCTGATTGCCACTTACCCAATAAGAACAGCAGAATTCATTTGTTTGGGGATTCCAACCTGGAAATCTGGAGAACAGAGGAACTGGCTGGAGGAAGAGAATAAAGGGAACGTGGCTAGCCTCTACCTACGAGACCCAGCCCAATCCAGCTCTCAGCACAGTGCCTGGCACAGAGTGGGCATTCATAAATGTTTATCAATTCCTCAATGAGCCCATTCAGGCTGGGAATTCTGGATCAGAGATTAAGTCCTTGGGCATAGTCTCTGGTCTAGCTGGCAAGCCCAACGTCAATGGGGAGAAGATGGCGGGGCCACCTTCCCACTGAAAGTGCTTGCCACAGTAAGGGGATGGGGAGCCAAGGCTGATTAGTAGGAGCTGCCTACCCACCCAGTCTGGCTGGACCTAGACAGCAGCTGAGCAGGGATGGCCCCTCAGCCTACCAGAGTTCCATTTCCTGGAGGGAAAGTGAAGGGAAATCCTCCAAGAAGTTGTTGTTTGAGTTCCGATCAGTAGGTGGAGCCCAAGACCAATTGGGAAAAGCCTAGATGGTGAAATTCCAGGCTGGCCAGAGGGCTCTTGTTAACTGAATATTCTGGTTAAATGAGAGCAAAGACCTTGGAAAGGATGCTGCCCTTGGTGCTCAGCGGAACTTGGTATCTCCTTGATGATTCCTGAGCTTGTTAGGCTTGGGAGGAATAATGCCGCCTGCCCAGGATCCCTGCCAAGCAGAGATGGCATGCAGCGATGGACAGAGCATTAGATGGGGAGCCAGGCCCCTTGGGTCCCTTGTCCCAGCTCTGCTACTAAATATCCTATTGGTGTACTAGTCTCTGGGTAAGCAAGGTTTGCCTCTGTTTGATGAGGGAACTCAATCGGGTGGCCACCAGCAACACCAAATGGTTGCCCACCTCAACATGTCCACACCTTACTCTCTTTTCCTTCAAATCCAGCCCTCTGCCAGACTTCTCTCTTTCTGTTGAAAGCACCACCAGTCATTCTTCCAGGATCATCTCAGACTTCCCCATCTCTGTTGCCCCATGTACCTGTGCCAAATCTTAGCCCTGGGACCCTGGGCTCTTATAGGTGAGCTCTTACCTCATCTTCTCCAGAACCAAGCCACTATGCTTCTTCAAGGACATTTCCAAACCATAATGCCTGTGTGTACCCTCCACCCACCCCAGGCCCATTGTCCACCTCTGGCTCTCCTTTTTTGGGGTAGTCTTCCCATAAGAATCTAAACTCCTCAAGAGAGCAGGTTCTGTCTTGCTTTTACATCTGCGTCCCCAGAATTTGGCACAGTGCTTGGCATACAGTAAGAGCTTCATAAATGCTTTTTCATTCATCTCATTCATGCCTCCATACCTCATATCTATCCATAGCTACTACCTTAATTCAGGCCCTTGAGTACCCAATGGTTTCCTCAGTGGTCAGTGGTCTCCCTACCCCAAGCTTCTCTACCTCTAGTTCATCCTCCACTCAGCTGCCCCAGTGATTTGCCTCAAGCAAGGATCTGCTCATGTCACTCCCTATTTAATAAACTCCAGTTAGGACAAAATAATTTGTTTGGCCTCTAGAACCTTCATAACCTGGCCTCAAACTGACTTTCCAACCTCCAAAATTAATTACTACCTTCCCACCTTCCATGGTCCAGCCAAGGTGGCCTTTTTCTTTGTTCCTTATATATGGACCGCCATCTTCCATTTCTGGCTCTTTGCCTTCCCCTGCTCCTTCTTTTTGTGACTGCCTTTCCTTCCCTTCCCTTCCCCTCCAGACCTCCCCCCTCACCCCCACACACACTCTTTTAATTCTGTCTACACTGTAGCTCCTACTTATATGTACATATAGACTCCCAAGCTAAAAACAAGGAGTCTCCATGGGCCTCTTCTCCTTACCTGCTCCCATCCCATCTTCTCCCTGGCCTTCCTACAGCTGGTTTCTCTCTTCCTCTCTCCTACCCCATCCTTCGCTCTCTTAGCATCAGGCCATTTCAAAGTGAGTTAGTTAGCTAGTCAATAAACTCATTATTAATAGAGAGGAGAAAGGGGCTGCAGAGGGGCCTTAGGGACCTTCCCAGAGACCCTGGGCCACACCCATGCATTATGAAAAGAGCCTCTGGAAGACAATAAACAACCCAGACCAACCTGCTTCATTATTGGAGCCTCGAAAACCACATCTGAAAAATTAGGGAGTTGGGCAAGGCTAACTCCCCACCCTGGCACTTTGTGGCTCTATATATTACATTACTTTAATGCATAAGTCAGGGCAACTAAGGGTGTGTAGAATCACTCTGGTATCATTAAAGCCATAAATTTTATTTAAATGGAAGAAGAGACTATAGACAGAGACTCTGAAAGACATAGAGAAACAGAGGGAGAGACAGAGAAACAGACACAGCGAGAGACTGAGAGAGCTAATGAGAGAGCAAGAAAGAGAGATTGTGAGAGAGTAAGAGAGATGAGAGTGATAGAGATGAGAGAGAGAAAAAAGACAGACAGGGAGAAAGAGAGAGAGGGAGAGAGAGAGAGAGAGAGAGAGAGAGAGAGAGAGAGAGAGAGAGAGCGCACCATCATTATTATTATGCCAGTAAAGAACAAAGATTTATTCAAGGTCACATAACAATTTAGAGGAAAACCATAAATGGAACCCAGACTCCAGACTTCAGGTCTTGTGTTCTTTCTAGTGTTTGCTACTCTTTTACTCTTCTCACTTCCCCTTCAGTTATTCAACAAGATGCTATCTTCCCTGCTGCCAACATCACAGCATCCTCCTCATCCTTTCCATCTCTTGTTCTTGCACTGAGAACAATCCTCCAATCAGCACTAGCATTGTGACTGGAAGAAGTGTGACAATGGGCTACCCTGGGTAGTAACCTCTACTATGATGACACACCATGCCTATGACCTCCCAGACAAAAGGAACCATCCTGGCCATTGTATAATTATCCTATAATGCAAACTTTATTCTTGTTTGAGAGTAATTTTAGGATAAGAAATTTGCTACTTCCCAGAATCCAGAAAGTGAACTGTTTGGAGAAGGCAACCATGAAGATGCCTGCAGGAACCACATGCTGCACCAAAAGATACAGAGTGAACTTTGGGATGTGCTAAATTGAACCATGGGGGGGGGGAGGTTATGCATTTGTTTTGAATATACACTCTTATGCCAAAGGGACTGTCCCCTAATTGGCTTTTTGTCAGTGCACCTAGTATTGGTTTTGTTCTTTTTTTCTTTTATTTCTCTTTGTCCCCAAATTATTGTAATTTTCCCTTAGAAACTGCAATAGTGTATGTTCCTTTAGTTAAAGTTATAAGTTTGGTTATGTTTACATGATCCATTGGGGTGACTAGTCTCCCAAAGGATCCCAGGGGGGAATGTGTAGATGGAATTTTGTACCCCAGGACTATGTTCCCCAGAATTCCTTTCCTCTGCATCCTCACATACATCCTTATGTTTGGTTGTTAAAAGTTTTTGTAACCACTCCCTCACAGTCTTTTTTTCCTGCTAATGGGGCTGGAAAAACTCTCTCACTTTACTTCCCTTTACTTTGAGATATTATTAATAAATCTTATAAAAATAATACTTGGAGTATTTGGATATTTAATTTTAATCTTACACCATCATTGCTATTTCTTGTTCAGAAGCTCACTCAATGCTTTTTCTTATTCAGGAGCTCATTCAATGCTTTGTGCAGAAAATCATAGAATCTAGGAGTCCAGGGGCCATCAGATCCATTCCTAGGTCTGTGGGAGCCCTTTATAAAATGCCCTGTGTGTTATGTCTCCTCATTAGAATGTAAACTCCTGGTAGGCAAGGGCTCTCTCTCACTTTCATCTTTGCGTCCTAAGCACATCGTGTTAGACCCCATAGACCAGTCATTTCATTAGGGAATCTGTATTGAGAAAAGTACAACATTGTGCGTGTGCCCTCTGCATTTTCTGGTTTTAGACTCTCAGGCTCTCTAAGCCTTAGAGCTGCCTGGGAGCACTGAGAGGTTATGTTCCCAAAGTCATATAGCCAATTTGGGCCAGCAGTGTGACTTGACTATAGGTCTTCCTGAA
This sequence comes from Gracilinanus agilis, assembly GCF_016433145.1. Taxonomy (NCBI): domain Eukaryota; kingdom Metazoa; phylum Chordata; class Mammalia; order Didelphimorphia; family Didelphidae; genus Gracilinanus; species Gracilinanus agilis. The sequence goes on along the minus strand of NC_058130.1, from coordinate 21,593,533 downwards.
GCCAGGAGGTGACTAATAAATGTTTATTGATCTGTTGATTCATTGGCAAATCCTTGCCTGGGCAACTGTTAGGAAAACTGACATGAAAAGTCCAATTCAACAGAGGCACCTACTGTGTTCTTGGTACTGCCCCAGACTGATGGAGAAAACTGGGTCTCAGAGAAAGAACAGACTCGTGTGTGTGTGTGTGTGTGTGTGTGTGTGTGTGTGTGTGTGTGTGTAAGAGGGATTACACTTGTTCTTTTTGACTCCAGGAGGAGAAATAGGAGAAGCTGGAGCTGTCCAAAAGTGAATGAGTTGCTTCCAGGTCTAGCAAGTCTTCTGTCAATTCTGCTTATTGCCTACATGACCTTGGACAAGTTGATCCATTTTGGAGGCATTGAGATGGCACAGTGGTTAGAGAGCTAGATCTGGAGTCAGGAAGACCCAAGTCCAATTTCATCCTCAGTGTGATTCTTAGAAGCACTTCACCTTTGCCTGCCTCTGTTTCCTCATCTGTAAAAGGGAGATCATTTTGGCACCTACCTCCCAGGATTGTCAAGAGGATAAAATAAGATAATTAGTAGAGCCCTATCTAAATGCTAGCTTTTATTATTATTCACTTCTCTGGGCTTTAGCTTCCTTAGCTATAAAATGATAGGCTTGGACTATGTGTTCTCTAAGGTCCCTTTCAACTCTTGAATCTACGGTGCTCAGGACTCTAGGTCAGATTCTAGACGTCTCTCAAACTCAGAGTCCAAGTAGTTTATAAATGCAAATATTTTTTTAAAAATCCCTCTTCCTCCCCCCAGTTGAGGCCAAGGCCACCATTAAAGGGGATCTGCAAAGGGCTTTGATCTTCCCCATCACCATATGGCATTTTTATGACTACTGCTGAGACATCATCATAATCATCACCATTCTCATTAGCATTAGCATTCAAGGAAAACAGAAGCTTGTGCCCAAAATGAATCATCATCAGTTGAAGTGGGAAGAGGGGAGGGTTGCAAAGGGAGGAGGGCTTTTTGTAAGCAGGAGTTTCAGTTCTCCCCTCTCTCCTGCTATCCCTTTTCCCCTTTGGCGTAAGACACTCATGGCAGCGTAGAGTCAAGAAGTTCAGGATTCAAATCCTACCTAATACTTGGCCTACCACCTGCATGTGGTAGGTGTTTAGTAGATACTAGTTGACTGCCCACTTGTCTCAGACACTTAAAGGATAGGTGACCTCGCATATAAACTCTCTGTGCCTCAGTTTCTTCGTTCATGGAATGAGGGATCTGAAATCCCTACCAGCTTGAAATCTCTGAGCCTTTGAAGAGGTTCTCTAACTTCTTCTCCCACAAAAATGGGATAAAGGAGCCTCGTCTTTAAAAGGGTGTCCTTAGGACGCTGGCACATACTCTTCTTCAACAGACTTTGCAAGTCCTTCAAAGCATAAAGTCCTCAGCCAAATCCTCCAAGGAGAAAATTCTCTTTGCTCCAGAGTGAGAAACTGAGGGCTCTACGTTACGTCCAAGTGGAGAAAATCCTGCCACCCGGCTTCGTCACACCCAGGCTTCTTCAAATTCAGCTTGGCACCACGGAACGTCTAATCTGGTTATTTTCAGGGCAGCTTGTTTATTCTTCAAGTTATCGCTCAGCCTCAGTCTTTGGCAACGTCAGATCCTGTCGAGCTAAATGCTAGGCTGAAGCCCCGTGAATGGGCTGCTGCTGGACCCCTGAGGTTTCCTCCCACTCTAGGATTCTGTAATTCTGGGAGATTTTCATTCCATTGGATTGTGAACTCCTTGAGAACAGATGGCTTTTGGGGAAGGCCTTTCTTTGAATTCCCAGAGCTTACAAAGCGAGTGTAAGTGAGTTTGTTGACTGAATATCATGTGAGTAACAGAGAAGCTTTCAATCTCCATCACCAGAAGGCATTTCTTCCCCAAGAGTTCCCTATGCCAGTGAAACTGCATGTCCAGGCCCTAATCCTACCCAATCCTTCACTTAGTAGCATGGTGCCTGGCACACAGTAGGGACTTCATGGATGCTTGTTGATTGAGATTGACTGAAATCAAGTCAAAACACAACTTAAAGTAATGCAACATCACCCAGAGGGCAGTGTGATGAGGGTGAAAGACTCAAGACTCTGATCCAATCTTGCCTCAGATGCTCACAACCTCCTTGGGCTTCACTTTCCTCATCTGTAAAATGGGGACATCAGAATGGTCCAGTCACCTCCAAGATTCCATCCAGCGCTAGAGCTCTATGACTCTCTTCTGACTTTGTTTCCCAGGCCTTACACCTAGTGAGCATTTAATATTTACTAGCATGTATTGTATTGATTCAGAGGCAGGCCAGTACCATGGCTGGCAGGCCATCTCAAGAAGAAGAAAGACCTGAGTTCAAATCCTGACTCTGCCACATACTGGCTGTGTTTTCATGGGCAACCTGTCAGGACCCTGGTCAGTTCTATAAGACTTCAAGCCAACAGGTCGCTGGGACAGCTGGTTTTGCAAAAGTCTCCCTACCAGAAGTCCTCACAATAATGCAATCAAAGGCCCAGAAGTGATTCTGAAAACCTCTGTTTCCTAAGGGGAGCCCAGGTCAGAGTCCTCAGATTTTTCCTGTCCTCCTCCGGTCGCCTCTTCCTAATCCAATGATCCCTTCTTCCCCCTCCTCCTCCAACTCTGGCTAAGTCCACACATCGTACTAACTCCTGAGAGCATCTCAGAATACCACCGGGTCTTAGAGGCCATCCCTCCCGATGAATTCTATTTTAGACATTTATTTTATTTATTTTAGAAAGTGAGAGCCCCGAGTCTTAGAAAAGTTCAGCAGAGCGCCCCAAAGTCAGTGGCAGGGCCAAGACTAGAATCTCCATTTCCATAACCCCAGTGCAATGAGCATTTCAGGAGGGAGAACCCATCTGGAGGAGACATCCTGGTACAGGGGAAAGAGCCTGCCTCTGGGGTGGGGGTGTGCAGAGGACCTAGGTTCGAATCCTACCTGGGCTGCCTACTTAAACAAGACACTTCCCATAGCCCTGTGCCTCAGTTTCCTCATCTGTAAAATAAAAGGTTGAACTAAATCGGTGATTCCCAAAGTGGGCGCCACCGCCCAGTGATCCAGGGAGACAGTGATGGCCACAGGTGCATTTATCTTACCTATTAATTGCTATTAAAATTAAAAAAAAATTTCCAGGGGGTGAAGTAATATATTTCTGGAAAGGGGGCGGGAGGCCAAAGAAGTTTGGGAACCCCTGGATTAGGTGATCCCTCCCTGTAACCCTCTGGATCACTGGGCTTTCTGCTTCAGTGAATGTGGAAGAAAACAGAGGAGGGGGACCAGCAGCAGACACGTCGGGGCCAGGGAAGGCAGGGTTAAGGGAATGAGGGAGAGGAGAATGAGAGCAGGGTTGGGCCACGAGCCCATTCAGAAAGTGGCCGGCGGACCGCTCGGACCGCTGGTGGCTTCGGGGGTGCCAAGGGCGGGCAGGCCCAGGACTTGGCAGCTCTGAACAGAAGGGATTTATGGGGAAGGAATCTTGTCCTTTTGGGCCTCGGCGCCCCGCCCCCATGGCCCTCTGAATTAATGATTAGGGATGCATTAGGTTTCGACACTCTGAGAACTCGGGCCCTGGATGGTCTTAAAGGATCCATTATTAATGAGGCCTTCTTGACTGGGTCTTGCATTCCTGAGCGGCCGGGGCTGCCCAGGCTGCCTTAAACACTCCCTCCTCCTCCTGTCCTCCTCCCAAGAGAGCTGGTGCCCTGCGGGGAGCCCCCCCACCCCCAGCATGTTATGTAACTGTATTGTTCCGAGTGATGTCTGCTGGGCAGCCACAAGGCTGCCCATGAGTCCAAGGGCTGCCGCTCTGTCGGCCGGCCGGCCTCCGAGGTCCCCGGCCAAGAGCCCGAGCCCGCCGGCTCCTGGCTCACGGCTTTCCCACAGGTGTCCCTTCCTGGCTTTTTCTAGCAGCAGAGAAACAAGCCCAAGAGGCCAAGGGCTAGCGGTGCCACGGCCCGCCCCCTCCGAGGAATGTCCTGTTGGGCCTGAGCCAGGACATTCCTGAGGCCAGAGACGGCTCAGGGTCCGAGGCCACTTGTGGGATTTCTTCTCGGGCTGGCCCGGCCGTTCTGGCATCCTGCTTTGTCAAGAGCAATTATTCTAAGCCCCTTCGCAGGGCAGGAGATGGGCTTAGGGGTCAGAGCATCCCGGAAAGCTGTTTCTGGGCTGAGCCGAGGCTGAGCCCCACCGGGAGGCGGCACCGACGGGAGGACGATGAGCTTGTGTTCGACGGGCATCTCGGTCAAAGGGGAAGTGGCCGCCCGTCTCCTGTGAGCGCCCGGCGCCGGGGGATCAGGGCCAACCGCCAGCCGGCCCTGGGCCTGGGTTCTGCTGGCCGTGGATGCAGCCTCCGCTTCCCCGAGGCTCCGGTGGACCCAGGCTGCGTCCAGCAAGAGGCCCTGTCCAGAGCTTCCTTCCTCCCACACAGGGCCAGAAGGAGAAGCCTGGGGGGCCGACCAGTGCCTGTGCGGGGCAGCCCCCCTGCCATGGGAGCGACTCATGGAAAAAAGGTAGGAAGCCCCAACCCGTTAGCATCTTTGGAACCGGCAGCAAGCGACGCTGCCAAGTCCTCGAACCCGGCCCTTTGGGCGAGACATTTCTCGGCTCTCCATCAATCTCCTCCTCTGTAAAGGGAAGTGTTGGGGGGGGGCTGCGGATCTCTAAATCCTTTTCTTTGGTCGGGTACTAAGTTTGGCCTCAGGATGACGGCTCCCTCCAAATATGGCAGCTTTCGATTGCGGGGGAGAGACATAACGATGGGTAAAAGGGATGTCTCTGAGGACTCGGTCAGGGATCTCAAGCAAGTGACTTTAAACTGCCTGAGCCTCAGTTTCCACATCTGTAAAAATATGGATCCCAAAAGAAGGATCCAATGAGATACACTAACTAGGTAATGCTCTTTGCAAACCTTCAAGTCCTGCATAAATATGTAATTATTGTCATGATTAGGGGGGCGATCCAGGCCTTTTTTCTTCTTTTTTTTTTCTGTCTCTTAGCTGGGTAGTACAGTGGATAGTGTGCTGGACTGGGAGTCAAGAAACCTGAGTTCTAATCTTAGCTCAGACACAATTCACTAGTTGTATCATCCAGGGCAAGTCAACTAACTTCTTTCTGCCTCAGTTTCCTCCTCTGTAAAATGGGGATAATAATAGCACCTACCTCGGGAGACAGCTGTAAAGATCAAACACAATAATCTAAGTAAAGTGCTTTGTAAACTTTTCTGGGCCTCTAGGCACAATAGCTCTGATCTCGGGCACGTTTCAGGTAGCCCCCACATAGGGAGAGGTTGGAGGCCATCGATCCTAGGGGACCATGATCAAGGGGGCACCCACGGTCAGTGTCCAGCCTCTGCTTAGATGGATGCCCAGATTCGTACAGTTGGTCTGAAGCCACTGAAGAAGCCAGAGAGGGGTTGGTGATGTCAGATAGGCCACACGATGAATTAGCAGGGACTCAAGAGACAAAGGAAGGTGGCACAATGGATAGAGCACTGAGCCAGGAGCCAAGAAGACCTGAATTCAAATCTGACCTGTGTGAACCCAGGCAAATCACTTACCTTCTGTTTGCCTCAGTTTCCTCAATGGCAAAAGGGGGATAACAACAGCTCCTAGCTTCTAGGTTTGTTGTGAAGCTCAAATGAGATAATATTTGTGAAAAAGCACTTAGCATGGTGCCTGGTGTTTAATGTCTTTCAAATACTTATTCTCGCCTCTCTCCGTCCTCCTTCTGGGTGCCTCATCTGTGAAATGGGGATAAGGAAAGCACCAACATTCCCATTCCAGGACTGCTGTGAGGATCAGATGAGATAATGCATATAATGTGCTTAAAAAAACCCAAATCTCTATAAATGTGAGTCAGTCAACAAGCATTCATTAAGAGTATAGTATGCACTACACTAAGCACTGAGGATGCAAAACAAGGTGAAAACATGATGTCTGGCCTCAAGGAGCTCACATTCTAAAAGGAGAAACAAGATGCAAACAATTCTGCACATACATACATAGATGGATAGATATGGAGAGGGGAGAAAGAAAGAAAGAGAGAGAAA
>NC_058130.1:21568369-21582464 GCF_016433145.1 Gracilinanus agilis | reverse complement strand
AGAGAGAGAGAGAGAGAGAGAGAGAGAGAGAGAGAGAGAGAGAGAGATTGAGAGAGAGAGATTGAGAGAGATTGAGAGAAGTGGGAGAGAGAGGAGTAAAGAGGATGAGGAGCTGGGGAAGTAGAGATGGGGGAATGAGGAGGAGGACCCAGAACAAGTTACCGGCAACCAGCTTTTTGCCGGGAAGTATGGCCAGCAAGGGCCGCCCTCCCCCAAGCAGACTTTCCATGTGTCTTTGTTCTCTCTGATCAATGAACAATCCAGAGAGCACTTCTCCTTCCCAAATCCCCGGGCTCACAAGACCCACAGAGCTGGGAACAATGGCCCACCGGCTGTCCATTGGTGGAATGCCAAGCTATGTGCAGAGCTCAGGACTCTGCAAACTCTAGGCAGGGACACTGGCCACCATTTTATAAAGGATGGATTTTAAGAGGATTGGTTGGAAGGGGAGAGAGAAGCACTTCGCAGTCATGAGAACACTGGCCTCTGATCTTCTATTTCATGCCTTCCAAAGCACATCTCTGGAAAGTAGTTAGTGCAGATATTATCAAGCCTGTTTTTACAGATAAGGAAATAAAGAGATTAAATGATTTACCAGCTGGTACAGAGCAAGTCTTATCTCCAAAGTAAACTCTGCACCTACCACACTATTTTTTCCAGTTGAGTACAATGGACAGAGCACTGGCCCTGGAGTCAGGAGGATTTGAATTTGAGTCCCAATTTGGACCTTTACTAGCTCTGTGACCCTGGAAAAGTCACTTCATCTCTCTCATCCTCAGTTTCCTCAGCTGCAAAATGGGGATGTTGACCTCACAGGGTTGTCATAAGGAATCAATGAGAACTTTTGTGAACCATAAAGCACTACTTGGATGTTAGTGATTAAGCCCCGATTTCACATATTCGTATTATGCCAACGTGGAGGTGGTGTTGTGTGATGATGACAGTAGATAGAGTGCTGGGCCCTGAGCCAGAAAGACCTGGGTTCAAATCTCATCTCCAAAACACATTGGCTGAGTGAGTGACTGGGCAAATGAATTGGCTTCTCTAACTCCCAGATAACTCGTAAGGACGGTCTACCAAATGGGAGACTTAGAGTGGGAACTCCCAGCCCAGAATCCCTTCCCCTGCTAGACCTGAAGAGCGATGGATGCACAGGCATCGTAGTCAGTGCCTGCTGTGTGTGAGGCTCGATGGGCATGCAAAGAATTTATTTTCAGCTTAGGGGAAGCAACACGTCCAGCTCTAAATGCAGATAAAACTCCTGGAGGTTATTAGAGATGGAACAGAGACACACAGGCGGCTGGGCGGCTGGGGATGGGGTAGAGGTGTGGAAAACGGGGGGCCTCCACTGAGTTTTTTTTAACCCTTGTACTTCGGTGTATTGTCTCATAGGTGGAAGATTGGTAAGGGTGGGCAATGGGCGTCAAGTGACTTGCCCAGGGTCACACAGCTGGGAAGTGGCTGAGGCTGAGTTTGAACCCAGGACTTCCTGTCTCTAGGCGTGACTCTCAATCCACTGAGCTACCCAGCTGTCCCCTCCACTGAGTTTTGAAGGAAGCTGGAGATCCCACGAGGTGGGAAAGGTGGAGGAAAAGTGTCCACTCATGGCGGACAGTCAAAGGCCAGATGGAAGGAGGAAATGACTGACAGGTAAGGAAGAGAAGGAAGGAGGATCCCAAACACCTCGACACAGTTTTAAGCTTTACTTAAGAACTAAGACTCGAGACACCTGGCACTCAATCACGGTCAGTCATATCGGACTCTTCGTGACCCCATGTGGGGTTTTCTTGCCAGAGATGACCACGATGGCTTTCCATTTCCTTTTCTAGCTCATTTGACAGATAAGGAAAGTGAGGCAAAGAGGGTGACGTGACTTGCCCAGGGTCACCCAGCGAGTGCCTGAGGCCAGATTTGAACTTGGGTTTTCCCGACTCCAGCCCAGCGCTCTATCCACCGTGCCACCAGGTTGTGTCTGGGATACCCTAAAGAGGATGTGAATGGGAGAAACATGTGAGTCTGGAAAGGCAGGCTGGAGCTGGATTAGGGATGCTTTGAATGCTGAAAAGAGAACTTTATATGTGATGCTAGAAGTGATAGGGAGCCACCGAAACTTCTGGAGGAGGAGAGTGACATGATCAGACTTGTGCTTTACTAATAGTAGATTTGGGTACAGTTGAGGGGCTCTGATGGATAGAGAACCAGGCCTAGAGATGGGTTCAAATCTAGCCTAGCAGTGTGACCCTGGCCACAGTTAAGTCACTTAACTCCCCTCGTCTAGCTCTTACAGCTCCTCTGCCTTGAAACAGATACTTAGCATTGATTCTAAGGCAGAAAGTAAGGGTTAAAAAAAATTGATGGGAAGAGGAGGACACTAGGAATTAATGGGGTGGGGAGCAATTGGGAAAGATCTTTGCAGAAGATAATTTTTAGTAGCCAGCTAGGTGGCTCAGTGGATTGAGAAAGTCAAGCCTGGAGATGGGAGGTCCTGAGTTCAAATCTAGCCTTAGATACTTCCTAGCTGTATGATCCTGGAAAAGTCACTTAACCCCCATTGCCTAGCCCTTTTCACTTTTAAAACTTGGAACTAATACATAGTATTTATTCTGAGACAGAAGGTAAGGATTAAAAAAAAAAAAAAAAGGAATAGTCGATTTGGAGTTAGAACGTTCCACACTGGCTACTCAATCCCTGTGGGACCCCAAGCACGGCACTGGGCTCCACTCTCCTTCCTGGGGAAATGAGAAGATTGGAGGAGATGAGCCCAGGGCCCTTCCAGCTCAGAGCCGGGGCTCCTAAACGAGGAACCCAAGTCAGGGGTTAGGCGACCTTTTTGAAGACACTCCGCTAATTAGTGTCAGAGCAAGGACAGAAGGCAGCAGCAGCTAGCGGCACTGTCTGTCTCATCTTCCTGAGTTCAAGTCCAGCCTCAGACTCTTACTAGCTTTGGAACCCAGGACAAGTCACTGAAGCCTCAGTTTTCTCATTTGTAAAACAAGCTGGAGAAAGAAATGGCCAGCAGCACCAATGATGGTTGCCAAGAAAACCCCAAACGGGGTCCCAAAGACTGAAACAGCTAAACGACAAGGACAGACGCCAGGCGGTCTGACTCCAAGCTCCTTAAGGATTTCTCCATCCCAGAAGAACATTATCTCGCCCATTTTGAAGGAGGGGAAAATCTTCTTCGTCCTTGACTTTCCTATTTCTCCTTTGGCTGTACATTCTTTCCAGAATCGGCAACCTAAACAGATTTCTTTGTGATGTCGAGGGACACACAGCTGGCTCCATCCAGGCAGAACATTGATTTAATCTGAATGACGCTAATGGACTCGTCCATTTATTTTTCTTTAATAAGTTATATCGATGCCATTTGTTTTTACGAGATCATCGTTTCCAGACACTGCAGGGCTGCCTCACCTCCAGTGCCTTGGAAGCAAACCCTTCCTCCTAACAAAGAAAAGGAACCAAGAGACAAACAAGGCGCAATATTCTGTGGCTTCCTTATCTTTATGAGGAAGAAAAGGGGGTACATTCTCATCTCTCTTTTTCAAGAAGCAAACTTGAAGTAAATGGGTGGCATAGTTCATAGAGCAATGGACCTGGATTTGAAAAACCTGAGTTTAAATCTTCTTCCAGACACTTTCTAGCTGTGTGATCCTAGACAAGTCATTAAAAAAAAAAATCTCTTCCTGCCTCAGTTTACTCATCTGAATAATTGGGATTTTAATAGGGGTTACTATGATGACAAAAGGAAATAAGATACATAAATCTCTTTATATAAACCTTAAAAGGCTATCTAAAAGTTAATAACTATTATTGTCTCCCATAGAACTTAATTTGGATTTTTGGTACTCTTCTTTCCATTTTTTTTTGTTGTTGTTGTCATTTTATTCGTACCCAGCTCTATGTGATCCTATTTGGGGTTTTCTCGGCAGAGATACCGGAGTGGTTTGCCATTTCTTCATTTGCAGATGAGGAAACTGAGGCAAACTTTCCTTGGTGTCTATGTTGCATTCTACTCTTACCTGCCATGAACCTCTCCATTTACACGTGAGCAAAGTTCTTTATGAGGCCTCAGGAAACATGGTGGTAAGGGAGCAGAGCCCCTGAGAGCCAGGAAAGGGGCACAATCTAGAACGTCTTCCTATACACGCATGCATACATGAATATATTTATATGTATAGATATATACGTTTTTAATAGGCAAGTAAGTATGCTTTTGTGACGGAAGAAAGATCTATGACTCATAGAAATAAAGAATGAAGTCCTGCTCCAATCGCCCACATGCAGGCTGAGCAGGAATGATGGGTGTGGACCTCTGGCCAAGCAGTGACCACTCCCCTCCCTGGCCAGCCTCCTTCCCTGTGGGAATGCCACAAGAGGGGACCCCAATGCTAATGAGATGTCTGCTCCTGGCTTGTCCACACGGAACGTTCTCTGACATTCTCTCCCTCAGGAAGACCTGGTTGGGATGGGGAAAGGCTGAGTGAGGGCATGGAATGACCTGGGCAGCAAAGGGCAGCTTTATGGAATTTTCAAACATTCTGGAGGATCTGGAATCAACCCATCCATCAGCAAGCATTTAGTCAAGACCTACTATGTGTCGGGCACTGCCAAACACTTAGGAAATAAAACCAAAAATGTAAATCATTCCCCTCCAAGGACTTCACGTTTTATCAGAAAAAAAAACCAGCATATGCCCATCTAAGCAGACGCAGATAGAAGGGAAATAAATGGAAAGTCAGGCTGGAAGTCAGGAAAGGCTTTCTGGAGGAGGAGGCATCTAGACTCTAAGACACAGAGGAGGCAGCTAGGTGACTCAGGGGTTTGGCTACCCCGAGAAGACAGAGCTGGGAGCAAGGAATGGAAACTATAGAGATGCCATTTTTTTTGGCTTAATCCCTAAAAAAATTCCTAATAATTATGGCTACCAATATTAGATGGTGATCATCTGTGAAAACTTGGCTACTCTCAGCGATGCACAGATGTGGGACAATCCTGAAAGACTTATGACGGGGAATGCTACCCACCTCCAGAGAAAGAGCTGTTGCTTGGGATGGATGTGAATGAAAGCAGACTCTCTTTCCCCTCAGTGTATTTACGGATTTATCTGCGGGGCTTGGTTATGCATGAGTGGGCTCTTACAATGACCAATACGGAAGGGTGTTTTCCATGACATTAAAAATAAAATGTTTAAAAATCATCATTATAATTATAATTATTGTGATAATATATAATATGTTATATTATATTTTATTATATACATTATAACACTCAAGTGGAGTGACCTGCCACATGAGGTCTGTAATATAGAAAATGGCAGCATGTCCCCTGGAATTCTGGGTGAGGCTTGACCCTGTATTTTGCAGGAATTCCATGCTGCCATTTTCTAGATTACAGGTCATGGTTCTCCCTTTCCTTGAGCTAAAGATTTAGGTCCTCTTGTTGAGGTGGCCAGGTGACAAGGTACATAGAGTACTGGACTTGGAGAAGGAAGAACCATGTCCAAATCTTGTCTCAGACATTTGGTAGCTGTGTGACCTGGGGCGAGTCACCTATCTCAGCCTCAGTTTCCTTGTCTGTAAAATGGAGGCACCAAGAGCACCTAGTTCACAGAGAGAGATGTGAAAGTTAGCCACTATTATTGTTGCTGCTGCTGGGTTATGATCGCTGCTGGGTTATGTGTTGAATAAGTTGGCCTAAAGGTCCCTTACAACTCTCAGATGCTGGGATTACATGAGTCTTTTATCACTAAGTAAATCTGTTTAATCTTTAGAAGGAGACTTCAGTGGGATCAAAGAGCATCATTCAGCTGAAGGGGATTTGCTGCTTCCCACACTTCTCCAACACTATCAGAAGTTTTCAAACAGGTCCACAGGGCTGAAGATCCCATAAACAACCTTGCTAAACTTCAGATAGTCCCCAGGCAATTGTTCACTGAATTTTTGATGTCCCTCTCAAAGGAGGAGAACAAGATTACAAGCTTCTGATGTCTGTCCCGGGAACACGGATACCATCCAAATGAAGGAAATTCCAAAGGATACAACACACAGATTCCTAATCATCTTTGTAGCCTTCAAATCCATCCTCTTGTCTTCATTCAGAACCATACTTCGAATGGCTCAAACAGTAACCTGCAGCATTTCTAAAGACGGGGTGGAGGAAGGAAGGAAGGGAGGGAGGGAGGAAGGAAGGAAGGAAGGAAGGAAGGAAGGAAAGAGGGAGGGAGAGAGGGAGGAAGGAAGGAAGGTTAGAGGGAGAGAGGAATAAAGGGAAGGATAGAAGAGAGAGATGGAATGGACATAGAACACATTTATTTTACCGATCTAATGATAATAATAATTATTGCCTAATGTTTAGATGTCATGGAGTCCAGCACCCTTATTCTACAGAAAAAGAAACAAGTGCCTGGAGAAGTTAAATAACTTGCGCCAAGTCAAATAGGCAGCAGGTAGCAAAGGTAGAATTCAAACCCTTGATTCCAAGTCTTGTGTTCTTCCCAGTAATGGATGTGATTTCTTTGGACTCAAAATCCCAGTTTTTTAACCCCTGCCCACAAATCCTATTTTCTGACCATTTTTCCAATTGAATGAGCAGAGGACCTGTGATTCTGACAACTCAGAGGAACTCTCTCACTCTAGCCCTAAGGGAAATCACTATCTGTGACTTAGTAGACGGTGTCTTGTCACAGATGTAGAGCTTGAAGGGACTTAGCAGTCATCCAGGCCAGTATCTTTTTAAATAGTAGATAACTGAGGCACATAGAGGTTAAGTACCTTAACTCTTGATCATTCAGTCAGTGTCAGAGGTCTGGATTTGAATTCAGGGCTTCCAGACTCCAAACTCAGCACTCAACCCACTTTACCAAGCTTCCTGAACTCTCATATATTACCATCAAAACGTTCATCCTTCTTATTTAATTCCACAAGAAAACAGGCTCCCAGAGAAGAAAGTCAGGGGGGGAAAGCAGGTCATTTTAATGGAGGAATCACTAAATTTGATAAATGACTTGAAACTCACAGTAAGTTGTGTAAGACCCTAAGCTCTATACAGCTGGCTGGGCCATCTTTGATCCCCAAACAATTATCTTTTCTGATGATGAATGAGATTGCTTTCGAAATCCTAATCCTGCCTAGTTCTGCATATTTTCCATTTCAGCGAGCCCCGAGTTAAATGGGGCATATGGAAACAAATTGGAAAGATGGCCCTGCTCTGACTCAGCTAACTTTGCCAGCCAGTCATGAGCAGACACCCTTCTGCCTCCCCATTAAGGCTGAAATTCTTTCAGGGCTAAAGAAGGTCAGCCTCCCCCAGGCAGAAACCATTCCTCTCTGTCTTCTTGGAGAAGCTGCTGCTCCTGTTGGGGTTCGCTTTGGTGCGGACAGTGAAAGTTTCTAGAAGAGGATCCTTAACCTCTTCCGTGTCATGGCCTCCTTGGGCAACCTGGTGAAGATGTCCCCGGGATAAGGTCTTTAAAGGCACCGAAGAAAACACCGAGGATTACAAACGAATTCTGCTGGAGCACAATTAGAGAAAATAAAATTTGAAACTTAGTTCATAGACCCCAAATGAAGAAATTCTAATGTCAGAGTACCCCAGGGGAAACGGAGGTCAACATCCCCATGGAGGGAACCTAGAATCCTGGGTCATAGAGTTCCATCTGGAAGGGACCCGAGAGGCTACCTAGAACAATGTGCCTGACACAAGGTAGACACTCGATAGACGTGTGTTGAGTGATTCACACATCTGGGCATTTTAATTGATTTTTCATATTTTGGGGCCTTTTTGTGTTTCCATAGCAGTCATTTCCCGAGCTACCTCTAACGTCTCCTTCGTAATATTCATTTCTTCATCTAGAAAGCCTATAACAAGTTCTGAGAATAAAAAGAAAGACTTAAAAAACCTCCCATTTTTGCTCTCGAGGAGCTCATAATCTAATGGGAGAGACAACATGAAACCGGCTGTAGATAAACCATAAACATGGAGGGAGACGGGAGATGGTGGGCATTAAGGTTAAAAAGGATTTCCCACCCTTACCACTCTTCCACCTATGAGCCAATACACAGAAGTTAAGGGTTAAAAAAAAATAAAAATATATATAAAAAAAGATTAAAAAGGATTGAAATGTCTTCTTGCAGAAGGTGAGACTTGAGCTGATACTAAAAGATTCTAGAAGGGAGAGATGAAGATGGGAATGGGGGACAGTCGGGGGCAATGCATAAAGTCAGGAGACGAGCATCTTGTGTGAGAAACAGCCCTGAGCCCGATCACAGAGGACGTGGAGAGGAGGAAGGTGTAAGACGCCTAGAAAGTAGGAAGGGATCAGGTTATGGAAGGCTTTAAAAGTCGAACAAGGTTTTATATTTGATCCTAGAGGTACTAGGGAGCCACTGCATATTATTGAATAGAAAAGCGACACAGATCTGTACTTATGTTCAGACATTTCTCAGTCACATCCAATTCTTCATGACCCCCTTTGGGGTTTTCTTGGTAAAGATACTGGAGTGGTTGGCCATTTCCTTCTCCAGTTCACTTGACAGATGAGGAAACTGAGGCCAACAGGATGAAGTGATTTTTTTCAGTCACAAAGCTAGTATCTAAGTATCTAAGGCTAGATTTGAATTTTGGAAGATGAGTCTTCCTGACTTCAGGACCAGTGCTCTACCCATCGCTGCTGCCCTGGATCTGTTCTCAATGAAGATCATCTTGACGCATGAATGGAGGGTGGACCGGAGTGGGGAGAGACTGGAGATGAGGAGACCTACCAGAATTGCAACAGTCTGAGTGTGAGGTGATGAGGGCCTGCACCAGGGGGAGGGCATTGATAGAGGAGAGAAGAGGATGTAAAAAGAGATTTTATGAAGGTACCAACAACTGACTGGAAATGTGAGATGAGAGAGAGTAAGGAGTCGAGTATGACGCTGGGTTACAAGCCAACAAGTAACTGGGAAGATGGTGGTTGTAGGAGGGGGCAGCTGGGTGCCTCAGTGCATTGAGAGCCAAGCCTAGAGATGGGAGGTCCTCAGTTCATATCTGGCCTCAGGCTCTTCTTCGTGGCCCAGGGCAGGTCATTTAACCCCCAGTGCCTAACTCTTACCTTCCATCTTAGAATGAATACTTGTATTGGATCCAAGATGGGAAGTAAGAGTTTAAAAAAAAATGTCATAGAGAAGTTAGGAAGAGGAAGAGGAGAGTTTAGGGGGAAAGATAATGAGTGATAAGGAAAGGCTTCCTTAAGTTGTGGCACCTCATTGGAACATGGAAACAAGCTAGAAATTCCAAGAGACCAAGATATGTTCTTGTTGTGGGGGCCAGCCTGGGCAAAGGCATAAAGATGGGAGATGAAATGTCTTATACACAAAACTACAAATGGGCTAGCCAAGCCAACCAATAGAGCAACATGTGGGTGCAAGCATTCCATGCCCATAGTCCCCCATCACTCTACTAAGAGAATAGAAATGTGCTTCATTAAGATCGGTCATTGTGTTGGGATTCAAGAATGTTAGAGAGGGAAATGCAACCCACAAAATGATCTGTTCTTGCTGAGCAGATTCTCTTTCTCTCCTATAAATATACTCAACTCAAATGTCATCTCCTCCTTCCCTGATCCCACTCCCTGGAATTGAACCCTCCCTCTGATCTCATTCATTCATTCATTCATTTATCTATCAATCCTTTCAACAGGCACTTTTTGGGTTCAAGGCACTGTGCCTTGTGCTCAACTGGCAGAAATATATGTGATCTATATGTCACTCTCAAAAAATATGTCATCTAATGGAGGAAAAGGTAGTGGGGATGTTCAGCATCTACTGGTAAAGAAAAAGGGTGAGGAAGTCTGCTGGAAGCATGATGGGCCCAGGCAAAGGGTTATCAATGAGCAGTTTGAGGGGGGCCTGATCACTTTCAATGGCCACAGGAGGGAAATGGGGGACATGAGATTGAGAAAAGACTTCCAGGAAGAGGGGACCCCTTCACAGTGAGTAAGAAAATAAGGAAAGGATTTCAATAGTCAAGGGAAGCTCCCAACAACAGAATGGGCAAAACACAGAAGTGGGAAAGGGAGAAATAAGAATGGGGTAAGAATTGGTCAGCACCTGCTCTGCAGCTTACATTCTTAGAGTATTCCCTGAAGTATGTATTGGTCTAGTCACACAACTAGTATGTGTGAGACACAGGACTTGAATCCAGGGCTTCCTGGCTATGATAAAGAAAGCTTCCTGGCAGCTTTCCACACTGCCTCATATATTTATATGTATAAATGCCTTATCTCTCAAACTCAACACCTGAAGGCAATGACTTATTTATTTCAAATTAGTTTACCTTGCACAGTTCTAAATGTTTAATGTGGATTTGAATTGAAAGGGGAGATGATTGAGAGAAGATTAGAAAGATAGGTCAGTCAGATGATGGAAGACCTTGAATGCCAAGGTCATATCTTATTCAATAGGCAATGCAGAGTTCACGAAGATATTCCAGTAAAACAGTTCCATTGATAAGTATTTGTTTTCCTTCTCTCTTCCTCTGAGTTCCCAATGAAGAAAAGAAAAAAAGAAAAGAAAAAGAAACTCTTGTATCAAATGTAGTTTAGGGGGAAAAAATTTCCACCTGGACCATGTCCAGAAAGAATTTCTTCTTTTTCAAGTTCATCACTTCCATGTTAGGAGGCAGGTAATGTTCTTCATCCTTGTGGAGTGATGGTTAGTCGTTGTATTGGTCAGTTAGTACATCTTTCAAAACTGTTTATCTTGATAGTGTTTTTGTTATTGTGTCAGTGCTCCTGGTTCTACTCACTTCACTCTGCATTAGTTCAAAGAAGTCTTCCTGGGTTTCTCTGAAACTGTATCTTTTGCCATTTCTTATAGTCAGTATTTTTTCAGTTGTGTCCAATTCTTTATGACCCATTTGAGGTTTTCTCAGTAAAGACACTGGAATGCCATTTCCTTTTCAGATCATTTTATAGATGAGGAACTGAGACCAACAGGGTGAAGTGACTCACTGAGGGTCACACAGCTAGGAAGTATGTGAGGCCAGTTTTAAAGTCATGAAGATGAGTCTTCCTCCAGTGCTCCAACCATTGTTCCATCTAGCTGCCCTTGTCATTTCTCATTGCACAATATTATCCCATTACCTTCACATGCCATAATTTTTCAACCACTGCCTATTGATAAATACCTCCTTAGAGCAGCAAAAAGAGTTATTCTAAATTTTTTTGTGTTTGGGTTCTTTTTCTCTTTCTTTTATGGACTTGGGATATAGAGCTAGTGGTGGTATTGCTGGGACAAAAAGGGGAAATGGCAAATGCTGGAGGAGCTGTGGAAATTAGGTACATTAATTAATTCTTGATGGAGTAGTCAATTGGTCCACCTATTCTTAAAAACAATTTAAAACCATGCTCCCAAATCTATTAAACTGTGGGTGTTTTTTGACTCAGTATGGGAATGAAGTGAAATGTCAGTTACAGTAACCTCATTTCTCTAATTACTAGTGATTTTGAATAGTGGTTTTTCATATAGATATCGATACTTGAAACTTCCTGTTCATATCTTTGTTCATTTATCAATTGAAGAATACTTCCTCTTCTCATCTCTTTGAATCAATTCTTTATATATCTTGGAAGTGAGATATTTATCAGAGAGCCTTACTATAAAAACAATTTTTCTCCAGTTAATGGTTTCCTTTCTAATCATAGCTGCATTGGTTTTGTTTGTGCAAAATCTTTTCAACTTTATGCAATAAAAATTTGTTTTATTTTCTGTGATTCTCTCTATCCCTGAAGATTTGAATTGTAATCTCTTCCTTCCTTCTTTAAGTTGTTCATGATATGATCTTCTATATTTAAGCCATTCATCCATTATTCAAGAATCCAAATGAATCTATTGGGAAGGTGTTAGTCTCTAAATATGGCCAGAGTGCTTTTCAGTTTTCCCAGCAGTTTTTGTTGAATCAAATGAGTACTAATGCCAGCAGTTGGAGTTTGGGAGTTTGGGGGAAGGCTACAAGCTTCATCTGCTTCTGCATGTTGTATAACCTGTTCCAGTGATCTGCTTCTCTATTTTTGGCTAGTTATAAAATAATTTTCATTTTATTTTATTTTATCTTATTCAAAGATATTCTATTTTCCCAATTACATGTCATAACAACTTTCAACACACGTTTTCCAAAATTATAAGATCCAAATTGTCTCCCTGCTTCCCTCCTTTCCTTCCCCTCTCCCAGAGATGGTAAGCAATTTGATCTGGGTTATGCATGTATTATCATGCAAAACATACATCTATATTGATCATTTTAAAATAATTTTCATAATTGCTGCTTTGCAGTATAGGTTGAGATCTTACACTATGAGGCCACTTTCCTTTCTAACTTTTTTATTATTTCCCTTGATGTTCTTGAACTTTCATTCCTCCAGATATTTCGTCATTAATTTTTCAAGCTCAATAAGTAATACTTTGATAGTTTGATTGGCATGGCACTAAATAACTAAATTAACTTAGGCAGTGTTGTCATTTTTATTATAGTTTCTCAATCTATCCATAAGCAATTAATATTTATACAAATATTTAGGTCTCTATTTCCATAAAGAGCTTTTTGTGGTTATATTTATATAACCACAACAATTAAGATATGATCTGATCAAGTGAGTGTATCATGTGGCCAACCTTCTAAGGTGCTGGACATTGAGCTTCTATCAATTTAACATAGAAAGCACATTTCTGGCTAGGATAGTCATTGGACCTGGGATTTCAATGGGAACTCTCAGAAGAAGAATCTCCCCCTTCTAATGCAGGATTGCTTCTCCTCTGCAATTTAGGGTCTTCAAGTTGCCTCGAGCATTGAGAAGTTAAATGACTTTCCCAGAGTCACATGGCCAGTATATGTTGGAAATGGGACTAGAGTCTAGGACTTCTGGACTGTAAGGCTGGTTCTCTAGCCACTACAGGCAGGAAAGTGTTGGACTTTGTTCAAAAATCCCAAAATTCCATTACTTGCTCCCAATTCCAGCTTCTCTTGTATAAATGTCTTCAACAATCTCAGAATGATAGACTCTTATAGGTCATCTCTTCCAACCCCTGGATCCCATACATAAGAAAATAGAGACCTAGAGAGGTTTCTCTTTGTTCTGAAACTTCATTTTTAATATAGAATCAAAAAGTAGTTCTTTTTTCCAGTCCAAGACCATGTTAGGTGAGAACAAAACTATAACTAGGTTGGGATTTGGGTACCAAAGAAGCGAGTTGAGGTGGTACCAAATTTAGTAACACTGACAAGACTGTGTTTCATCAATGGAAAAACAACAGAGCCTAAAATCTAGTTGTTAAGAACAATTAATTAAAATAGAGCACCAGCTGATTATGTACTGGGATGAGCTTTTCCAATATCCTTCCCTATCAATATCCTTCACCAATCCAACTGAGGATATGTTTTGTGATATTTGTTCCCACTAGGGCTTATGGTGGTCGCCAGGGAAGCCCATCTTCATAGTTATGACACTGGGTGATAAGGTTCCTGAAAGGGAGAGATATTGGGATGTGTAAAAATCAGGTAAAGTTGGATTTAGAAGCCATCATATTTTATCCTCCCCTCCATCTTTGCATCTCTCTTTTCTGCATCACAAGAATGAAAGGTTTCATTTCCCCATTATCTAAATGGGTGGCATCATTGATTTATGCCAGATTATGGCCAATCCTTCTTCCCTCTCTGTACATGGACAGACCTTTCTTTTCATCCACATCATTATTCCCTCAGCTCTGGGTGGCATTTATCCATTAAAAAAATATGAGCGGCCCATGAAAATGAGAATGTGATGCAAGTAGGATTTATTATACTTCTATCATGTCCATTTTCTATATACAACTCATCATTAAAGTACTTTTGGAGGCTCATTGGTCATAGCAGGCTCCATTGGGAACCTTTGATGAAGTTACTTCCTAATATATGAAATAGCACTTTAGCAGTTTGGAAGACTGGGTCCTAAATAGTCCTAACTTCATCTTGGAAATGAATTGTCCAAATCTACATCATCTCTGGGGCTCTTATTCTTATGAAGAGGGTCTGAAGGAAGGAAAAAAGGAAGGAAGGAAGGAAGGAAGGAAGGAAGGAA
>NC_058130.1:21544682-21563535 GCF_016433145.1 Gracilinanus agilis | reverse complement strand
GAGAGGAGAGGAGAGGAGAGGAGAGGAGAGGAGAGGAGAGGAGAGGGGAAGGGAAGAGAGGAGAGGGGAAGGGAGGGGAGGGGAGGAAAAGGAAAGATGTAGATGTTAATTATCTTTTAAAACGTGGGTGCCTTAATCCACTGGAGAAGGGAATGGCTGACTGCTGCAGTATCTTTATCAAATAAACTCCATGGTCAGCATTGATGTACCGTGGTCCATGGGGTCATGAAGAGATAGACAACCAATATGGTAGTATGAATTATAGAAAACAAAATTTAAAAAATTAAAATATTACCAAATATCATTCTTAAAGATAACCTGCAATGATGATATAATAAGAATGTGATGATTGCTGTTTCATATATTTAAACAGCAAAGTCTGAACTATTTTCTCTCATTAAATCTTCTCACATACACGGTAGATGCCGAGAGCTTTATCCATATCTCATTGAGTTTGCATGCCCACATTGTCAGCCAATGAACCAAGTGGAGTTGGGTCACCTGAGGAGTTCTCAAGAATCAGTAATACTTCAGACAAAATATTGTCTGTTGTCCTTGCAATATTTTTCAACAGTCAGACAAAAATAATCTAAAAACCAATCTTCACAAACAGCTTTGTCTCCCAAGCTTTCTTAAATGACTATTAAAGAAGTAGAAGGGATAGATGGTTGTCACTTCCTCACTTCTTGAGGATTTTGAAGTCAATAAGCAAACTGATTATAATTTGAAATCTCCTTCTGCATTAACCCACATTCTAGATGATTCTTAGATATTTTGAAGCCACATTGAGTTTTTTCTTTATTAAAAATGTAAGTTCTGGAAGGTTTTATTCTTTTCCAGAATAAACCTGTTTATTAAAAACAGATTAAATCTAAATGAGATTGCTTACCATCTCAAGGGGGTGGGGGTGAGGGTGAAGGAGGGAGAGAATTTGAGATTCAATATTCTTTGGGAAATGTTGGAAGATGTTTCTACATGTAATTGTGGGGAAATAAAATTTTTAAAATTTTAAAAGCAGATTAAAATGTAGTTACTGATGCAGCCACCTTCTTTGATTATTCTCTTCATAATAGCTGGATATTTAGCTAGCTCAGCTCCATCTCTAGTAAATTTAACATTATGAAATTGAACTCAGTTTTTAAAGTGATTGACTCAGCCATGGCTTGCAGAATGAGTTTCTTCACTATCTACTTCATTTCCATTTTCTTTCACTGCCTTCTATAAACTTGAAGGGCTGCCTTACTAAGAAGAAAGCATTTTGGATTGCAATCTTTTAATCCATCCTGCTAAAAGATGCTCCAGCTCTATCAACACTTCTATTCCTTGTAGTTGTTTGGAAAGCACAAAACTGCTACGACTTTGCTTTTTTCTTCTTTTTTTCTATTTGCCTGTTTCCCAATATTCTGCACTGTAGATTCAGGCATCTTGACATCTCATCCTATTTTGAGTTACGGTAGTCACATTCATGCTGTTCAAAGATATCCAATTTTTATCCCAATATAATACCAAGTCTCTTCTTTTTTGTGTGCTGACAGCATCTGAAGTATTCTTCCTTTTGTTCATTTTGTTAGAGATTCTTTTAAAAAATACTATGGCAAGGGCAGCTAAGTGACTTAGTGAATAGAGAACCAGACCTGGAGATGGGATGTCCTGAATTCAAATCTAACATCAGACACTTCCTAGCTGTGTGACCCTGGGCAAGTCACTTAACCTCCATTGCCTAGTTCTTACCACTCTTCTGCCTTGGAACCAATCGAGGCAGAAGATAAGGGTTTAAAAATAAAAATAATATGGCACTCAGCAGCATAGCACACCCACACCCAACCACAGGCAGATACAGATTGACAAGAAGTTGTTGTTCAGTTGCATCCAACTCATCGTGACACCATGAACCTTATTGTCCATGTGTCTCTTCTTGACAGAGACGCTAGGGCAGTTGGCCATTTTCTTCTCCATTAGATTAAGGCAAAAAAAAAAAAAAAAAAAAGGATTAAGCAACATTCCTAGAACCACATAGCTAGAGAGAAGTGTTTGAGGTCAAATTTGAACTCAGGTCTTCTTGACTCCAGGCTCAGTGCTTTATTCTCTGCCTCTGACAAGAAGTATGTTCAACCCTCAACAAGCTCACCCAAGTCACATTCATTGATGAGCCCTGCCATCCTCTTATAATTCACACTAAGTAGAAGTTCATATTATTTGAATGCCCATTAATTGTACCCTAGATCTTCCAGTGTTCTTTTCCCCATTTTCTTTGAGTAGGTAGTATAGATATTAATAACCTCATTTTGATTGAAATTGAAATTGAGCCTGAGGCTCAAAGGGAGAGTCAAATGACTTGTCCCTAGTCATACAGTCAGGACACATCTGAGGTAGGATTAGAGTCTCAGTGGTCCTCTAGTAGAGTGCTCCAGATCTAGCACTCCTCCACTTTGCCACACTGCCTTGGCAAGAGGGTACTGAACTGCCAGAGGCAGGCTCTTAAGGGGAGAAGTGGGAAAGTTTCAAAATAGGAGTATTTTCATGGCTGGGATTTTTTTCTAAATAATTCTAGGATGGATATATCTCTGCCTCTGTCTCTGTCTCTGACTCTGTCTCTGTCTGTCTGTCTCTCTAACTCACTCACTCACTCTGTCTCAGACTTTTGCTGACTCTCAGTGTATCTCTCTTTCTCTCTAGGTCTCCTTCTGTCTGTCTCTCTCTGTCTTTCTCACTCCTTTTTCTATTCTTTCTCCTTTCTTTCTTATTTCTTTTTGTCTGTTTTTCTTCCTTTGTTCTTTCCTTCTTTCTCTGTCTCTTTCTTCTTTCTTCCTGTCTTTCTTCCTCTGTTCTCTCTTCCCTACCCCTGTCTATCTCTCTCTGTCTCTCCCTTTCTTTTTTAATCTCTTTCTTCTTTCTTTTTCTGTTTTCCCTTCCTTTGTTCTTTCCTTCTTTATTCTTTTTTCCTGTCTTTCTTCCTCTGTTCTCTCTTCCCTCCCCCTGTCTATCTCTCCATCTCTCTGTCTCTCTTCTTTCTCTCTCTGTCTCTCCCTTTCTTTTTTAATCTCTTTCTCCTCTTTCTTCTTTCTTTCTCTGTCTGCTTTTTCTTCCTTTGTTCTTTCCTTCTTTCTCTGCCAATCTTTCTTCTTTCTTCCTATCTTCCTTCCTTTGTTCTCTCTTCCCTCCCCTCCCTCTGTGTCTATCTCTTTGTCTCTCCATCTGTCCCTTCTTTCTCTCTGTCTCTCTGTCTCTTGTGTGTGCGTGCGCGCACACACACACACACACACACACACACACACACACACACACACACACACACTTGAGATATCTCCCGGATCTTTCCCAGCTCTTGGCCCCTCTTGGCTGAGCCTTTTGTCCCAGACCACACTGCTGTGAGGACTCGGCCCGAGGCACAGGGTCTGACACTGTCTAAGGGTTTTCATTAGTCATGGTCTGAGAGTTATCTGGGGGGCCTCTGATTTTAATGAGTCCTTTGGCATTTGGGACTTGATGCTTAGCCATTTCGGTGACTAACTTCCTCTGCACGTCATGTTGACATCAGGAAGCCTGAATCACGGAGCCTTTCCCTACCGAGCTAAATGTGGCGGGATGGGGAGCCCCGACTCTGATCTCTGGCAGCCCTGGAGAAGATTTTTAGGCTGAAACCGGAGGCTTTTGATACGGGCCATAATTGGCCTCTGCTCCTTTATAATTTTAGTATAAAATGGTACCCTGGGTTCCCGGTTCCACAGGGATCAGAGACTAAGGGACTGGGGTGAGTGAACAGAGTTCTGATCCCCAAGTTCCAGGTATGAGGGGGGAAAGGAAGAATTCGGAGACACAAGGCCTTTCTAGTATTCCTGAAGCCATATTTTTTTAAACCCTCACCTTTCGCCTTGGAGTCAATACTGTGTATTGGCTCCAAGACAGAAGAGTGGTAAAGGTAGGCAATGGGGGTCAAGTGACTTGCCCAGGGTCACACAGCTGGGAAGAGTCTGAGGCCGGGTTTGAACCCAGGACCTCCTGTCTCTAGGCCTGGCTCTCACTCCACTGAGCTACCCAGCTGCCCCCTCCTGCCGCCATATTATGTAGCCATTTCTTTGGCCTTTAATTACAGCTGACCCTGCTGGGAGCGCCATGGAAGGGAGATGACTTTGTAGTCTGAGGACTCTTTAAAATCAATTAGCTCTGGAGAAGGGCATCCAACACCCTCGCTGGGGTGTTGTAAGGAAAGAGCTTTTATTGTTCTATAAAATTGTGAGCTGTTGTTGTCACTGAAGGGGCCACCATTTGAGGCCATCTAGGTGTGGTGAAGGAATGGGTGGCTCCGTCGCCTGTCCTTGGGAATCTTGGGAAACAAGCCCAGGTGATCCGATAAACCTCACTCAGATGCCCCGGGGAGACGGAAGGAACAGAGACAGCCGGGAAGAGATTGGGGCACACATCCTCCCCTCCCCGAGCCTCTAGGCCTATGGTCCGTGCTAAGGCCAATGGAAGGCACGCTGGGCTGGCATGGGGGAAAGACATTATTCTACCTCGATAATGGACCGTGGGCCAACGCAGGATTGGAGAGAGAGACCTCCATCTCTAGGGAGCCGCGGTCCCTCACTAAAGCGCCGTGGTCCCTCACTAAAGCGCCGCGGTCCCTCACTAAAACGCCGCCGTCCCTCACTAAAGCGCCGCCGTCCCTCACTAAAGCGCCGCGGTCCCTCACTAAAGCGCCGCTGTCCCTCTCTAAAGCGCCGCGGTCCCTCACTAAAGCGCCGCGGTCCCTCTCTAAAGCGCCGCGGTCCCTCACTAAAGCGCCGCCGTCCCTCTCTAAAGCGCCGCCGTCCCTCACAAGAGACAGGCCAGGTTCAGGGGCAATTCAGTTTGTTGCCTCCCAGAGACATTACCGGACCCGACCAGACCCCTTCCTAGTCTTCTCCAAAGGCGGATTTCGCCCACCTGCAAGCGTCAAGCTAACAAGGCATGTAAGATAAAACAGGCTTATTCGATTGCAAGTAGCCGTGCCCGGGAAGGGGCAGGGCAAGTTTCTACTTAATACTCAGCTTGTTTTCGTACAATGGAAAGAAGAGGAAAATATCACTTTACCAACGAATTCAAACGGGGAAAGGCTGGCATTCATTCGCCTCCCGCAGAAAATAGATTGGAGAGAGCGTGCTGGTTCCCATGTTAATGGGACCCCCAGAAGGCCCTTCTTGTCCTCAGAAAACCACTAGCTCCTGCCTCCCCCCAGCTTTTCAGAAGTGGCTGTCATATCCCTTTCTTAATCAACAGCATCTTCCTTCTGGAGTGCATCAGCCAAGGCAGAATCAATTAACATTCGGGGGAACACAGGGCAGCAGGGTGGCTCAGTGGATAGAGCCAAGCCTAGAGACAGGAGGTCTTGGGTTAACATCTGGCCTCAGATACTTTCTAGCTGTGTGACCCTGGGCAAGTCACAGTTTGCCCAGCTCTTACTGCTCTTCTGCCTTGGAACCAATACACAGTATTGATTCTAAGATGGAAAGTAAGGTTGTTTTGTTGGTTTTTTTTTTTTAATTTAGGGGACAACTAAGTGGCTCCGTGGACAGAAATTGGAGTCAGGAGGTGCTGGGTTCAAATTTGACCTCGGACACATCCTAGCTATGTGACCCTGGGCAAGTCACTTAACCCCCATTGCCCAGTCCCTACTGTTCTTCTGCCTTGGATCCAATACATTGATTCTTGGAACTTGGAACCAATATATTAATTCTGGTTTAAAAAACGATATTGGGAGTTAGGAGCAAAGGGATGGGGTTACTCAAAGCCAGAGCTTCAGGGATGCCACAGAGCTCCACACAGATTTTGGGATTTTCGTGACTCAGTTTCCTCACCAATAAAATGAAGGGTTGGGTTTCAGTGGCCTCTAAGGTCCCTTCCAACTCTAAATCTATGATCTCGAATCCAAAGGGCTCGTTATAGAAATGTGAGCTGCCATTCTACAGCATCCCTCAGATCTTGGGCTCAAAGAAAATGGGTCCATGTCTGGGTCTTCTGGATAGGTCATTGGAGAGTCCCCTTCAAGCACTAAACCATGATGGGAGGGTGTTAGGCGCCTAAGCCCTGGGCAATGGATTTCTTCACCAAGAACCTAAGAGGATCAGGAGTCATAGGAGCACGCTCCTCTTCTGAAAGTGGGGGGAGGTTTTGTGGGGGATCATGGGAAGTTTTGGGGGGTAGGGAATATTTTACAAAGTTCCTTGACTCGAAATCCATAGGCCATTGGTTTTGGAGGCAGCTAGGAGGTACGGTAGCTCCGGCACTGGGCTTGGAGTCAGCATAAACCAGTTCCAGTCTTTCCTCCAGCTCTTATGAGCCGTGTGACTCTGGACAAGTCATTTAATCCCCAATGCCTAGCCCTTACTCCTCTTCTGCCTGGGGACAATTAAACAGTATCGAGTCCAAGACGAAAGGGAAGGGTTTAAAGAAAACTCTGGCTAAATGCCAGCTGGCGTATCATCTTTAGTTTTACTCTCATCATCCCATCATGATTATTGCCACTGACTCTCCAGCTTTGAGATGGAAACAGGGACAAGACTGGACAAGAATTGGCAGGAGGGGGGCAGGAGGAGGGGGGTAGAGCCGTCCAATTCTCCCAACCTGCTTTTCTGCTTTTGTTCCCTGGCCGGTGCTCTTAAACCCACTCATCGGGCTGTTTCTATGACTCAAACAATAATGCTAAGAAGCATGGTCAGAGGTAACTTGGGGAGCTGCCGATAGTCTGAACTTTGACTTAGCCTCCAAGGACCATAGGTAGGGTGGGGCCCCCGGGGTTTTGCCCAAGGACTCTGAGGTCGAGAGGCTGCCAACCACTCCCTCCACAAGTGGGAATTCTGCCCACTAGTTGCTGTAAGCTTTTCCCCAGCCTGCCTCTCTCTATCTATGATAGTGATTATAGCTAACATTTATGCAGCAGTTTAAAGTCTGCAGAGTACTTTATATGCCTCGAGAATCTAGGGAAATGAGTGTAATTATCATGTCCATTTTACAGATGGGGAAACGGAGGCAGAAGTTAAACGACTCTTATATTCTTATATTCAGAGATGATACCATAGCTGTGAACCTAGGGAAATCAGTGTAATTATGATGTCCATTTTATAGATGGGGAAACTGAGGTAGAGGTTAAACAACTCGATAGGCTCACACAACTAATCTGTGGTAGTCTGGTTCTTATATTCAGAGAGGATACCATAGCTGTGAACCTAGGGAAATCGGTGCAATTATGATGTCCATTTTATAGATGGGGAAACTGAGGCAGAGGTTAAACAACTTGACAGGCTCACACAGCTAATCTGTGGTAGTCTGGTTCTTATATTCAGAGAGGATATCATAGCTGTGAACATAGGGAAATCGATGCAATTATGATGTCCATTTTACAGATGGGGAAACTGAGGCAGAGGTTAAACAACTCAACAGGCTCACACATCTAATCTGTGGTAGTCTGGTTCTTATATTCAGAGAGGATAGCACAGCTGTCCTCAAGTATTCTGAAGGAATGTTGTAGCAAAGAAGGATTCGACCCAGAGGGCAGACCCAGAAGCAGAGGATGGAGGTGAATTTAGGCTTGAAAGTCAAGAAAAACTTCCTAAGAAATGGTAGCCCTGCAAAAGTAGAATGGAATGCTTCAGGAGGTAATGAGTTCACCTTCACCACTGAAGGTCTTCAAGAAAAAAACTCGATGACCCTTTGTTGAGCACACTGTAAAAGGAGATTTTCTTTCTCACCCATGGCTCAGAGCTACCAGCTGCTAAGGCTCCTTGTAGCCCTGGGAGGCAGCGAGCCTGTGAGACCCACCAAGCAGTTCCTTTCTTGAGCTAGCAAGGATTCTTTCCAAACAGAGCAGGAACTGTTTGAGCCCTCTCTCGCAGTTTCGGGTCAGCCCTGGGGAGCTGATGAGGAGTTCTGCCAGCCGCCCAGTGCCCCCTGAAAGGAAGGCGGGCCATGGTGAGTCACATCTGAGCCCAGGAGCTGGGCTATTGAATGACAGCCGTGCTGAATGCTGTTGACGCAGAGCTGGGAAGAGGCAAGAGGAGAATAGGCAGCCACAGTTTAATTTCCTGTTTTTCTACCCCCTGCAAGAACCCATATTCTATAATCGCAATTTGAGGACCTGGCAGCCTCAGGGAACAAAGCTCATCACTAATACCACGCTGGGCTTTGCCTGGGAACAATGCTGCCCTTGTCTCCTAATTCAATCCGACAAATATTTTATTAAGTGCACACCCTGGGCGATGCACTGAGCACAACAAGGCCCTGGGAGTCAGAGAGACCCAAGTTCAAATCTTTTCTCCAACACTTACTCATCTACCAACTCTAGCCAGGGCACAGAATCTCAATAAGCCTCAGTTTCTCCATCTGTCAAATGGGGATAACAGCAGCACCTACCTCATGCAGATGAGGATCAAATGAGATCATTCAATTAGAGCATCTTCCCTGTTGTTGCTGATTGGTGAAAGCCCACTAATTCATCAGCAGCCCATCAGGCAATCAGCAAGAAGTTTGTATGTATTAACTGTCAAAGAGTGAGCCATCCAAGGATCCAGGACTATCCAGAGGGATTTAGGACAGAGAATGCTCTCTGTCTCCAGAGCGAGGGCTGGGGGCGCTGCTGGAGGTGAAATATAGATCAAAGCAGATCCTCTTCCACATCAGTTTGTTTATGGCTTAATTGGGGGGGGGGCTGATTTGTAGGAGAATTCTCTTACAACATTGACCCATGTGGAAGTATGTTTTGCATGATAAAACGAGTATATCTGGATTAAATTACTTGTGATCTCCAGGAGGGAGAAGGGAAGGGAAGGAAGGAGGGAGAAATCCGGATCTTCTGATTTGGGGAAACGTATGTAGAAAATTGTTATTACATAGAGTTAGAGAAATGAAATCTCTTTGAATTAAAAAAAAAAAAAAAAGACTACGTGAAGACATTGAACAGTAGAACAAGTAAAGTTCCAGCAGAACATTGTCCCCATAAAGCTAGGGTACACTCTGCTACCAAGGCATGTCTGCAGGGGAGAGAGTGGTCATGCAAAGGGATCACGCGTGAGGAACACCCGCTTAGGGAACACAAGAGTCCAGGGCACAGAGTGGAGCCCTCGCTGATGCCTCTGGTGCTACAAGACCACCAGAAGGGGTGATGGCGGTGCATGGTTTTACTTGGCTTCTGTTGACAAGAAAGAGAATCCCTTCTAGGGGCTGTCCTGTGCTGGTCTCCTGATGACTAAATCTTAGGCATCTGCTGACCAGATAGGCTCCAATTAGCTCAGGTAGAGTGGCTAGAACCCCTCCAAAAACCAGGCAGAGGACCCCACCCCCGGACTAAGATTCAGTCTTGTTGATGCTCTTTTACACATAACCGAGCAACTCAAGATTCTTTCTGATGTATCATAAAAAGGAAGTTGGGCCAGAACAAATGGTGAACTAAGGAGCAATCACTGTTCTCAATTGTCCCAAGCCACATTCCCACAGAGGGCACAGAACTGTCAGGGACCAGATTCCAAGGACTGGAGAAATCCTTAGCAACTTAAGAGAAGGAGAGACCTTCAAAAAAGAACACTCCTGGGGGCAGCTGGGTAGCTTAGTGGAGTGAGAGTCAGGCCTAGAGACAGGAGGGCCTGGGTTCAAACCTGGCCTCAGCCACTTCCCAGCTGTGTGACCCTGGGCAAGTCACTTGACCCCCATTGCCCACCCTTACCAATCTTCCACCTATGAGACAATACACAGAAGTACAAGGGTTTAAAAAAAAAAAAGAACACTCCTTTTCTCCTGGAAGGGCTTGTTCTATCTTCTAGTATGTTGGGTCTTCACTGTGGACATCTGGAAAAAGATAACGAAAGGCAGAGAGGGTCAAGGATGGAGAGGAGAGGACAAGGACAGGAGCTTTTGGGAGGAAGGAGATGATTATCTGGTAGGGGAGGGAGATTTCACAAACTGTGAGGCAAACTCCAGGGGATAAAGAAGTAGAGGCATTTTCCCAAGGATTACTAAGCTGAACTTCCCATATCTAGGTCATCTATGATTTTCTCCCCACGTGAAAGCAGTCAGACAGAAGGTTCACAGAAGCATTACTGATCCTCTTTGAGGCACAAAACACTGTCAAGTGTGCTAAACCATCACCCTTCCCCATATTATCTTCTTCCACTGGAAGTGTCTCTGTGCCTAAAAAAAGATGAGCCACATAAAATATGTATTACCTGAAATCATTGATATAATCTCTAGCAAACTATTTACCTCCTCAGTGAGGGGGAGAAGGAAGGAGAGAATCTAACTCATAAGATGTCAGAAAACAATTGTCAATTTTTTTCTATGTGTAATTGAAAAAATAAAACAAAATCAACTTTTAAAATATTTTTAAAACCAGCCAAATACTTAACCAGATAAAACACTGACCAGTTTACAGTGGCCAGTCTCAGTTCAATGACATGCATCTTGTTTTATTCATTTGTAGAACAGTGTTCTGGTGTGATTGAGAAATGTTTATGATGAGAAATGTGTAAGGAAAGAACTGTAAAAGGCAGCCTCCAAACCAGGAAGGGAGTTCTGTGCAGTTTTCTGAATTCTACCTAATACTTGGGGAGTGAGTGGCTGAGGGGGCAGTGGAGTTCTACCCAGGAAAACAGAATCTCAGAATAGGAAGGGACCTTAGAGTTAATGAAGGCTAACCTGAATGTGAAGCGAAATTCCCTCTGCAATGTCCTTGATTACTATCCATTTGGCTTCTGCTTTAAATACTTCCTCCAGCTGAGGGGGAGACCAGATTGTCACCCTAAAGCAGTCTGCTCTACTTCTGGATTGTTCTCATTGGTAGGGAGGTTTTCCTCACATCAAACCTAAAACTGCCTCTCCTTCCCTTCACCATCAACAAACACACAAACAATCCTTGGGATTTTCCAGAAGCCTCATTTCATTCTGAACTGTAACTTTTCCAGCATTCTCCCTACTGGTCTCGTTTGCTGTTCCCTACATCTGACATTCCACCTCCAACCTCCAGGACTTGGCATAAGCAGATCTCCCATAATTGACAATTTATTCTCCTTACTTCTTAAAATCTCTGTTTCCCTTCAAGGTTCAGCTCAGGTATTGCCTCCGTACATAAGATTTTTCTTTCTTTTTTTTTAACCCTTACCTTTCATTTTAAAATCAATATTCTGTATTAGCTCCAAAGCAGAAGAGCAGTAAGGGCTAGGCAATTGGGATTAAGTAATTTGCCCAAGGTCACACAGCTAGAAAAAGTCTGAGGCCAAATTTGAACCCAAGACTTCCTCTGTCTGGGTCTGACTCTCTATCTACTGAACCACCTCACTGACCCTTGTTCTGGAACTTACGTTATATTGAAGACCTGCAAAGTGCTTTACCTATATTATCTCATTTGATCCTCACCACAACACTGGGAATTAGGTGCTATTGCTATGCCTAGTTTACAGAAGAGAAAACTGAGGCAGAAAGAGATTAAGTGACTTGCCCAAGATCATACAGCTAAAAAATGTAAGACAGGATTTGAATTTGGGTCTTTCCTATTAAAAATCAAGCACTCTAGACACCACCCTGGTAGCCTCTTATATTCATTTTTAGTGTGTCCTCATTGCCATCTGTCTGGGCTGACCTTTTTAAACTTGAACTTCTCAGGGAGTTCTCTGTGCAGGTAGCCACACTGGGCTTTTTAGGCGTTTCCCTCAATTCTTCCTCACTGGATTATTTGTAACTAACTTATAAAAAAATTCCATATTATTCATTTTCAGAAGTGAATAATCTTATAAAATCAAACCCCCAAATCATATACCCAAATAGTCAAAGGATAAATCACATGTTTTCATCTGCATTTATACTTCAACTGTTCTTTCTCTGGAGATGAATAGCATTCTTTTTCATAAGTCTCTCAGAATTGTCTTGGATCATTGTATTGCTCTTAGTAACAAAGTCTATCACATTTGATCATTCCACAATGTTTCAGTTAACTGTGTACAATGTTCTCTTGGTTCTACTTATTTCACTCTGCATCAGTTCACGTAGGTCTCTCCAGCTCTTTCTGAAATCATCCTGTTCATCATTCCTTATAGACCGATAGTCTTCCATCACCATCATCTACCACAATTTGTTCAGCCATTCCCATTTGAGGGACATCCCATTAGTTTCCCATTTTTTGCCACCATAAAAAGCGCAGCAATGAATATTTTTGTACAAACAGTTCCTTTCCCATTTTTTAAAAAATCTCTTTGGGATACAGACATTGCTGGTCAGAGAGTATGCATTCTTTTATAGCTCTTTGGGCATAATTCCAAATTGCCTCCAGAATAATTCACAACTCCACCAGCAATGCATTAGTGTGCCAATTTTGCCACATTGCCTCCAACATTTATTATTTTCCTTTGCTGTCATATTGGCCAGTCTGATAGGTGTGGGGAGGTATCTCAGAGTTGTTTTTATTTGCATTTCTTGTAACTAACTCTTAAGAACTTTTCCCTCCCCTTTCAGAGTCTGAGGCTTACAAGGGAAGAGATAGAGATTGCCTTCCTCTGTCCAACTCTCCCACCTTCACTTACCAGTTGTACGACTCAAACAAACTCTAGACCTTAGTTTATCTCTCCAACCTACCTCACAGAGTGTTTGTAGAGATCAAATGGGAATTACTGAGGTCATCTCTGTGGTACAGTTCCTTTCTCCCCCTATCCTAGCACAATGAGCTCAGTACACAGTGAATACTTACTGGAAAATGGTTGACTGAATGAAGAGCTGCTTTAAAAACTTCCCCCCGCCAAAAATAACAACTAAAAGCACTGGAGCTTTTAATTACCAAAGTAATGTGGGCACCTGGGGTAAGGAACCAAAAATAGTGACTTCAAAACAAACCAGCTTTTTTTAGACAAATTCAATCAAGGGAGAAAGGAAGAAAAACATGGAACCTCGTAGAACAAAGCTTTAGGTAGGGAAAGATCCAGGGAGAACATTTTGTAGGGCAGAGACAGAGACTCTTAGACTCTGGCCCCCATGAGCTAAGATGAGCTAAGATGCTTCTGGGAGCATCACCCCTGAGAAAGAGAGCAGGCTAGGAACAAGCAAGGGAGAATTTCTCCTGGGAAAGAAGCCTACTATCTGGTAGCTTCCTATTTTAAATCATTATTCTAGTTAACTAGGCTCAAGTTCAATTCTTCTGACCCACTGAAGGAATACAAGCACTACCAGTGCCCTCTAAATACAGGTCCCTGGCCTGAGGCAGAGACCTAGTTGTCCTACCTTAGTTGCACATGTGAAACGTAGAATATAGATGACCCCCCGAAAGAGATGTTGACCAACCAATTGAGGGAATACTAAAAGAGAGTCAGTCTATTCCCTTTCTTGACTAGCAAGAACCAGAAAACAGACTTCTCCAATTAATGCCTGTTCGTCTGTACTGTTCCTCTGGAGAAAAAGAAACGGTTTCAATAAGACGCCCCATAGGAGCCGAGTGAAGAAAAGACAGTCTGTGTGTGACACTAAGAGGATTGTGGCTGCACACTTTGTCCTAGGATAAAGTTCACCAAACTTTCATCCAAGTCTGGAATGTGCTGGGGTCAGTGTTTGGCTGGGGAAATCCACTGGGAACATCTGCCCTCACATTCTGGGCACTGGAGGCTCAATGGGCTAGCCTGAGGCTTTTGTAGCCTCATAGCTTTTTGTTGGAACCTGTCCATCCATCCATCCATCCATCCATCCATCCATCCATCCATCCATCCATCTATGGTTCTGAATGTGTCTGGGATAAGTCTCCCAAGGAGAGATTTTTGTGAGCATCTTTAACTCCTCTTCAGCCCCAAACTCCCAGGAAGTGACTGAAAGGACACCATGGTAGAACGGAATCCCAGTCTATCCCAGTCTACCATGAAGAGACGATGTTGCTTAAGGAAGCTATTTAATGTCAGTCAATAAACATTTATTAAGCTCCTACTATGTGTCAGGTACTGTGCTAAGCTCTGGGATTTCAAAGGATAATCTCTGTGGAAGAACATAGACTTAGCAGAGGATAGAGAAAAGAATTCTGGATTCAGAATCAGAAACTGGATTCAAATCCAGACTCTGCTACTTTCTTCCTATGTGACCTTGGGCAAGTCTCTTAACCTCTATGGGTCTCAGTATCTTCCTCTATAAAATGAAGGGTTGAACTAGGGGGTCTGCGGTCCTTTCCAGCTTTAATTCTATGTTCCTAGGTGGGTTCCTTTCTCCATCTGCAAAATGAGGAAGTCTGACTTGGTGGCTTCCATGGTCCCTTCTAGATCTTGGTCTAATAATCTTAGATGCTTTGATGATGAGAAGTTTCTGGCTCCATCCAAATATACAGCTCCAACTAAAATGAGCCCAATTAATCAAGAGCAGAATGCTTAACAGTTGCAACTACACAAACACCACATTTGTCGATAATATTTTTATCAGTATCGTCTTCTAAGCCTGTCTTCATCTTCTACCAAATTGGTTGGTAACAAAGATGGGCACAAAAGCATCCCTGCAGAGTATTACATTTAAAAACAAATCGATGGACCCATTGGCTCTGTTGAACATACCATGAGGTGAGGCCACCCATGTAGGGATGGGAATGGGGAAAGGAGAGAGAAGGGGACAGAGGACTCAGTGGTCCTCTCTGCTCACTAAAGAAAGGAACCAAACTGCTTCCTGCAATACAGTTGAGAGAGAAGAGGAAACATTCAGGAGGGCCTCTTACCTGCTAAAGAGACCAGCTAACAACTCTGAATATTTTTATCAATTCGGAGTCAGAAGACCCGAGTTCAAATCCCATGTCAGACACTCATTATCTATGTAAAGTCATTTCACCAGTTTGAACCTGGTTGTGCAGGGGCTAGAGTGCCTGGCCTGGAGTCAGGAAGACTCATATTCTGGAGTTCAGATCCGGTCTCAAACACTTACTAGCTGTGGGGCCCCTGGATGGCCTTAGTTTCCTCACCCATAAAAGAAGCTGGAAAAGGAAATGGAAAGCCACTCCAGTATCTTTGCCAAGAAAACTCCCGATGGGGTCATAAAGAGTCAGACGTGTCTGAAACTACTGAATGACAAAATTCCTCGTGTATAAAATGAGGGGGTTGAACCAGACAGCCTTGAAGGACCTTCCAGTCCTGAAATGCTGATCTTCTCAGATCACATGAACTTGTGATCTTTTCTCTTGCTTTAACTGCCACCTCCTCAGCTTGGGGGCTCTGCCTTATTCCAAGTTCACGCCTGACTTGAGGATCAGTGTGATGCCACCTTTTTATTTTCAGTTTTTTTGGGGGGAGGCAGTTTTGAACTGAGTTGTTCCAACCCCATTAACAGAAAGTTGCCTCCCCCAACCCACCCCATGGCTCCTTTCTGCCCCCATCCAGAGACTTGTTATGACTAGAGCTGATTCTGCCCCACCACCCCAAAGAGATGAGGAGCCCATCTATTCACCAGATCTGTGATTTCCCTGATTGGAAGTTCCATCCAGCGTTGGAGATGGCTCCTTCGTCCTACCTGCCCATCCCATTCAATTCTCATCGATGCCATCGATGGAAGGATCATCTAATCCATTACTCCCATTTTACAGATGAGGAACTGAGGTCTAGAAACGTTCTACAACCAGCCCAAAGTCACACAGGTAGCAAGTGGCAAAGGTAGGATTTGAATCCAGGTTCTCTGACTCCAAAGCCAATCCTCTCTCCATTCCTCCATGCTAAGGCACTAGAGGTTCTGGATCACTTCCTCCTACCAATGGACCTCTCTGACTATCTATCCAGTTCTGCCTCTGGCATAATGGCCCACTCAGAGCCCAGGGGTTCATACAAATAATCCCTTTGATTAAAAAAAATCCAGCAGCCTCCAGGAAAAAGACAATCCACAAGACGATAAAAGCTGCCATCTAGGAAACTATTAGTCAGCAAGGAGGTCCTTGCTTTGCCAGAGTCCTAAAACTCTTCTTATGTTCTCCTCATCAAAACTGTCCCCATCTGGGTCCCAAGTTAACCCACCTGGGGGCCAAGTTAGCTCCAACCACTCCAGGTTTTCTACATAATCTCTTGGTTCATGACAACCCTGTTTGGTGAAATGGGAGTTAAGGCATAGGAATGCTGGAGACAGCTTGAAACTTCTGAGGAGAGTTGATTGTTAAATCTTCAGCGTAAGCATGTGTGCCTTGCAGATCAGCAAGTAGTGCCAATCAAGGCTTAATTTATCATTTTGTTGATTATCGAGATTTAATAAAGTGGTAGAGGGAATGGAAATAATGCAGATTAAATATAATTCTGTATCCTGTGTATATTCTTTATGGAAAGCTGATTGTTAAATATTTACCAGCACCCCACTAGGGGTTAGCACAAGCCTCCCCAGTTCTAACAGTGTCCTGGACCACCACATTATCATACATTTGCCCAGTGACATCCTTTATCCTTTTTTCAAATTTCTAGCCTTCTCCTTCAGTAATTACGATCTTCAAATGGAGTGCCCAGCACCTAAGAGAGTCCCTATAAATAGGGACCGACCCTCAATAGGATATGAAATAAGGGGTGCTTAGGCTTCGCTGCCTGCTCTAGCCTTCCATGATGCCTAAAATTTCTACTAAGAGTCAGTCTTTGAAGGGCAGCAAGGTGGCTAGAGAGCCAGGAGTCCTGGATTCAAATCTGGCCTCAGATACTTCCCAGCTGTGAGACCTTGGGCAAGTCACTTAATCCCCATTGCCTAGCCCTGACCTCTCTTCTACCATGGAACCAATACAGTGTTGATTTTAAGACAGAAAGTAAAGGTTTTAAAGTTTAACAGGAGAGGCATGTGACCAAATCCAAGATCCAAATCAAACCCAGAAATTTTCCACTCTGTGAAGAGTCTGCTGATGGGAAGGCAGATGGGGAAAAGCTTTTTGGAGAGCCATCCAGCAGCACACTTCAATTAGGGAAATTATCCCCCTCTTGGGGCCAGTGATCCCACGCTTCCGAGGACTCCGAGAGGGCTATCGGAAAAGAGGAGAAAAGAGGTTCAGTGTTCAGCAATATTTAGAGCAGCCACATGGCTTCTGGAAGAGAGAAAAAAGAGAAACTACTGTTCTGTTCAGCAACTGAGGAACAGATGAATAACTTGATTCTATCGGGGTGATTTGAAATGGATAAGTATTACGGACATCGAGAGAGCTGGGAGGGCTTGGGTGAAACTATGCCAAATGAAGAAAGCAAGTCCCTTTGGCCTCTGTCTTAGAATCAATATTATGTCTCAGTTTCAAGGCAGAAGAGCAGTAAGGACTGGGCAATGGGGATTAAATGACTTGGCTAGGGTCACATAGTTAGGAAGTGTCTGAGGCTAGATTTGAACCCAGGACTTCCCATCTCTAATCCTGGCTCTCAATCCACTGATCTACCTAGCTGCCCTCAGCTGTTTTTGTTTTATTTTTTTAATAGGAAAAGGCTAGAGATTTGGAGTCAGGGGACCTGGGTTCAAATTCCAGCTCTCAGCAAAGAGGCTCTCCAAGAAAACTGGGACCATGGATCATGGGCTCTTTCCTCCAGCCACTTTGGCATTTCAAAGACTCATTGTGCCATTCTCCCACTTCTTCCCCGTTTGTTCTAGTCTCCAGTGAAGGGGTGACCCTTCTCCTCCCCAAGGCCAACTTGGCACCAGCACACTCAGTCCTCTAGCTTTTTATCCACTCAAATGTTTATAGATGCTCTTTCTAAATGTCATAGAAGTTATTAATATTATTGGAAGTATCTGAGTCTTGGGTTAATTTATCAGCCTCATAAAAAGTCTAATCCAGAATCTCCCCTTTTCCCTACGGTCCAGCCCTTTTTATCATTTCACCAGAAAACTCCTCTCAAAAGCAAAGAATGTGCCCTCTTTCGCCTATATACACAGGCCACAAGTAAGCTAAAACAAATGGCTTGGGTTTGTGTTGGACAACCTTTTTATTGCAGGTTACAAGACTAGAAACGAGAGTAAATATTTAAGGACAAGGAACACCCCCCACCCCATCTCAGCTCAGCAGCCTGGGGACAGCCAGAAGAGGCAGGAAGTTAAAGTGAGTAAATAACCCAAAGAGACAGCAGATGTGGGAAGGAAAACCAGAAAAAGATGGGACCAGTTTTCTCCCGAG
The DNA here is from genome assembly GCF_016433145.1 of Gracilinanus agilis. Classification (NCBI taxonomy): domain Eukaryota; kingdom Metazoa; phylum Chordata; class Mammalia; order Didelphimorphia; family Didelphidae; genus Gracilinanus; species Gracilinanus agilis. The sequence continues at coordinate 21,545,462 of NC_058130.1, read as the reverse complement.
TCTCTGCCAGCCTTCAAAAGAAAAGGCTAATTCTTTGTTGGCATCAAGGACCAAGATGGACACAGGAGGATATTTTTTTAACTTATAAACTCTTCCTTTTCATTTACTATTGTTTCCTCATCTGATATCAGCCCGTCTATAGCCTCCCTTGGACTTTGATTATCATCCCCAGCTCAGATCTGTCTCTGCCTAAATGAAATGAACCCACCCGAAAGTCAAGGCAACAAGCATGGACCAAGTGTCTCTGACGTGTCAGGCTCTGTGCTGAGCACTGAAGATGCCGGAAAAGGCCAAAGACAAAAGGCCCTGCCCTTACCGGGCTCACATCCCATGGAGGAGACCATGAGCAAACAATGGCGCCAACTAGACTGGAAAAACTGGAAAGGGGGAAAAGAGCCTGAGATTAAGACAGACCAGGAAGGGGGACTTTAGCTGAGCCTTGAAGACAGCCAGGGAAGCCGATGAGGTGGGAGAGAGCTCCAGGCATTGAAGGTCGATCCATCACTCATCCTCAGGAGAGCTCAACAAAGTCTCCCCAACTGGAGTGCTCCCCACCCCTAATCCAAATGAAGTTTTCATTTTTTAATCTTATTAAGTTGCCCTGACTCTTTCCCGGTCATATGTTCTACATTTAAGACTTATAAATAAGGACCTGGTGCACTTTTTCTTTTTTTATCATTATAAAGTGATTATTTTATTAACAATAAATAAGTGAAAAAGCAGGAAAAGAAATATTTTATATTTATATTTTATATTATATATTGTATGTTATATATTGTA
>NC_058130.1:21516402-21540382 GCF_016433145.1 Gracilinanus agilis | reverse complement strand
CCCAACCACAGTAATGGCTTGGCACAGAGTGCCCTTGTTGTTGAGGGGGTAGGAGGGGGATGGCAGATTCCAACCAGTTGAAGGATGGTCATCTAAGGTGAGAAAGTGTTCGGTCAAATAATCATGAGCTGGTCAGAGGGAAACCACTGGTGGGGGCTCATTCGGTCCCGAGACAGGGAAGCTAAGAATCAAGGCAATGTAATTCTTCCAAAATCACCTCTTAGCTTCTATGTTCCAAAATATTTCTAGCAGCTCTCTGGGTGGTGGCGAAGAACTGGAAATTGAAGGGATGCCCATCCATTGGGGAATGGCTGAACAAGCTGTGGTGACTGCGATGGAATACTACTAGGCCATAAGAAATGATGAGCAGGTTACTTTTTTTTAAAACTTGGAAAGAATTACATGAGAAAATGAGGAGGAAAACACATAGAAGCAAGAGAACATTATATACAACTACAGGTTTAATATTTGAAGAATAACCTGTGAATGTTCACCACCAGAGAACGAACTGAAAAGTGGAAACACAAAAGACATAATAAAAAATATATTTTTATATTTATTATATATAATATATTATATAATATAATATATTAATTGTGTTATATTACTTACTAATTGGATAATAATTATATAAGTGGATAATAATTATAATTATTATATAATAATTATATATTAAAATATATATATAATGTATTCATGCCAGATGATGTCCTCTATGGTGTGAGGAGGAGAGGGGAGGAACTGAATAAAAAAATGAAGATGAAAAATAATTAATAAAATAAATAAAAATGAAATTAAAAAACAATTTTAAACTGGTTTCTTATGTGCAGGAAGCTGACCATAAGGAAGCTGGGGCAGGGCCTGGTCCTGTGATCCATCTCCCTAATCAGGTCAACCTTTTCTTGTGAACTTGGGGTCTTAGAGAGTAGCCTAGAATGCTGGGATTAAGGAGCCTGGCCAGGGTCACCCAGCTGAGGCCTGTGAATGCTTGTCCTTTCAGGCTGGGAGGCCAGCTCTCCAACCACTAGACTGTGAGATGGTGTGAGGATTTTATTGATAAAAATAAAACANTATTACTTACATTATATTATATAATAATTATATATTAAAATATATATATATAATGTATTCATGCCAGATGATGTCCTCTATGGTGTGAGGAGGAGAGGGGAGGAACTGAATAAAAAAATGAAGATGAAAAATAATTAATAAAATAAATAAAAATGAAATTAAAAAACAATTTTAAACTGGTTTCTTATGTGCAGGAAGCTGACCATAAGGAAGCTGGGGCAGGGCCTGATCCTGTGATCCATCTCCCTAATCAGGTCAACCTTTTCTTGTGAACTTGGGGTCTTAGAGAGTAGCCTAGAATGCTGGGATTAAGGAGCCTGGCCAGGGTCACCCAGCTGAGGCCTGTGAATGCTTGTCCTTTCAGGCTGGGAGGCCAGCTCTCCAACCACTAGACTGTGAGATGGTGTGAGGATTTTTTTGATAAAAATAAAACAAAACACTTTCTTTTCTGTATCTTTAGCAGCTTCTGGCTGCTGAGAGGTAGCCCCTGTGGAGGAAGTTGCCAAAGGGATGGCTAGCCTAGATGATGGCTGGCGGCAGAATTTGGTCATTCTGTTGCTGCTACAAATATTTGTTTTCCCAAAAACAGGCTGATGAGAAAATGGGATTTTTCTATCTACCTGGAATGAGACAATTCCAGGCCGTAGTCGAGTTAGACGCCAGCCATCCACTAGATGGCCAAGCTGCACAGGAAAAGAAGAGCCTCAAGCGCTGAACTGCCCAGAGAGTGATCTGGGCCGGAGGAACAAGGGATGACGGTTTCTGGGATGAGCCCAAGGGCTTGGACCTAGGCTGAAAGGAAAGATCCCATCCCCAACAGCACTTCAGCCCCTGAAAATTCATTCTCTCCCATCCAGCAGTCACACAGCCACACTTAATCCAGAAAGGACTAGGGGAACCAGGAGGAGACATAGCTCAACACCTGCACCCAAGACACCCATGCTGAAGCCACCCACAGAGGCTGCTGGACCCCTGCAAGGAAAGGCTGGGAGATGGGGAAGACGCGGGAGGGGAGATAAATATGAATCAGGACAAGAGCCATCAAGCAATACGGAATTTGAGGGTTGAAAGGAGTCTCGAGGTCATCTGGAGATGAACCCCCTCTCTGACAACCCCTGAGAACTGGCCCTTAAGGACATTCAGGAATGGGAACCTCCCTGCCTCCTAATGCGACCCATCCCTCCTTGGGACAGCAGAGCTTTGTCTGAACATCAGAACTGAATCCGTCTCTTCCATTCATTTCCTCTTGGTTGTGCCTTCTGAGGCCAGCCAGAACAAGTCTAATCCTCCCTTCGTAGGACAGCTTGTCACAGACTTGTCACAGACATCCTGATGTGCCAAGCCACCCCACCCCAAGGCTTCTCGCCTCCCCGCTAATCACCCCCATTCCCTTTGGCCGATCTCTATATGCTATGACTCCCCCATTCGTGGTGTCATTTCCAGTCCCATATCCATGAAGAGGTCTCCACGTGGACGGATGGCACCGTGCTGGACACTGCAGACGTTATCATTAATGACTGTGTGCAAATGCATAAAGCATTCACTAATTCCCAATGGGGTAGGGACAGGACAGTCCCCGTCCCCGTCACGCGGCGTGGGGAAGAGATGGGAATTGCACATCTTGAGATATTTTCATTAAGCTGTGGCAAGCTTCCCTTCGCCCGTTACACATCCCTCTTTTTTCTAGACTCGATGCGCCCACGATCCTTCTGTTTGCCTTTCTCATGATTCCATCCCAGTGTTCATTTTCCCAGCATATCACAGTTACCAGACCATAATGTGCAAAGGAAACGTTGCTCACAGAACCAGCCAATTGGTTCCTTGGGCGGACCGTGCCGATGGACCATGAGCTGAAGGAACGATCACAGAAAGAGACAGAGGACCAGAGAGGGGGCGCGATGGTTTGGGAGATGGCCATCGATGACCTCCAGCTTCTCCCTGAAGCAAGAACTCCCCTGCTAACACCAGCATAATTCCCATGATGCTCAGTGACTAGGAATCTTGGAATTCCAAAGTCCCTGAAGAATTAAAACTGGGTCACAAAGTGCAATGGAGAGCAGCATTGGGCCCGGTGTACCATGAGTGAAGAACAGCATTCATGACACGGGAGGGAAAGATATGTGTCCGGGAAAGGGAGGGGGAGTCAGCCATTCAGCAAGAGGGAAAGATGGGAGTTAGACTTTGTATCTGGCCTTGGATTCCATCTCTGTAAATGAAGAGGGTTAAATTAGATGGCGTCAGAGGTCTCTTCCAGCCAGCTGAGACTTCTACTAGATAGTAGATTAGGAGTCAGGAACACTGGAATTCAAATCTCATCTCAGACATTAGGTGGCACAGTTTTGTCAGGAAGCCAAGTCAACTAGAATTTATTAAGGGCCTACCAGGTGCCGGGTATCACGCTAAGCCCTGGGAAACCAAGAAAAGCCCCAAACAGTCCCTGATCTCAAGTACTTACTCACTCCTTTGACCTCCCTGAGTCTTAGTTTCTTCATCTGTACTATGGGGATAAAAATATTTTTATTATAAAAAAATATTTTAAAAATAGCCCCTACTAAATGAGACCACATATTGTAAAGAACTTCATGAAGTGATATATAAATTCTAGCTATTATTAATAGCTGTGTGACCCGGGACAAATCTGTTAACCTCCCTGAGTCTCAGTTTTCTCATCTATAAAATGGGGATGATAATAGCACTTGCCTCATTGGCTCGTTGGGAGCCTTAAAATGCTTTGTAAACTTTAAAGCACTACTATGTGGATCATGTCCATACATATGATGTTTTGTACGTTATCCTACACATAATACCATGTTATAGCACTCATGTTACATGTGCTAGCATATATGTGCTATCTAGTAAGATTATCATCATTTTGTGATCCCAGGGCCTACTCTGGCTCTCAGCCTCTGTACCTGTGTGGGATGGATGGCCATCTGCCCTTTTCCACTGTGCTTTGAAGTCTGTTCTCATTTTGAGCCCTTGGCTCTGTTTAAACCCCAAACATCTTCCATCATTATTGACGAGCTGGAGGCCCTGGGATTGCTGGGCATCCATCCTCAATGACTATGGCCACGATGTTGGAAGGTGGCCCTTTCCTGGGCTGGTCGTCTTTCCCAGACATCCCCTCAAGGTGGGAGTCATCATAGCTTCCAGGATGCCGTCGTCGGAGTGCCAAATAGCTGCTCCCTGGAGGTGACAGAGAAATCCCAAAGGCTGTCAAGGGCTGAGGTGGGTAGGGAGAAGAGCCATTGAAGGGAGAATCCAGCAGGATCAGAGAGGCAGACACAGACTACTAAGGGAGAAGGACTCTCCCAGGCCTCACCGTGAAGCCTGGAGGAACTGTTTACAAAAGTCTGGTTCCCAGCCAGACCCACTTCCTACTCGCTTTCCCCTGGTGGGTTGTGTTGAAGGCCCTAAGCCATTCTCCCTTGGGTTGGTAGTTTTCTTTCTGCTGGCCTGAAAGAGGCTACCATCAGCATCTGTGCTTCAGGTAGCTGCCAGGCCCGCCGCCTCAGTCCCTGGATGCCCACGCCTCTCGCCTAGCCTCTCAGGGACTCTCTGATGCAGCCCTTCCTGGCCAGAGAGCCTCTGTTTAAGCCACGGTCTCTAGTCTCCAAACCATCCTCCAGGGGTTGCCAGGCTGTGAAGCTACCATTAAAGGTGGGAGCCACAGAGAAGATGGGGTTGGTCATTTCTTATTTTCCTTCACTTTTCTCAGCCAAGGACAACAATCTTTGGCCTGGAAAGGCAGAACGAAAATGGCTGGGAGAGAGCTACTACTCGGACACGTGGAGAGAATAAGTGAGCACCTGGCTGCCCTGGAGGAGCTCAAGGCAACAGACCAGGATGAACAGCATCCTGGGTTATATGAGAATTAAAATTAATATACTTCAAGTATTATATTTTTATAAGGATTTGTTCATTAATAGCTAGAAGAAAAATAAACAACTAGGATAAAAGGGAGCTCACCCAGCCACACACGTGAGAGAGGAGAGCGAGGGCAGGACGGCTCCCACATTTATCTATACAACGTAAGCACGCAACCTGGGGACGAGAAGGATGCTGGGTAATGTAGTTCAGGGTCTAAAATGTCTATTTATGCAGTTACTGAAAGCTCTGGCAGGTGGGATTGTTGAGCTTGTCTGCCATCTTGGAAAAGACTGCAGGCTCCCTTCTTTGGAGGAATGGGTGACTACAGCTGTGGAATAGAACAGAATACTGATCTTGGTTGAAACATTGGTCCGTTTGGCTGGGCTTTTTCTTCTTTCTTCTTTCTTAGAAGGGATGTGGCTAGAGAGGGGAGAAGGGATAAATGGGAAGCTAAGGATAAAGCTGACACCTGGGATTGGACTGACAGAGGGAACTCCCATAGGAGGAAACTCCTCCATCCAAGGCAGGCTCTCATCATAGACTTTTGCCACACAAATAGCTGTGCTCAGAGTCACCCAGCAGCTACGTAGTAGAGGTGAATTCAGATTTTCCTGACCGAAAGATCACTCTGTTTCCTCTTAATTGATATTGTGATATCAGCAAAAATTAAAATACCATTTGATTTCATTTTTTAATGCTCTTACCTTCTGGTTTATATCAGTTCTAAGCCAAAAGAGTGGCAAGGGCTAAGCAATTAAGATTAAGTGACTTTCCCGGGGCCACACAGCTAGGAAGTCTCTGATTTGAACCCAAACTTGAGACCTGGCACTATCCACAATGCTACCCAGCTGCTCCCAACTATTTTTAAAAAGAAAGATCACAAAGAATGAGATTGAACATTGCAGGGCTGGAGGTGGGGGACTGTTGTTTCCATTTTCATTAAAAAGGAAGAAATTAGTACCCGAAAACTACAAGCCACCCAATTTCCATTCTTTATGAAATTTGAGAATGTCAAAATTAGGAAACAGCAAGAGCCACAAGGCAGCTCCATCAAGAAGGCTCGTGTTCCGGCTAGATGGCTCAGCGGATGGAGAGTCAGGTCTAGAGGTAGAAGCCCTGGGTTCAAAGGTAGCCTCAGACACTTCCTAGCTGTGTGACCCAGGCAGGTCACGTCACCCCCATTGCCCAGCCCTTCCTGGTCTTCTGTCTTGGAACTAATACATGGTATTGATTCTAAAGCAGAAGGTGAGGGTTTGAAAAACAATTCCCCCACTTCCTTCTTTCGGACACCATTCTAGACCCAGTAGATGAGGGCAATGCAGGCGATCCAGCTTACCTAGATCTTGGCATGCATTTGACACCCTCTCGTGCTACCATGGCAGGACAAAGAGTAATAGACTTGGAACTAGGCGGATAGAGGAGGTAAAGAATTGGTGATCCATTCTGCACGTGGTACCAGTACCTTCTCCCTCCCGGGCACACGCTTCACATTCTGCTTGTATCAGTCCTTTCCCTGTGGTCTCCCCCATTAGACCACAAGCTCCTTAAGGGCAGGGGCTGCCTCCCCTTTGTCTTGGTACCCCTGGGGTGTAGGACAATTCCCGGAGAACTGTCGGTGTTTCATAAGTGTGGGATTGATTGATCACAAGAGCTCTGGTCTCTCTGAGCTATCCAAGAGGACCTGACCGAGTCCTCATGTGTGTCCCCATCTAGAGACATTTAAAGTCATCCCAGTGAATCTAGAATTCCCTGGCCCTGCTGTGGGCTTGATTCCAAGACAGAAGATAAGGGTTATTTTAAAAAATAGGCCTATTCTGTCTTGCAAGGCCCAGAGGGGTCTGTGCCTGCAAGATCTTATTAATATCCAAAAGAGAAGGTCATTATGGGTCTGGCTGATTAGGAAGCAACATGGCCCACCGAGTTTGTAGCCAGAAAGGACTCAAGTTCAAATCCCACCTCTGACGCTTACTACCTGAGTGGCCTTGGACAAGTCACTAAACCTTACTCAGCCTCAGTTTCCCCATCTATAAAATGAGGGAAGGGGAATTAGATGGTGGATGAGGGCCCTCCCAGTTCTAGATCCATGAGCCTGAAGACTCAAGTCCACTCTTCCCCCTTCTCAGCATCCCTCCATCTCCAGGGTCTGATCAATGTGGCCCAGGCGAGGTTCCCTAAGAGGGAATAACTCTTTTTTCTGGGTCCTCACGCTGATAGAGCTTAATCCCACACGTGCTTCACCTAATTGCTGGCTGCATAGCAGAGAACAGCAGGCATCTTCTGCCTCTCTGCCGGAAGAGAAAGGCCTGTTTACTGAGTCCTCCATCTGCCCATCTGCTCATCCCTTGGATGTCATGTGTCAATCCTCAGCAAATGTCAGGGTTCTGTTGCTTGGGGGTAGGTGGGTGGGAGGATAAATGTGGTTGGAGCCATTTCCTGACTCCAGGTCCTGAGCGTAGCTTCTCTTATCCTCACTCAATCTCTACCCTTGAGCTACCAAACTTATCATCTTCCCCATAACCCACTGGGGGGAGTCTGCCCATCACTGAACCAAGCTCTGGGAAGTCTTAGAGATTCTCACTAAAGTCTATTTAGAATTTTAGATGGGAGGGTTCAAATCTGGCTTCAGCCACTTCCCAGCTATGTGACCCTGGGCAAGTCACTTAACTTCCATTCCTAACCCTTACCACCCTTCTGCCTTGGGACAAATACACAGAATTGATTTTAGGATGGAAGATCAGGGTTTAAAAAAAGAATTCTAGATGAGATCAGCATTAATTGGGCACACAGCATGGATGGGATACTTATGAGATATGGTGAGATGTGCCAAGGGAGAATGTATACATTCCCTCCCCCTAAAACTTATAATCCAAACAGAACACAACACAACACATAGGGTAATAGAAAAGCTTAACTCTGTCCCTCCCAGGGCAGCTGGGTGGCTCAGTGGATAGAGAGCCAGACCTAGAGATGGGTTCAAATCTGGTTTCAGAAACTTCCTAGTTATATGACCCTGGACAAGTCACTTAACCCCCAGTTCCTGACCCTTACTACTCTTCTGCCTTGGAACCAATAGTATTGAGTCTAAGAAGGTAAAAAATAATATTAATAACTATGTCATTCCCAGGAGAATAGAAACATCTTGGAGTTAGAAACAGCTTCTGTTTTTAAATTTGTATCTGCAGTGCCTAGTTTACTGCTTGGCAAATGGTGAGGATGTAAAAATAAATACCTGCTGAATTTGAGTTACACTGAATTAGATTGTGTTGGACTGGAGAGCATGTAAGCTCCCTGAGGGTAGGAAATGCTTCATTTGTGTCCATACACTCCCCCCAAGCCTACCACCATGCCTCCAGCAGAGTAAACACTTGATAAAGATTGAATGAATGGAATAGAAGAACTCAAACACAAGTACTGGCATGCTGGAAGTGGACGAATGAGTGAGTGATTGAATGAATGAATGAATGAATGATCCGAAAACATTTAGTAAATGTTTATAATGTGCTGAGTTTTCAGGATAAAAATAGAGAAGGGAGACAGTCCCTGGCCTCAAGGAGCTTAGACTTTAATTGGGAGAGATAACGCATATAGGAGAGTTTAGATGGAGGGCAGGTGGCAGAGCCCAAGAGTCCTTAGAGTGCAACAGCAAGTCAGATCTAGTGCCCAGAGCTCTGGAGGGCACCGTGGCAGAGAAAATGGCAAGGCTCAGAGAAAGTCTAGCTTTCCCGAAGGACTAGAGTTGATTGTTCCTGGATCATTCAAGCAGTGTGAATAACCATATCTACTCTGTACATTAAGGGGTCAGCAGGGGCTTTACCCACTGCCATTGAGGAAGTGGGTATAAGTGTCCAAGTGGCCCGAGTATCCTGGGTTGTTACCTCTTATTGTTGAGACTCGCTGATTCAGCCTTGGCCAATAGATGGCAATATGGCCCAAATTCTTCTAGCATCTGCTCATGCTGTGCCAATGGGCAGTTGGCATTACTGTCACCAGACTCTGCCCTTAGCTTGATTTGTCAATGGCCCTTTGTCTAAGGATGGCAAGTATGGGCATGCTAGTTGGCGACGGCCACCATCTTCCCTCCCCTTCCACCTCCAAGGCGATCCTGGCAATCTGGTAGGTTACTTGCTTACTATTCCTGGAGCAAGTGAATGAGAGCACCAGAGGAAGGAGCCAAGAGCCCTACCTGAGGATCCTGGGCATCCAAGGAAAGATGGCCACCCTCTGGAACTTATCTACTATTCCATCAGATGTGGGAGCTCTCCATTGTGGGCTCCTGGGACACTAGTCCTGGACTCACTTGTCGCTTTGCTTTATACACTTAGCCAGAGCAGCCTTGCATATAGTAGACAGTTAACAAATATTCCTTGAATTGAGTTGAGTTGGATTTCAAGAGATTCTATTGCATTTAGTGACTGTCCCAAATAGTCCCAACCTTTTCCTTTTGAGCTCACTCCAACCCTGTCATGAATGGGTGAGTCAGACCACAAGGTCATCTATATTCTTCATCCTTGTATCCAGTATCCTTATAATCTCCCCCAGAAATGGCAACATCTCTTTCCTCAAGAAAAGAGATCCTTACATATAGGAAATGGGGTGGATGCAGTGGAAAAAGCCCTGGATTTAGGGTTCCAGGAACAAGTTCAAATCCCAGGTCTTACGCTTACTTCCTGTGCATCTGGAAACAATTCATTCACTCTCTCTTGGCCTCAATTTATTCAAATGAAAGATGAAGAAGTAGGACTAGATATTAAGATGCTTCTCAGGTCTAGTCTTATGATTCCTCCTCAGTCAATTAAATTTAATTAAATTTATTTAACTAATTTTCTACAGGCATTCTTACTAATTCTACAGACATTCTTAAGCTCCTTCTATGTGCATGACAAAAGGCATCACAAAGTAGTGGATAAAAGGACAGCTTTAGGATCAGGAAGGTTCAGTCTAGTCCTCACGTCCAACAGGCACATCCTGGATCTGTGATATTGAACAACTCATTGAAATTCTCAGTGCTTCAGGTTGCTCTCTAAGGCAATCAGTTATGTATGTGTTGCTCATCTGTAGTGGTAGAGGGAGTTTTCACATCAGAAATTCCCTAAACAGAGGAAAAAACAGATCCGAACTTTAAAAAGGAATGTTCAGAGAAGACACTGCACTAAGCACTCAGGATACAAAACCAAAGTGGGAGTCAGTCCCTGCCCTACTTACAGCCTGCTGGGGAGATATGACATGAACACAGATGAGTATATTCAATTAATTAGAGAAAGAGGGGATGAGTCTTATATCTTACACTCCTCACTTCCCCCACCCCCTCAATGATCCGGGGACATTGGCCTTCTGACTGTTACTTGAACAAGACACTCCATCTCTTGGCTCAGAGCATTTTCTTTGGCTGCCCCCCAAATTCTCTCCCTCTTCATCTCTGCCTTCAGGCTTTTCTGACTTCCTTTAAGTTCTAGCTAAAATTCTGCCTTCTACAAGTAGCCTTTCCTGATCCTGATTCCTCTTAATTTTAATGCCTTCCTTCTGAGATTATTTTGTTCTCTGTGTGTATGTGTGTGTCTCTTTCTGTGTCTCTCTCCCTCTCTTTTCCTCTCTCCCTCTTTGTCCTCTCTCTCCCTCCCTCTCTCTTCCCCCCTTTCTGTATCTCCCTCTTTGTCTCTATGTGTCTCTCTCTTTTTCCTCTCTCCTTCTTTCTCCTTTCTCTCTGTCTGTGTGTCTCCCTCTGTCTCTCTTTCTCTCTCTGTCTCTCTCTGTGTGTCTCTTTTCCTCTCTCCCTCTTTCTCCTTTCTCTCCCTATGTGTGTGTGTCTATGTGAGTGTGTGTCTGTCTCTTTTTCTCTATGTGTATCTCTCTCTCTCTCTTTTCCTCTCTCCCTCTTTCTCCATTCTCTCTGTGTCTCTCTCTATCTCTTTCTGCCTCTCTCTTTCTCTCTCTTTTACTTTCTCCCTCTTTCTTCTGTGTGTGTGTCTCTCTCTCTTTTCCTCTCTCCCTCTTTCTCCTTCCTCTTTCTCTGTCTCTCTCTATGTGTCTCCCTATATCTCTTTCCCTTTCTCCCTCTTTCTTCTTTCTCTCTCTCTCTGTCTCTCTCTGTGTATGTCTCTCTATCTCTTTCTGTCTCTTTCTGTCTCTCTTTTCCCCTCTCCCTCTTTCTCCTCTCTCTCTCTCTGTGTCTATCTCTTTCTGCCTCTCTCTTTCTCTCTCTTTTACTTTCTCCCTCTTTCTCCTTTCTGTGTATCTCTCTCTGTGTGTCTCTTTTCCTCTCTCCCTCTTTCTCCTTCCTCTCTCTCTGTGTCTCTCTATATCTCTTTCCTTTTCTCCCTCTTTCTTCTTTCTCTCTCTCTCTCTGTCTCTCTCTGTGTATGTCTCTCTATCTCTTTCTGTCTCTTTCTGTCTTCCTTTTCCCTTCTCCCTCTTTCTCTTCTCTCTCTCTCTCTGTCTCTCTATCTCTTTCTGTCTCTGTCTTTCTCTCTTTTCCTCTCCCTCTTTCTCTCTCTTTCACTCTCTCTCTCTAGAGGGAGAGAGAATATGTGTATAGAATATACATATGTACATATATACCTATATAGTTATAGAGATCTATATAGATATATGTATATATATGTAACTGATGCCTGGTGGTTCGTATGTTGTTTCTCCCTTTTGGCTGTGAGTTCCTTCAGAGCAGGGCATTTCTTTTGCCTGTCTCTGTCTTTGTATCTCCATAGCTTGGCACAGAGCCTGGCACATAGTAGGCACCTAACAAATGTTTATTGAATGACTAAATGATTGAGTCCTAACAACTAAAGAGATTCAGAGCAAAGGCTTGGCATTGCAGCTGGTTTGTGCACTGACTTGAAGAACAGAAGGGATTCTAAATGTCAAAGGAGAAGAGAGATTTTCCTTTTCATACTGGTTGTAGCCTGCAAAGACAGACAGACAGACAGACAGACAGACAGAGCATCTTTCTGCCCTTTCTATGTGCTGGGCACGATGCTAAGCACACTAGAGATACATAGACAACAAGCAAACCAGTCCCTGCCCTCAGGAAGCTCACATTCTAATGGGGAAAAGAAGGAGGAGCAGGGAAGAGGAGAGAATACTTCTGTGGTGTAGATGTGAGGATTCCAGGGAGAGTTCAGGGGTTAGTAAAGAAGGTGATGTGCAATTAGCCTGGACTGAGAAGGGCTTTAAAATGTCAAACTAACATTTTTAATTGGCTGTAAAAGGAAGCCACTGATGGTTCTTGAGAAGGGGAGCGGCACGGATAAATGTGTTGAAGCCTATTTGGGCAGCTTGTGAAGGCTGAGTTAGACGGGGGGAGAAGCTGGAAGTCGGGGGGCTCAGCCATAAGAAATCGTTTCAATAGCTAAGGCAGAAAATAATGAAAACAGTCTGGGCCATTTCCTTCTCTGTCCTGAGAATCCAAAGGAAGCAGGCAGACTTCGTGCTCCCTTTTGGGCCCCCATCAAGCCCTGAGATCTGGCAGAGCCCGTCTGGTTCCTGGTGCCACTATGAAAGCCATTGTGGTCCCCATCTAAGTCCTCGCTTGCCTGGCTCTCCTCAGGCCGAAAGAGTCCCCCAGAGAAAGAATCCTCCTGGCTTACAGCCCCAGGTCTGGATGTTGGGGGGACAGTGAAGCACTCCAGGCAGATAGCCCAACAGCAAGCTCCTGGGAGAGGAGCGCATCCCAGCTGCCTGCTGGCAGGGACAGGAGGGCCCTGGAAGGATAGACAGGAGGCCGGTTCCAGAGCAGGATCTAGCACTGGTCATCTGCAGGACCTTGGACAAGACCTTCCCCTCCCAGGCTTTGGTTCCTTCCTCATCTGTCCAACACTGGACTCCAAGCTTGGTCTGCTTCTTTGCCTCGCTAAACCCTCTGGTTTTGTGATAACTCATTCCCCGGATCCTCTCAAAAACTAGGCCAAAATCACCCCCCACAGAGAGAGTGGCATGGGAGAAAGGGCCCTAGATCTAGAGTTGGGAGACCTGAGTTCAAATCCCACCTCTGCCACTTACTGAGACTTTATGCAACTTACTGGATTTCTCTTGGACCTCAGTTTTCCTCATCTGTAAAATCAGGCAGTTGAATAAATGATCTCAACAGCTACTTCCAGCTCAAAATTCTATAGTCAGTCAGGCAGCCAGTATTTATTTAGCATTTACTATGCAAAGACGCTATATTAAACACTGGGGATGCAAAGACAAAAACACAGTCTCTCCTCACAACATTAAGCACTGGGGATTCAAAGACAAAAACTCAAAGACAAAAAAAAGTCTCTCCTCTTGAAGAGATAATATTCTAACAGGGGAAACAACATGCAAACAGCTCTGATTATACAAGCTATATAAACTACAAATGTCAAATAAACTCCTAAAGATTCTTTTTAAATGAATAAAGTTTTACAAAAAATAAAAATAAAATAAAGTCTTTATTCATTAAAATGAATAAAGTTTTACAAAAAATAAAAATAAAATAAAGTCTTTATTCATTAAAATGAATAAAAGGGCAGCTGGGTTGAGATCCAGGCTTAGAGACGAGAGGTCCTGGGTTCAAATCTTGCCTCAGACACTTCCTAGCTGGGTGACCCTGGGCAAGTCACTTAACCCCTATTGCCTAGCCCTTACCTCTCTTCTGCCTTGGAGCCAATAATACACAGAATTTAAACCCCATTGCTCGGTCCTCACCACTCTTCTACCTTGGAACCAATATCCAGGCTTGAGACTAAGTCGGAAGAAACGGGTTTTTAAAAAATGAATGAAGGCTGGAAAAAAAAACTCAAGAAAGCTCTTCATTCTCCCCTGAGTTTTTCCTCTTTGGACTGGGAATCGGGTTCTTCTTGAGGATATATTTCAGCCCGTATCTCTTGTCCCCTCGAAGGCTAAGCAATGTTATGGCGAACCAGGGGAGACAAAGACAGTCTGTTACCTCACTGGGGAGGAAGAAGGAAGACAAACTTGGGCACTGATGGTGAGAAATGTGAGCCTGCCTTAAAGAGGATTTCAGCAGAAAGGTAAAAATCCCTGCTTTGTCACTGGCTGACCTCGGTTGGGCAATTCATTTAATCTCCCTGGGCCCCAGGCTCCCCATCGGGAGAATGACTGGGCTAAACTAGTCGGTCTTCTCGGTCTACATCCAGAACCTCATCAATTTCCCCGATTTGGACAGAAGAAAATCTTTACTTAAAAGGATATCAAAGTCTTATCAAAGGTATTCATTCATTCAAGGAGATCTTTTATTCTGGGCAAAAGATCAACAAAGTTTCATCTTTCATTATCCATCTGACATTTATCTCCTTCCTATGACAAACAAAACTTGAAACAATCTCTTCCCAAGAGTCCATAATCTGGGATGATTCTTCAGCTCAGCGTTTATCTATTTTGTATATGCCGTGTGAACCTTCTCAACCTCGCCCTCACGTGTTTGCCAACTGGCCCCTCGCAGGGGTGTCTGCTACCTGCCTCACGTTCAAGGGCATTCTGCGGGTCCACACTTTTAAAACTAGGCTTCAGGAGGGGGCAGCTGGGTAGCTCAATGGATGGAGAGTCAGGCCTAGAGATGGGAGGTCCTAGGTTCAAATCTGGCCTCAGACACTTCCCAGCTGTGTGACCCTGGGCAAGTCACTTGACCCCCATTGCCCACCCTGACCACTCTTCTGCCTTGGAGTCAATACACAGTATTAACTCCAAGACACAAGGTAAGGGTTTAAAAAAAGAAACTATGCTTCAGGAGCCCCCACCAGTGGATTTTCCTCTAATCGTCAGCAAGTAAACATAGTATAAAGTAAAGGCATTTATTAAAGTGTCACAGGATGGACATTCCCCTCATAAAACTAGGCTGTTCTCTGTGAAGAAATGGGATAAACTTTATGCTGGTAGAAAGACAAAACCAAGGCGACTCGTGCTTCTAGAATTTCAGAGCCTTGATAACCTTCCATTTCTCCAGGTATCCTCCTGCTTCCTGGGAATCACATCTCTGCTGGAAAGTTCATTCAATGAGCTCTCGAAGGCTGCTCCTTTCTGAAGCTCAGTGCCAGTGCTTAGAATGCCGATGCTTTGAATGCTTTCGATCGATGGTTGGCTCTCTCCCCTGCTGCCAGGGCTTCTTGAAGTTGCTTCCTATCCCAATTGTCTCTCATCTTTTTTTGTTTTACTTTTTGCTTTGTTTTTGCTGGATTCAATATTTCCTGCCAAATGAGTAAGTCTATTACAGGATGTCATGACCAATAGAGCGTGGAGAGTTGGGCGAATTCCCTCTGAAAGAAGTGCCTCCAAGGTACTTCCTGGGGACAGCTAGGTGGCTCAGTGGATTGAAAGTCAAGCCCAAAGGCAGGAGGTCATGAGCTCAAATCTGGACTCAGGTACTTCCTAGGTGAGTGACCCTGGGCAAGTCACTTAATCCCCATTGCCTAATCCTGCCACTCTTCTACCTTGGAACCAATACACAGTATTGATTCTAAGACGGGCGTTAAAGGTTTTTTTTTTTTTTAACTTCCTTTTTTTACTGCTAAACTGCCTCTCAGGACTAGAAATCTTGTTTTCTAAGAGCCACCAGCAGCTTGGCCAATCTTTGGTCAGCCAGAACATTCAAGATTGCCCTTCTGATTCCATCAGGGTACCTTCTTCAAATTTTATAAAAAGGGAACACAAGATCCTTGCACATCACTGAATACACTGACCCCTAATTACCTCTGCTCTGGGCTCCTTGCCTTCTATAATTATGTCGCCTGTCCTGGATGGCAGGGGAAGAATCAACCCCTGCAATACATGCATAGATTATCACTTCCAATAGGATATAAGTTGGTTTTGCATTTAGTAGGTGTTTAATAAATACTTGCTAGGTTGGATGGTTGGTTGATCATACAGTTCTGAGAGCTTCATTTGCTAGCCTGCAGAAGATAAATACATCTCGGCCTCAGTTTCCTCATCTGTAAAATAAGGGGTGAGACTAGGTCCCTTCCAACACTTAATTTACAATCCTATGATCTTTCCTCATAGGAGAGTAACGGTGAGGCCAAGTACAAAGAATGTTGGATTAAGATCCCAAAGATTTGGGGTTGGATTCTGGTTTTGCCACTGGCTACCAGCCTAACCTTGGACAAGTCACTTAAGTTCTCCAGGTCTTAGTTGCCTCCTTTGTAAACTGAGGAAGCTGGACTCAATGAGAGCAGCGATTTCTTCTGGCTCTTAACCTATGAGGCCATGACCTGAGATTGGAACCGAAGTCTATTTAAGCCTAGAAAACCCAAGTGGGGATTTGTGGCGGGTCGGGGTTTCATCAGCTCTCAGCCTAACCCATCCACTGGTCAACAGTGGAACACTGGCCCCAGCCTCTGAAGGAGTCGCTCATTTCGCTCTTCCACCCAGCCAAGAGTTTTGGTTAATTATTTCTAGGGACAAAGTCCATCCGAGAACCGACGTCATAGGACACAAGTCCTCGCCGGGACTTTGCAGCAGAACTTGGTCATTGGTCCATTCCAGTCAACTAACGTTTCTTAAACACCTGCTCTCTTTGAGTGGGTCTGGGGTTGTGTGGAAACGGCCAAGCCTGGAGTCAGAAAGTCCTGCATCTGTGCCTGGCCTCTGGTATAAATGGCGAGTGTATCAGAAGCGAGGAAATGGCATCTTTTAAGCACCTACTGTGTGCCAGGCACTGTGCGAAGTGCTTTACAAATATTATCTCATTTGATTCTCATAGAAACTCTGTGATTAGTCCTACATGCATTTTATAGATGAGGAAATTGGGAAAAGCAGAGGTTAAGTGCCTTGTCGGGGTTCCACAGCTAATAAATAACAAAGGCTAGATTTGAACTCAGGTCTTCTGATTCCAGGTCCAATGCTCCGTCCGTTAAATCCTTGGCATAGACCCGTTGATCTCTAAGTTATTCACAACTTAAGGGAACCAACCGTCCCATTTCCTTGGCAAAGGACAGAATAATAGTAGACATTTATGTAGCACTTTCAGCTTTGCAAAGCATTCTAGGTAAAGACTCATTTGAGTCTTACTAGAGACTGGAAAGGTTCAATGTTCCATGTTCCATTATCCCCACTTTACAAATGGAGAAACTAAGGCTGGGAGGTGGGGGTGGAATCCTTTTAGTCATGTCAAACTCTGTATGAACCCATTTGGGGGTTTCCTGGCAAAGATACTCTGCATTTCCTTCTCCAGCTCATTTTACAGATGAGCAAACGGAGGCAAATGAGGTTAAATGACTTATCTAAGATCAAACATCTACAATGTTCTAAGGTCAGATTTCCTGCCTCCAGACCCAACACTGTAGTGGGCCCAAGTCAGGGGTGAAATGACCCAGCCCGAGTCACAGGGAGAGTAAGAACCAGAGGCAAGTTTGAACGGATCACTCAACAAGGCCTACCTTGGCCCTGCAGCTAGATGCTCGGGATACAAAGACAAAAATGATATAATCCCTGACCTGAAGGCTCTCACGTTTCCATAGGGGGAGCCACCTCTTCAGGGAGAACTATATATGGAGAAAGTGTAGAGTAAATCTTTGGAGTAAGTCTTGGTGCAGTAGGAAGCCCTTAAAGCTTTGGGGGCCCCCATCTCTGGGACATAAAAACGAGGTGAGCATTCAAGAGAAGTGTGAGCCATTGGGGGGCCTCAGGGAGAAGAATGCTGCTGAGATGGGCTTCAAAGGAAGCTGGAGATTCGGGACGGAAGGGATGCTGGGACCCGGCTCTTGGGAGACTCTTTAGAAGCACCAAGGCACAGCCAGGACCCTCATTGAGCAAGCGCTTATTTGGCCCTGCCAGCGTATCGAGCCCGGGCTCAGGGTTCAGGCACTTGGGAGAGGGGGTGCCAAAGGGCCCCCGAAGCAAGGCACAAAAGGTGTCAGAAGTGACAAAGAGAGGGGAGAGAGGCTTTGGGGCACAGAAATCCTCCCACCCAGGGCAGTACTACCAAGCGCTCAGTGTCAAGAATACAAAGACAAAAATGAGAGTGCCTGCCCTCAAGGAACTTACATTCTACTGGAATACAACACGTGGAGAGATAAATGAGTGCTGCACATGTGTGTCCACACACACATGAAATAACTACAATGTAAAAAGTCATGACTGGGCAGCTGGGAGGCAGCTCAGCGGCTAAAGGGCTGAGCTTAGAGTCAGGAAGACCCAACTTCATGAGGTCAAATGCAGTTTCATCCACTAGATGGCCCTGGGAGAGTCACTTAACTCAGTTTCCTCATTTGTAAAATGAGCTGGAGAAGGAAATAGCAAGCCAGAATGGTATCTTTGCCAAGAAAGCCCCAAGCGGGGTCCTAGAGAGGTGGGCACAACCGAAAAATGACTTCCCATCAATAACCTCGAGGAGTGGCGATCAGGGAGGAGGTAACACTGCATCCGAGCTTTGAGGGAAGCTAAGGATTCCAAGAGGCGGAGGCGAGAAGGAGGTGGCGTCCTTCCTGGCATCATGGAGTTAGAAGACACCTTCGGGGTCACTGACATTGAAAGTATCTCCTTGGTTTCACAGATTAGGAAAATGAAGGCCAGAGAAGGTAAGAGACTTGCCCAGGGTCACACGACCCAGTAAATGTCTGAGGAGGGATTCAAACAAATCTCTTCTTGACTCCATGTCCAGGGAGGGGGCTGCTCTCCACCCACTACTCCAGGCTGCTTCTCTATTCATCCCTCATCCCGGGTCCAACCACTTGACTCTAGCGAGTTAAATGCACCTGGTACCCACATTTCCTCCTGGTAGCTCCCTTTTTCCCCAGGGAGGGAAGAAACCAAACCCTGATCTCCAAACTCACTAAGAGTGGGAGATTTGTTTTTGCCTCTTGTTCTGAGTGCTTCGGACCCCTAGGACCTGCCTGTCAGCTGATGTGTGGGACTGATGCCGTAAAGGGCAGAAAGGAAAGAAAGACCCATGCGTCACCCGCCGCTCCATCCTGTTGTCACTTATTCATAAATAAAAGAATGCGCAGGGCTATTTTGAGCATTTGTAATTTTCTTCTTGAATAGCAAGGAAAAATGGCCATGTGCCTGCTCATAGCCTTCCCTCGATCCCCAGCAAAGGCAGCATGAGAGAAGCCCAAGGTGTAAGGAGATCTGGGCTTGAGCCCTTGTATATGCCCTTCCTCTTGAGGGCCACCCTTGCCAGGAGAGAGTTCTGGGGTCACCACTGGCTTTTGGACCATAACCTCAACACTGAGCTGCCCAAAGGCATTTAGGAGGAATGTCAGAGGGTCCTCTAAGCAGAGGGCATCCATATTGTCAGAGATGGGAAGACCAGTGCCAGAAAGTGCAGGGGAGCCTGTAGCCAAGGGCACGGAGATCCTCTGTCCCAGGCACTAAGCGATATACCTTCCCAAAGTATGAGAGGCAGCATTTAGCTTGGAGTCAGAGGTCCAGGGTTCCAATCCTGGCTCTGCCATTTGTTAACCTGTGTAATCTTGGGGAAGCCATTTAATTTCTCTTGGCCTCAATTTCCTCATCTATAAAAGGAGGGATTTGGACCAAGGTTGTGTCCGGCTCTAAATCTATGTTCCTATGATCTTCTGAATACTCCAGTGCTTAGCCTAGTGCCTAGCACATAGTAGGTGCTTGATAAATGTTTACTGACTGGCTGGCACCAAATCCCCTGCTTCTTTCCAAGTTCAGCTCAAGTGCTGCTCCCTTTGAGGTATTTCCTGATCCCACCCATCCCTAGTGGTTAACATCCTTCCTTCTTCATTAAGGTCCCCTCCAGCTCTTAATGTATCAGCAAAGGAATCAGCCCCTTCTCTTACCTGGTTCTGCTGATCATGCCAGGCTACATGCTGCCCCCAGGAAGAATTCCTAACCTGAAATGCCTGTGACCTTTAATTACAGTCAGAACCAAAATAAATCTTTCTGATTTCTTCTATAGGATCCAGAGCTTTCCCTCATTATGTGCCCCTCCCCCAGAATCTGCTCCAAGTTCAAGGCTCTTTGTGGGTCAGCTTCCACTCCAAACCCATGAGCCCCTACTGATGTGTTCCTTTTAATAGACCAACCAGAGGACATATTTCCTCCAAGTAAGAAACATTTAATCTCAGTAATTTCCAAACAAGGGACAAAAAGGATTCTCCTCTCTATACACATGTGGTACCCAGGGCAAAAGAGAGAAAAGACAACCAGGAAATATGTGAGATCTGAGAACGCATGCAAAGAAGCAGACACATGAGTCAGGGACAACTCATGGCTCTGAAACCAAAGATTGGTGGCCATCCTCTGGGGATGGTATTACCCTTTCTCTGCCCAGCTCTGCTTAGCATCTCCTTCCAGTGGCTCTTCCAGTGACGCATCTCTGCTGAGCTGCTTTCTGCTACCATCTGCTGGTCTTCAGCTGTGGTGAAGCTTCTTTGCTGAGGTGGCAGTCATTAGGACTGAGATTCTGAAAAGCTCAGAACTTCTGAATATTTATACTCTTTTGATGCAATGCCCAGCCAACCCTAGCCGAGCAGCCAGCTACAAAAGCCTTTAGGGATTCTGACTTGACAAATAAGACATATTAGTTATCATTTTGTATTTATGTCATTTATCTGTATCTATGGAGGCTTTCCCGTCCTCACAAAATATATTCCCCTCAGGAACTAGGATTATTTTATGTTTCTATTTGTTAACCCCAACACCTCCTCTCATTTGCTGGTGTTTGGACTCTTTCCATCTGACTCTTATTTCAATGAGAGTCAGAAAATTTCTTTTAATTCTTATCATGCTCCCGATTCCAGAAAAATATCTCCAGGTACTTTCCTCAGCAAAACTGCAAAATAGCTGAATGAAGCTATGATGGGAAATCTCTTTGAACCTTCCCCTGGCTTTCTATCATGTTTCTTATGTTTCATGAAGATCACAAAGGTGGGCTAAACTAGGTGAAGATCAGGAGGGCTATGTAGGACCTTCTCCCCACATCCTCCCAACAACCAAAATGTGTCCTTCCTTTCTACTCTTCTACTTTTCTTCCCCTTTGACCCTACTTTTCCCATCCCCATGTTCCACAGAATAACAATTCTAGATTTGGAAATGATCCCAGCAGTCATGTAGCCTGACACCTACTGAAAAGGTGCCCCCACATACCTAACAAGTGGTCATCCAAGGTCTCCAGTGGGAAGAAGCTCACTACTTCTCAAAGTGGTCTATTCCACTCACGGAAAGCTCCAATTATTAGGATGTTCTTTATCCTGATACCAAATTTAAATTTGGCTCTTTGCCATTTCCATTCATTGTTCTTGGCTCTGTCCCTTGGGATCAAACAGAATGAGACTGATTCCCATTCCATGTGAGAGCTCGAAAATTTAAAGACAGCTTTCATCTCTCAGCTGATTCTTCTCTAGACCATTGGTCTTTGTATCTTGTCTTTGGCCCATCTGTCCCCCAGAAGTAGAATGCATTCCTGGCTCGCCTCTATTGCTTAGAATCCCTAGCTTCCCTCAAAACTCAACTCACAGATCAGGGTCTACATGAAACCTTTCCAGATCCACCCCTTTTCCCCACCCTGAGCTGTTAGTACCTTCTCCTTTCAAATTATCTCCTACTGAGAAATAAATTTTCCATATATTCCTACATACATGCCTCCTCTGATAGAGTATAAGCTTCTGGAGGGAGGTAGTATTTTTTCTCTTTTGTAACCCCCCAGCACCTGACTAGTGCTCAACATGGTTGTTTATTGATAAATATGGCATGGCCCCGGGGCCCTTCACTTCCTGGTCACCTTCTTCTGCACGCTAGGTACTCAGTGTGACAAACCAACTGGTCCCCACTGTCTCTTTTGCCAATCCCCGAGGAGAAAGAAATCTTAGCATCTGCAAAGAGCTCATTCTCTCTGCCACTCATAGAAGGCATAGCCATGGCTGCCAATATTTCAAGTGCCTGAATTGTCGAGGACAGGACAGATGCCAAAGAATTGGAGATGGGTAAATGTCATCCTAATTTTTAAAAAGAGGGGGGAAAATAGAGATCCTCAAAACTCTTGACCAATGAGCTCGAGGTATGTGCCTGGCAACATTCTAGAACAGATTATTAAACAGATGGTCTATGAGCACTTAGGAAGGAAAATGGAACTGTGATGATGAGCTATGCATGGGGTTACTAAGAAAAAATTGAGCCGAATTAACCTAATATTCTTTTTTTTTTCATAAAGGTTGCTAGATCTATAAATGTGTTAGAGCTGCATCAACATATTTCAAAATCCAAAGTATCTCTGAATCTTACTTCCACTGTGACTTGGGACAACCCAGAAGCAATAGTGTCCATCTAATTTGCCAAGATTTCAACACAGCATTGGGCAAAGTCTCATGATATTCCTTTGGAATGTAGGCTAGTTACTCAAAAATCTAAATGTAAGCCCCCAAATGGAGTAGGTATGAGAACATGAGCAATGATTAATAGCATCTATAGAGCTCTTCTAAGGTTTGCAAAGTGTTTTACAAATATTATCTTGTTTTGATCATCACAACATTTTGTAAACCCTTACCTTCTATCTTGGAATCAAAATGAATCAAAATTGGTTCCAAGGTAGAAGAGCAGTAAGAGCTAGGCAATTTGGCTTTTAGTGACTTGCCCAGGGTCACACAGGCAGGAAGTATCTGATATCAGATTTGAACACAGGACCTTCTATCTCCAGGCCTGGCTCTCTATCCACTGAACCACCTAGCTGCTCCCATGCCAACATTTTGAGGGATGTGCTATTATTATTCTATTTTATAGATGATAAAACTGAGGGAAACAGCTTAAGTGACTTACCCAGGGTCACACAATTAGAAAAACCAAAGACTGGATTTGGTATTCAATTTTTCTGAACTGAACATAGGTTCTACACTCTACCCACTGCACTATCTAGTGGCCTCCATGGGATAGAACATTTAATTGGCTTGATAGACAAGTCAATGGTGAGAGTTCCACAATAAAGAATGAATCTGCATACGAGTCTGGACAGACCTCTATTGGAGTAACCCAGGGGTACAGCACTCACTTGTTCATCTTTCTTACTGGTGTCTTGGTCAAAGACACAGAAGCCAGGCTTTTCAAAATTTCAAAAGGGTGACAGAATCAGGATACAAAGAGATTGACAAGATGGCACAATAGACAGCCATAAAACATGGTTGGGATAGTAGTCAAGTCTTGCACTTAGGGTCCAAAAATCATCTGAAGAAGTACAAGAGAAGAAAAGTTGGGTCCATGGAGAGTTCAGGTGAAAAGACCTAAGGATTTTGATGGACAAGCTCAAGTCTGCTATCTGGCTCTCCTCCTTGACTCTGGTTCTCTCTAATTCAAGTATTTCTCTACTAAGTACCTACTCGGGGCTAGGCAAAGCACTGAGGGTGCAGAGAGAGGCAATAACATAGTACCTGCCCTCAAAGCGTTTATAGTCTAATGAAGGAGACAACATGAAAACAATTTCCTCTGTAACTGCAGAAGAAAGGCAGAAACGAGAATTAGAGAGAACAGCTTTGGGGAGGTAAGATTTTAGCTGGGACTTGAACAGATTATAAGGCTGGTCTTTGCCTGGACCTTTCAATGCTAGAACAAAGTAATTGGCCTTAGTAATAGATAAATCTACTTCATTTTGCTACAAATTTCCCCCAATTTCCTAACAGTACTTTATCCCAGAACTATTTTTAGAACCAGCAGGGAGAGAAAGAGAGTCAGACAAGCAGACAGACAGACCAATAGGTGCAGAGTCATAACTAGAACTTCTTGAATCTTAGGGAAATTGGGTTGGGGGTAGGGAGGAGCCATGGTGAAATCACAGAGATTGGCTCATTCCCAAGAGCAGCCATGCTGGGAGAAGGGACAACTTGTTACCCAGTGTGTCCAGCTGTGGGGAGTACGAATTCCTGAGGGAAGAACACTGTGGCACATTGACTTCTGCTAAATATGGCTTGAAATGGATGGATAGATAGATGATGAGATAGATAGATATAGATGCTATCCTATATATAGATATATAGATATGTATGGATAGATAGCTATAAATAGATGGATAGATGAATGCAGAGGTAGATAGATAGATAGATAGATAGATAGATAGATAGATAGATAGATAGATAGATAGATAGATAGATGGATGGATGGATAGATGGATATA
>NC_058130.1:21492633-21511458 GCF_016433145.1 Gracilinanus agilis | reverse complement strand
GAGAGAGAGAGAGAGAGAGAGAGAGAGAGAGAGAGAGAGAGAGAGAGAGAGAGAGAGCTCCATGCGAAGAGCCTCAGCTGCCTGTCCTCCTCTGGATGGGTAGAGAAACCTGGGCCGGGCAGGAGCCACCCCCTAAGCCCTCCCGTAGTGAGGCCTGGGGGAAGCCGGGGATGCAAAGGGCACAGCCCTAGCCGGCTTACCCCAAATGCGTGCTGGAGAGAGAGCTGGAACTAGAGCGAGACCATCGGGGCACCCACAGTTTGAGTCCCGGGATCTTAGAGACAGAAGGGGCTTTCGAGGCACCTCCACAAGTCCAATGAATGGCTCCATTATTCAGACAAAGAAACTAAAGTCCAGAGAGGTTGTGTGGCTTGTAAAGAGTCATCCTAGCATCGTAAATGTGAAGATGGAGAGTTCCTCAGAGGCCGTTGAGTCCAACCTCTGCGTTTTACAGATGAGGAAACTGAGGCAGATGATGTGCCTCACACAGCCCATAAGCCTGAGGCAGAATTCGAATTCAGACCATTCTTGCTCCAAATCCCATAACCTACCCCCTGCTCTGCTGAAAGCATTTTTATTCCTGCAGTAAAAGAACTAAACTCAACATCTAAGCAAAGGTGTTCTGTGTCGAGGTTGGGTTGGGGGTCTCACTCAATGCTCTCCTTGGGGGTGGGGGTCTCTCTAGTGAAGTAACTCCTGCCAAGGTAGTTCAACATCTGTTCTGTAGCAGAGGGCTTCAGAGCATTTCTGGGGGATCAGAGAGGATAAATCATGTGCCATGAGTCACACAGCCTATATGTATCTAAAGCAGGACTGGAAGCTGATTCTCCATCTTCTGTGCTCCATTGTCTCTCTCTAGTTAGCAGAAACATTTAGTTAAATTCAGAAGGTTGATACCCCTCCCCCTTCCCCATCCCAGCTTCAGGCATCCCCAGCAAAGAGTCTTCATTTACAGGGGTGGGTGGGAGAGGCAACATCCTTGGGTCTGTCTCCTCCCACCCTCAGAGCAGTATTCTGGGGTCCTCCTTTTTCAACTAAATTTCCCCCAAGCACAAAAGCTCCTCCTTATGGATTTTATTGGGGGACAGGAATGGATAGCAACATCCTTTGGAGTCACCTATGCAGGGGTTCCTCTGGCTGTATTATGCCCACCCTCCAACTCTTCTGTTCAATAGCTGCTTTGTAATAAAATTATTTTTCTACAATAAAAAAGTATTTTCTTCTCTCTCCCTCCATGCCCCACAATGAAAAAAAGAAAGGAAAGGAAAGGAAAGGAAAGGAAAGGAAAGGAAAGGAAAGAACACTCTTGTACAAATATGCATAGTCAAGTAAAACAAATTTCCACCTTAGTCTTGTCTGAAAACAATGTCTGTCTCATTCTGTGCCTTGAGTCTATTCCTATTTGGCCAGGAGGTGATTAGCATGTCAGGTTCTCTGGACTTATGAATGGCCCTCTTCTAGATCAGAGTTCTCAAATCTTTCAAAGATATTTTCCTTTATAATGTTTCATGATATAAATTGTTCTCCTCATCCTGCTCTCTTCACTCAATCTCAATTCAAACAAATCTTCACAGGTTTCTTGAAAACTATTCCCCTTTATCATCTTTCTCTTCTTTCCTTCCTTCCTTCCTTCCGTCCTTCCTTCCTTTCTTTCTTCCTTTCTCATTCTTCCTTCCTTCCTCCCTTCCTTCCTCTCTTCCTTTCTCTCTTCCTTCCTTCCTTTCTCTCTTCCTCTCTCTCTCTTTCTTTCTCTCTCTTTCTTTTTAACCCTTATCTTCCATCTTAGAATCAATACAAGTATAGATTCCAAGGCAGAAGAAGGTAAGGGCTGGGCTAGAAAGAGGGTGATAGAGGACTTTTGGAAAGTTTTGATTGCCAAGCTGAGTAGTTTGGACTTCATTAGATTTCCAAATGGGGATAATAAATGCATCTTGAACCATAGTCACCTGAGAGCATTTGGATTGCATAAAGCGAGACATGTCTCTATTTTTTCTCACAAACATCTCTGCAAATGCTGAGCTCTGAATATTTGAGCTCTGAGGACTAGTCTAATTCTGGCCAGTCTGGTATAATTGACAGCACCATAACTGAGTTTCCTTGCTTGAGTCAACAGGGACTTCTCTATAGCTTTTGACACTGGCCAGGAGATGGTATGGTCTAGGGGGGAAAGCAATGGACTTGGAACACAGGGCAGGAAAGGGAAGGAGAATTTATTAGGTGCCTACTATGTGCCAAGCACAGCAAAATATTATCTTGTTTGATCCTCAAAAGAAATCTGGGAGATGGATGCTGTTATGAACTCCATTTTTCATGTGAAGGAATTAAGGCAGGCAGTGTCTTACCCAGGGTCACACAGCTTGTGACTGAGGCCAGATACAAACTCAGGTCTTCCTGACTCCATATCTGATGCTTTATCCATTATACTACATATAATTGGCTTCCTTTGTAGGAGAAAGGGGAATACACACTTACTATGTGCCAGGCACTGCTTTAAGCACTTTACAATATTATTTCATTTAATCCTTACCACAACCCCAGGAGGTGGGTGCTATTATTATCCCCATTTTACATATGAGGAAACTATGTCAAAACGTGATTAAATAATTTGTCTATAGGGTCACATAGCTAATATATGTTTGTGGCTGGATTTGAACTCAAGGCTTCCTGACTCTAGATTCTATAAATGTGTCATCTAGCTGCCATAGCTATTGGCACAGGACCTGGGTTCAAAACCTAGCTCTGCTAGTTACCATTTGTGTTACCTTGACCAAGTTAACTAAGCTCTCTGGGCCTTAGCTTTCTCATCTATAAAATATGGGGGGAAGGGGGTGAAATAGAGGACTTCAAAGCTCTAAATGGATGATTCTCCTTCTAACCACTATTCTGCCTAACCTCCTGGTTTTCCATTCCTTTCCTATCTCCCCACAACATCATTCTATCATATGAACACCATTTTCTCTTCTCCCTTGACTTCTACTTCCTTAGCAAGCACCCCCAAAGACTTCAACAACCTCTTATAAGGAAGCAGTATGGTGATGGAGAAAGAGCATAGGGACTCAGTTGAGAAGACCTAGATTAAAATCCCTTCACTGAAACTCCCTATCTGTGTGACATTGGACAAGTCATTTGGCCTCTAAGAGACAGCGTTCCTTGCCTTTAAGGTTGGGTTGGACTACATAGGACCTCCCTTCCAGCACTGGATTGACGAGCCAACCCTTTCTCCAGCCCTGAGCTCTAGACACTATGCCTCTACTTGTCTCCAGGACTTCCCTGCCTGGATGTCTTCAAATTCAGCAGGTCTAAATTGGAGGAAGTTATCTTTCCCCAATCTTTCTTTCTTCATCATTTCTGCCTGAGGCACCACCATTCATTCAGTCCGCCATGTTTGTAACTTTGAGGTTCCCATGGCTCCTTCCTTTATCCAATCCTTTAACATCCAAAGAGTTTCTAGGTTCATTCGATATCATCTCCCCAACCTGGAAGGACTGAATTCAGAGCTGGAAAGGAACTGTCCATATCTTTGAGCCCAGTCCCAATCTCTTACATAGAAATACATCTTACATAAGAAAACTTAAACTCCAACGAACGAAGAGGTTGGCCCCTGATCTACAATTAATAATTAGCAGAGACAGGGCTGCAACCAAGGTTTCCTACCTCCAATCTCAGCATTCTTTCAACTACACAGTGCCAGCTTCTTGGGTTTCACTTCAGTCCCCTCCTTTCTCTTCCCACTGCCAACACTCTAGTGCCAGCCTTCATTACCACCCACCTGGACACTTCTGATAACTTCCTTATGGAAGCTTCTTCCTCCTCTCCCTTCTGAAAATTGGCACCATTTCATGCCATTGCCAAATAATCCTTCTTCTGCCCAAAAAACATTCAGCGGTTCCGCCTAGTTGTTGTTATTCAGTTGTTTTCTGTCGTGCCTGATTCTTTGTGACCCCCTTTGGGAAACTAATGAAGTCCAAACTATTCTGCTTGGCATTTGAAACCCTCCAAATTCCCCCTTCACCCTCCTTTCCCAGTTTTGTTTCATTGCCTTCCTTCATCGCCCCTACAAACACAACCGGCGCTCTTTGGCCTCCTGCCTTTGCTCCAACTACTTCCCCTGCTGGAATGTTCCTCTACTCCCTACTTCATCCTTTTAATCCCTATCCAGCCTTTATTTTTTTATTTGAAATTTTTATTTTATTTTTAAAAAAATATTTTTCCATGTTTCCATGATTGATTTTCTTTCCCTCCCCACTCCCAGAGCGGACAAGCGATTCCCCTGGGTTATATATGTGTTATCACTTGATACCTATTTCTACTTTATTCATTTTTACCGTAGAGCAATCTTTTACCAAAACCCCAGATCATATACCCATGTAAACAAGTAATAAGGGACAGGTCATATTGTTTTGCTTTTGTGTTTCTGCTCCCACAGTTCTTTCTCTCAATGTGGAGAGTGTTCTTTCTCCTAAGTCCCTCAGGAATGTCCTGGCATTACTACTAGTACTAAAGTCCATTACATTGGATCGTTCCACAATGTTTCACTTTCAGTGTAAAATGTCCTCTTGGTTCTGCTCATTTCACTCTGCATCACTTCTTGGAGGTCTTTCCAGTTCATCCTATCCATCCTTTTTTTTTTTAAACCCTCACCTTCCATCTTGGAGTAAATACTGTGTATTGCCAAGGCAGAAGAGTGGTGAGGGTAGGCCATGGGAGTCAAGTGACTTTCCCAGGGTCACACAGCTGGGAAGTGTCTGAGGCCAGATTTGAACCCAGGACCTCCTGTCTCTCGGCCCGACTCTCAATCCACTGAGCTACCCAGCTGCCTCCCTATCCATCCTTTAAAGCTCAATTCAAACATCACCTCCTCCAAGGAGCCTTCATTGATCCTTCTTCTTGAGAAATCATCTTCTCCCTCAGATCTCACAGAGCTCTCAGTCTTATAATTCTCCATTGAACTTACTCTGTGCATTTCATCTGCCCAGGCTGGCATCAGCTAGCAGGCACAATGGAGAGAACACTGAACCTAGAGTCAGAAAGACCTGAGTACTAGCTGTGTGACCCTGGGCAAGTCATTTAACCTCTTCTGCCTCGGTTTCTAAATCTGTAAAATGAGCATCCTAATAGCATCTACCTCACAAGGTTGTTGTGAGTATCAAATAAGATAATATTTGTCATTTGTAAGCCTTTAAGTGCTTTATAAATGCTAGTTTCCAGACAGAAAACTCCTTGAAGGCAGGAACTATGTCTTACCTAAGCTATGTAAATTCCGTCATCCGGCCCCCTTGTACTTCCTACAAAAACATTGAAAACATTTCTTGTCACGGCTGCTCAGGCCAAAGGCTTTTGCTTTTGGTGAGCAGACTGTGAGCTCCTTGGGGACAGAGAATCGTTTCAGTTTTGCCTTTGTGCGCTCAGCGCCTAGCACGGAGGCTCGCACACAGGAGTTTCGTAAATACTTGCGGGTCACTTCTTTCGACGACACCAACCTCTCAGGCAACTCTGCCTAAAAAGAAGAGCTCCTTCTCTAGTCGACAATAGCAAAGTCCAGGAGGGGATAACGGGAAAGGAGATGCCCCCAAAGTCAGGGCAGAAAGCATACATCGTGCCGGAGCTGCCAAGGAATGCCCCTGCTGAGCCCCAGACCATCAAGGAGCAAAGGATGCCGGCTGCTTTCGCTGCCCAGCAGAGTGGGTGGCATCTTTCCCACTCCCTTGGTGAGAGTAAAAGCTGCCCTGGCTGGAGAAAGACTCCCAGAGGGGCATTTTCTGGGGCACGGGAACCTGAGAGGGAGCCTGACGGGAAAGGGACAGTGAGACGACCCTGGAGACTGAGATTTGGGAGGCTTTCCTTACTCGAAGATGGTGACCTCATTACCACATTGCAGCTGAAGGAATCCGATACAAGCCAGATGTAACTGTAGCTCTGAACCCAAACAATTCTCTGGGTTGGGGCTTTTTCTTCAAAGAACCTTCGAAAGGATCATCTGATGGTCTCCAGAGGAGGAAGAGGAGGAGGAGGAGGCACTGAAGAAAAGTATCTTGATTTTTGAGCCCAAGAGATCGAGTCCTGAAGCAAATTGTTCAGGATTTCTATTATTCGTGCCCCAAGAGCTCCGGAGGGCATCAGCCCAGGCCCCTGCATTTGGAAAATCTGACACCCCACTTTCTTCTTAGACATAGAACAGCCTGGGGACAGGCCCAGTTGATAAAATGAATGGATCAGGAAAGGGTGGATCAGGTTTTCCCCCACTCCCCGGATACTAAACCTTGGCTGATAAACGTCTATCAGGGAAGTCAATAATACCCAAAGTTCTCTAATGCAATGACGTGGCAGAGGAGGCTGGACCCCTGAAGCGACTACGCACTCGCTGCTGGCTCCGGAGCCCCTGGAAGTGTTCCCTTGGAACAGTGGGGTTCTCTCTTTCCCAACTTTTCTCTTTTCTTCTCTCTTCTCCTCCACAACACTCTGGTAACTGTAAGAGCAGCCCAAATCACATTCCCAACTGAGTCTGGCATTTTTGTACAAGTACAGGGGCTTGTGAAAGCCAGCCTATATTGTTATCGTCTCCAGGAGAGGCAGTAAATGTGTTCCTGGAATATGAGTCAGAGCAATCATGGAAACTCGGAATTGGATGGGACCCAACAGGCGACTGAGGCTAAGCTGAGCCTGAACAGCATCCTTCAAAAGTACTCTTAGCAAGCGACTGTTGGAGAATCTCACACTCTCCAAGACAGCCCACTCTACTTTTGGGTACTCTAGGAACGAGCAAGTGTATCGGGGCTTTTCTTCCTTATATCAAGTCTTCTTTTCAACTTCTACCCATTCCTTGCTCCTTGTTCTGCCCTCTGGGACTAAGCAGACCAAGATATCCATCTTTCACATGACGATCCTTCAAATACAGGAAGATTCCTTTCATTCCTATGTCTTTTCTGGCTAAATAAGCCTAGCACCTTGGCCTGATCCTATACCAGTGATGGCAAACCTTTTAGAGGCCACGTGCTGTGTGCCCCATTCCCCCCTCCCAGAGACTAAGGGCTGCTGCCCCCTCTTTTCTCCAGACAGGGGAGGGAGATGGGGAGGGGAGTGGCCCAAGCGCTCCACTCAGGGAAGGGACAAGCACTTCCATTGGACTGCTGGGCAGAGGGGTGGGGAGGTGCCGTGGAGAGGAGGAAGGGAGCAGCTCCACCCAAATCCCTCTGTCTTTCTAGTAACTAACTCTGGCAGGCAATGAGGCGCAGAGAGACCTCTGTGTGCCGTCTTTGGCACTTGTGTCATAGGTTTATCATCACGGTCCTATACAGTGTATTCTCCAATGGTCGTGTCATCCTAATCACTCTCCTCTGGACATTCTCCAGTATATAATATACTGCTCAAAATGGGGTACCCCAAAATGAGCCCAGTCCTCCTGGCGAGGCTCTTCTTTACCTGCTCCTGGGCA
The DNA here is from genome assembly GCF_016433145.1 of Gracilinanus agilis. Lineage (NCBI taxonomy): Eukaryota > Metazoa > Chordata > Mammalia > Didelphimorphia > Didelphidae > Gracilinanus > Gracilinanus agilis. Next base: position 21,504,026 of record NC_058130.1, on the reverse strand, counting down.
CTGAAACTCTTGAGATGGATCTAGGTAGCTAATGAGCTTTGGCTCTACTACAGCCCCCTCTTACCCCAGGGAGTCCTTAGTAGCCCCAAATCAATAAAGACTCTGATTCTCTAGCCAGCTATCTCTAGCCAGCTATCTCCTCTTCTGGATATGTGGAATTGGTGTGTTCAACTCAAGAGAAGAATTTAATATTTATCTCTACTAAATGTCAACTCCTTAGATGCTACAGCCTGTCAAGATCTCTTTTTTTTAATCCAGACTATTATTTCATGTACTAGCTGACCTCTGAGATTCATGTCTGTGCCTTCTCTCATGGCAATGATAAAAATGAAGAACCCAAAACTATGGAGACATCCCTGTGAGATCCATGAGAGACTTGCATCCAAATTGATCTTGGTCCATTGATGACTACTCTTTGTTTAGTCAGATCTAAATCGACCACACTGTACTGTCATCTAGCCCACATTTCTTCATCTTGTCCATGAAGAAAGAGTGAGGGATTTTGTCCAATACCTCACCTAAGTAAACTGTGACTATAGCATTTCTGTGATTATGAGAGGCAGTGGATAGAGTGCTGGGCTTGGAGTAAGAAAGAGGTGGGTTTGGTTCCTGCCCAGACATCCAATTGTACAACTCTTGCTCAGGGATTTAACTTCTCTGACTTTCCATTTCCTCATCTGTAAAATGGGAATAATAATATATGGTTCATAGGGCCACTGTAAGGATTAAATGAAATGCTAATATGTCAAATGTCTCACAGGCTACAAATATCAGCTATAGCCAAGAATGTGCTGGCAAATACTTAGCAAACAGCTCTGGGGGGGGGGGGGGTAGGAGGGAGAAGATGTATGCACAGCATATTTTAAGTTTAATCTACATTCTTAGCATTGTCTCCATCACTTTCCTAAGTCTAGACTAATAACAAAATAATCAATTGAATCCTGATTTGGAAGAGAAAACTGAGTAAGAGTAGGATCATTCAGCCTTCTCTCTATCCTGCTTTATCCACTTTCTATCCACCCCCATACAGTGAACCCAATATTTCCATAATCTTCTTTCTTTCATCATAGCTTCCAGATGGGCTTCTGGCTGTCCTTAACATCCTTTGCCAAACTCAGCTCATCCTGGTGCTAGCACTCCTGGCATGGGACCAGTTTTCCTCAGTGACTTAACTTTGCTTATCTCGTAAATCTTTCAAAATTGAGTTATCAGGCAGCTAGATGTTACAAGGCAAAGGAGGCTGATCTTGGAATCAGAAAGATCTGAATTCAAATCCTGTCTCTGCTGCTTACTAACTTCAACTTGACTTCCCTCAGACTCAGTTTCCTCATCTGTAAACTGAGGAGAGTTGAACTGGATGGCATTTAAAGTCATTTCCAGCTCTAAATCTATGATCCTATAATATCTTCCTTGTTCATCCACATTTGTCTTTTTTAGTAGTTTCCATTTTTCCTCATCATCAGAATAATTTCTGTCTGGGACCCCAAATTTCATTCTTGAGAGCTTCCAAATCCTCCTGGGCCAACTTCTCCAGAAAGATTATTAGATCCTACCCCTACTTTCTGTGAAATCTACCCTCCTCGAGTCTAGACTGTACATCAGCCTATAGTCACTTTCCTCTTCTCTAAATTTCATGAACTCTGTGATGGAGCAGCTCACTTGGAATTCTTCATACAAGATACTCCATCTCCTGATTTGGGGCATTTGTACTGGTTGTTCTTCGTGCCTGGAATGCTTTCCCTCTTCATCTCTGCCTCCTGACTTCCTTGACTTCCTTCCATCAAGTCCCACCTTCTACAAGAAGCCTTTCTAGATCCCCCTTAATTCTGGTGCTTTCCTTCTGTTGATTAGCTCTAATTTATCCTGTCTGCAGTGTGTTTGTACATAGTTATTGGCATGTTGCCTCCCCAAGTTAGACTGTGAGCTCCTTGAGTTCAGGGACTGTCTTTTGACTTTCCTCGTATCCCCAGGGCTTGGCACAATGCCTAGCACATAGTAGGTGCTCTGAAATACTTCTTGACTTGGTTTACCTGTAAACCAAACAGCTCCAGTGTTTTGACCAAGTCAAGACTTCATCATCAGACTTGACGCTTTCTAGTTCCCAACTAGTAACATTTGTCCCTACCTCACGTATTTATTTGGCATCTTCACCAAGGCTTCTAGATTTCCCAACCCCTGCCAATCTCTCCAAGTCTAAAGAATTATCAAAAACTAATTCTGCATTCATTCTAAATATATTTTGGATTTCTTTTCCTTGAAGACTCTTATGGCTAAAGATGGGCAAGATGTCCATTTGTGAGACAATAAACAGCTGCTTCTCTTGACTTCCTAGGATGCTGACATCATAGAATCTCCAAATTCTTCAATGCTAAGCATTTTCTAGAAAAGTCCTCTACAGTACACACAACACACTTGTTGTCTAACCTTTGATGAAGATCTCTCTAAAGTAACCTATTTCATCTTGATATAACCAGATGGCCTCTAAGGTCTCTCCCACCTACTAATAATCGCTAGCATTTATAGAGCACTTTTGCAAAGCACTTCACAACTATTCTCTCATTTGATCCTTACAACAACCTTGATGTTTGGGTGCTATTATTGTCCTCACTTTAAGGATTTGGAAACTGAGGCAGACAGAGCTTAAGTGACTTACCCAGGGTCACACAGTTGATAAATATCTATGGTCGCATTTGAACTCAGATCTTAACTCCAAATCGAACACTCTATCCACTTTGCCGACAAGACACCTTTAGTTAGGAATTTTTTCCTTAAATCAAACCGGTTTTTCTCCTTGCGACTGCTACTCAGTGCTCTAAGTCCTGCCCCCTGGAGCCAAACAGAATCTGGCTAATCTCTCCTCCATGAAACAGCCATTCATGTATTAGAAAACATCTTAACTCTGTGCCAGGTGCCCCAAAATCTTCTTTCCTCTTTATAAAATATATATCCCCATGTAGACACTAAACGATAACTCTAGTCCAACTATCAATAATATGGAATTAGGTCTTGATCAATGATACATGCAACACCCAGTGCAATTGTGCATCGGCTAAGGGGGCTTAGAGGGATTTGGAGGAGAGGGAAAGAACATGAAATATGTAACTATGGGAAAATATTTAAAATAAAATTTTTTTTAATTATATACACCCCAATTGGTTCTCCCATGGCATATCGCCAGCTAGGATGATAGACCCTGCCACTTGCCCTATTCAGTAAATTCCTCTGGCTCCCTAATAACTCCAGCATCAAATATAAAGTCACTTGTTTAGCTTCTAAGGTCTTCTGCAAACTGACTCCTTCCGACTTTTCCAGTCTTCTAGCTCATCCTTCCCCTCCCCAACTCCATGATCCAGAGACCCTGACCTCTTTGCTGTTCCCTACATATAATATGACATGATCTATCTCCATGCCTTTTCGCCTCCTCTCCATCCCCATTTCCACTCTGACTTTCCCAGCATCCCTCAAGTCTCAGCTCAAATCTTACCTTCTGGAAAGACCCACTTTCAGTCGAACAACTCCTTTCCCTCCCCACTCCCACTCCCTTCTCTCTGAGACTCTCTCCTGTACATCCTGTGCATGGACCTCGTTACCCCCTGTCGCCTCCCCCATTAGAAGGGGAGCTCCTCGAGGGCAGGGCTGGCTTGTTTTCCTTTTCCTTTATATCCTCAGCACTGAGGTGCTGAACAAATGCTTGTTGGCCAACTAAGTCTCCCAAAGTGGGAGCCAGAGCCTGCATTCCTGGTCACTCCCCAAGGTCCTGCCACTCCATCCAGCCCAGGGCAGTCAAAGGGAGCAAGCAAGCACCTTGGCTTGGCAGTCAAAGCCAAGCCGCCATCTTTACTCACCAATCCATTTACCTCCAGGCGTCAGAGATGTTTCCTTCTTTAAGGTTTTTGGATTTAAAGGGAAATGACTAGCTTTCATTTCTGGAACTTTGCCAAATGTAAAATGACTCTGATTTCTCTTAGGCACGGAAGAGTTGGCAGGAACACACAAGCCATTTCTTGTTGCACGCCAAGCTCTGATAGTCACCTGTTATGAAATTGCCGATTTGTGATTCTAATGCAGTCAGAGCTTAATGATATCTCCCTTCTGTCACTCAGCCCAGCAACAGTTAATGGGGGACCAGAAATGGAATACGTGGCTTAACATACACTATATCATAAGTTTAGAACTTTGTGGTCTAATACATGGTGCAATGGAAGAAGTACTGGCTTCAGAGTAAAAGGACCTGGATTCAAATCCTGACTCTACCACTTATTTGTTATGTGTCTTTGAGTAAATTACTTGACAGCTCTGTGCCTCAGTTTACCTAATCTACAAAATGAGAGTTGAGTTAGATGATTTCTAACTAAGATGCTTTTCAGCCCTTTATCTACAATACTATGCTCCCTCTTGAACAAATAGCTATTCCACTTTCTGAATAAAATTCTTCCACACGTAATCCCTCCTTTCAAAGACCAAAACACTCAATAGCATCCATGTTTGTTTGCAGTGGTATAGTTAGAGTAATCAAAACTCCGAGTGGAAAGGAGCCTCTGAAACCATCTAGTCCAACCCATAGCTGAAGAAGAATGCCTTTGCCAGGGCCATTTGCAAACTGATGATCAAAAAGACTTGTGGATGGGAGGAAGCACTTCTCACTTAGAGAAAAGAAAAAAGTAGACAAAGTGGCACAAGTCTATCTTTCTAGATTCTGTCTCTAGCATGTTTTCTACTGTTGTCCATTCAATTCAATGAGCATTTCTAAAGTACCTAAGTATAGGCAAGGAACTTTATTAGGTTTTAATCATAAAAAGACTAGTGTGATGAATGGGGCTGGGGAGAGAGAGAGAGAGACAGAGACAGAGACAGAGACAGAAAGACAGAGAGATAGACAGAGAGACAAAGAGACAGAGACAGAGAGAGAAAGCATAGTCCCTCCCCTGATGGAGCTTACATTCTTTAAAACTTCCATTGATTCTCTTTGTTCTTATATTGGTCATTTTCACATATATACCTCTTTCCACCCCCACCCCAGCCCCAGTGATCCTTCTCTTGTACCAAAGGAAAGCAGTTAAGCAAAAGCAATCAATATAGTGACTATCTAAGAGTTTATGACACATTTCTCTCCCATAGCCATCCACCTCTGAAAGGAGGGTATTGAATTCCTTATCTCTTCTAGGAGATCATGATAAATCATTACAGTCACACAGCACTTGGTTTGGTTTTATCATTCTCCTCATTTACAATATTATAGTCAATTTGCATATTGTTTTCCTGGGTTTGCTTACATCAGGCTGCATCAGTTGACAAATTCTTCCCATGTTTCTCTGAATTTCTCATATTTGTTATACCTTAAAGGCAACATCATGATCTATTACATTGGTTTACCACCATTGGTCCAGCCATTCCTCCATCCCTGGGCACTCACTTTGCTTCCAAATCTTTGTTATGCATATTTTGGCAGAGAAGGGTCCTTCCTTTCTGATTTTGACTAAGGAAGTTAAATCTTCCTAGGCTGGGTGAACCAACATTTTAAGTAGGACCCTCATTTTTACTAAATGGACAGTGTAGATTTGGAAGATTTCCCTGAAATGGGTTCTATTGGAAAATGCTTTGCAGCCAGTCAAACATCCCTGGCTAAAGTCACCTTGCTCCTGTTTTTCTCTTAAGACCCTTTCAACTTCAAGGTCCTCAAGTCTCATAGAAGCTGTTCAAATGAAGCTATGTGGGAAGTTTACTAAGTTGGGGCAGTGATATCCAAGGGGCCTTGAAAGAGGAAAAGAATTTCACCACAGGATTCCTTGGTTATTTTATTTAAACCCTCACCTTCTGTCTTAGAATCAACGTATTATATTGGTTCCAAAGCAGAAGAGTGGTAAGAGCCAGGCAATGTGGGTTAAGTGACTTTCCCAGGGTCTCGTAGCTAGGATGTGTCTAAGGTCAGATGTTAACCCAGGACCTCTTGTCTCTAGGTCTGTGTCTCAATCCACTGAGTCACTTAGTTGCTCCCAGGATTCCCTGGTTCTAAAGGCAACAGGGCAATCTATTGTATGACCTTGGCCAAGTAATTTGGACCATCTTCCCCAGGCTTCAGTTTCTTAATTGTAACATGAGTGGGTTGGACTACATATCCTCTGAGTTACCTCCTAGCTCTGGATCCATGACTCTATGATTCTCTGGGTACAACCTTATTTCTTTTTTTAAAAATCATTTTTATTAATATCTTTGTTTTGACATCACCTTCATTTCCCTAAAGTAGCCCTCCCTCCTCTCCTTCCCAAAGAGCCATCTTGGGATGCAATAATGGGAAGATTAGCCAGGGTTTGAGGATTCACGAAGACCCTGCATGTCTCCCCTCAGTTGTCCCCCCATCCTCCTCCTCCCACATCTGAGAGAGAGAGAGAGAGAGAGAGAGAGAGAGAGAGAGAGAGAGAGAGAGAGAGAAAACAACTTGCCTACTTTACTTTTCTTTCTCTGTTTTTGCAGAAAGAATATTCTCCTCAGTCCAGGTTTCACAATGAAAATGGGAAACATAGTATGAATGGCTCAGGTAAGTCAGAAACAAACCCATCTCCAGTTACCCAGGGCAGCAAGCCTAGAAGAGTGACCTTGTTCTGTCTGCCCAGCTCAGAGTTTAATCCTTTGGAAGCTGCCCTTAGAAAAGGGCATGACCTTTCCAAATGGACTTCACTTGAGATCCTCCTTGGCTCCCCACTTTATTTAAGACTTAATTTGTTTGGTTTGGTTCTTTTAATTTTAGACCCAGAGATGGGAGAGTTCAGTCTGAGATTTTATTCAGGCCTTCCAACAATTAGGATATAATGTGATTTAATAAATGCATGGAAAACGTTCCCTTTTTTTATCAGAAAAGGTCCTGGATTTCATTGTATAAGAAACTTCAAGTCAGGAAAAGTCTCTCTGTCAATGTTTGTCAACATCTTCTTGACAACTTACGGTCTTAGATAATTGTTTAGAGCACTGAGGGATTCAGTGATTTGTCCAGGATCATATGGCCATTATCTGTCTGAGACAGGGCTTGAACCAGGTCTCCCTGGCTTGGAGGCTAACTCTCTATGCCATTCTGCACCCCACCCCATCCCCATCTCTGTCTCTGCCACTATCTCTGTCTCTCCTCTCTCTGTGTCTCCCTCTCTCTGTCTCTGTCTCTGTCTCTGTCTCTGTCTCCCTCTCTCTGTCTCTGTCTCTCTCCCTATCTCCCTCTCTCTTTCTCTCTGTTACTATTTCTCTCTGTCTCTCCTCTTTCTCCTCTCGTTCTCTCTACTTCTCTGACTATGCTTTACCCTCTTTGTGTGTCTCTTTCTGAATCTCTGCCTCTGACTCTGTCTCTGTGTCTGTCTCTGTCTTTCTTTCATATTACTATAAAAATATTCACTTTGAGAGACAGACTCCAATGATCCCTGATCTATCTAGTAAATCTCGATTGTTCTCCCTTGCTTCTCTCCTGCCATCTTCCCTCCTGTTTCTGCTGCCAATTTTGCCATCTTCTATTTCAGGGTAAAATTCAGTATCTTTCCTGCTGCTCCTCCTACTACGCTCAAACTCTTGGCTACCACTAAGCTCTCTGCAGCCTTTCCCCTGATACCTGCTTCTCAGGCACCCACTCTAAAGATGTGAAGGTTTTGCCATCCAGGAGGGGGTCAGCGGGACAAGATCTTTGTATTTCCTTTCCCTTGGCCAAGCCTTCTGCATGCTTCACTATTCTAATAAAGAACTATTTGTGAAGAATAGAAAGAAAACTGAATTTGGAGTTTGGGCACCTGGATTCAAATTCTGGCTCTGCCCTTTACTACCTATGTGCCCCTGAGCAAGTCCCTTCCCCTCTCTGGGCCTCAGTTTCCTCCTCTGTAAAATTAGGGGGTTGGACTAGATGACCTTTGTGGTCCCTTCCTTCTATTCTTTTCTTCAAAACTTTTTGGCTTCTCTTTTAATTGTCTGCCCTCTCTTTTGCTCATTATTATGCTTACAGTATTGTGTCATGGATTCAACTAATCCTGACTACATACATTACTCCTAAAAAAAAAGACTTAATGTCTTGGGCACAGTTAGCATACTTGACTGTTACATGTAGAAGAAGGGCCTCAGAAGAGAATCCAACAGGTGAAGTGACTTGCTCAAGGACACACAGCTAGTAAGGGTCAGAGGTAGGATTCATACTCTGGTCTTCACAGTCTTCATTCCTTATGGAGGAATTCATTTGTCTCCCTCTAGTCAACTTAATTCAATAATCACTTGTTAAATGGCTGCCCTCTATTAGGGAACTGTGCCAGAGATTAGAGATACGAAAGCCAAAATGAAGCAGTCCCTTCTCTCAAGGAGCCTATCTTCTACTGAAGGGGGAAATGTAGAGAGATAAATAATAAATAAAATAATATAGAGATATTAGATTATAATTATTAATATATTATGATATATTACATACAATTTATAATTACATATTATAGTATATAGTAATATATTCTTGTGCATAAAATCTAAATATAATAATAAATAAAATAATATCTAGATTTTATTATATTATAATTACATATTATATAATAAATAACAAAAGCTAACATTTTTAAAGCAATTTAAGAATTTACAAATAGCTTTACACATATAATCTCGTTTTCCCCCATAGTCACTATGGGATGTTAGTGCTATTATTCCCATTTTACATCTGGGGAGACTGAGGCTGGGTTTCTGTGACTACCTGGGAACCACACAGCCAATAAGTGTCTGAGGCAGCTTTGGAACTTGAGTCTTCTGCTCTAAGCACTGTAACAGACACCTTCCTACCTCCATAAAGATTTGGAATAGGTGATAAAGATGGATGGCTTGAATCCCCAAAGTCCTTGAGGATGGAGGCTGGGGAGAGTTAGAAATGGCCATGAGGGACGAGGAGAGTGACTGGGACTCAGCTCCTCCTGGCTCGGCGTTCTAGGGAAGGGAAGAGGAAGAACAGCCAGTCCTGGAAAGAGTAGCGAGGAAAACAGCCTGTCCCGAGGAGCCAGGTTTCCACGAGCCCAAGAAGATAGGAAGATCTTGGGCGAGTCAGCCAAATTTTCTGGGTCTCCGTGTCTCCGTGTGTCCAACAAAGGGCTTGGCTCTGAGCTTCGGGCTCTTTATCTCTGATCCCAAGACCTCTTCCCACTACAAGGAGGGAGTTGCTGGCCTTCCCAACACGGCCAGATAGCTCTGAGGATCTCCAGCCTTGAACTGAAGAGATTCAGGATAAAGTGGGAGTGTGTCATTCAGGGAGGCTTCTTCTCCTCTCTCTCTCCTTTGGGGCCAAGTTTGCACCATTCGTCGAAGACTCCTCCCCATCTACCCTTTGCAGAGATCGGGGGCAGAGTCCAGGGCCGAGAGGGGGAGGCGTTCCTTGAATATATTGTCTGATTTTTCTGGATGTATTGATCTGTTTGGCTGAGTTTTTCTTCTCTTCTTCCTCCTTTTCTTTAAAAAAATAGTACTTGTTATAAGGAATGGCTCTCGGGGCGAGTGGAGGCGGACCAAGAAAGTAGACAATGTAAAAACAAAAGACACCGATAAAATTAATTTTCGAAAGTCATAGAGAGGGAGAGGCAGCTCAGTGACTCTGTGGATAGAGTGCCAGGAAGGTCCTGGGTTCTGATCTGGCCTCAGACACTTCCTAGCTGTGTGACCCTGGGCAAGTCATTCAACTCCCATTGCCTAGCCCTTACTCCTCTTCTGCCTTGGGACTAATACTTAGTATTGATTCTAAGACAGAAGGTAAGGGGTTTTTTTAAGTAATAAAGAGGAGATCCAGAAGAAATTGGCAAACTGATGAATGTGGTTATTCTCACTTCTTAGAGTGGTTTGCCAGGCCAATTTCAAATCAATAAAGCCTTGTTATATTGAGATGGCGCCCAGATTCCTAAATCCTCCATTTGTCTATGTTCTTCTACTCTCCCCAAAATTATTTTGCCTTCATTGTGTAGATTTTGTTATTTAATTATTGTCTCCCCTCAAAAGTAGAATCTTTGAAGGCAGGGAGTTTGGGGGAGTAGAAAATGGGTTCAAATTGGAGTCAAAAGGCCTGAGTTCAAGTCCTTCCTCTGCCACTTAACTATTTGCATGACCTTAGACAAGTCATCTATCTCTCTGGGCCTCAGTTTCTTCATCTGTAAAATGAAAGAGTTAGTCCTGACTTTTCAGCTCTATATTTTAGATCCTAACACCTCTTCTCCCTCTGAGGAGGGAGCTGTTGGCTTTCCTGGAGCTACCAAACAGCTCTGAGGATCCCCAAACATGGCAGCCAGGCTTTAGGATAACATCCTGCTAACTAAGGTGCCCAGGCTTCTGTCTATTCAAGGGTGAACTGGAGAAACGGAGGCTTCCTGGGATAGGAAAAGGTTTCTTTAAACAGCTCTCCTTGATGTTAGAAAATGAATGTTTAAAAATGGGTTTATGTATAATTGGGGGGGGGGATAAAATGTTACGGAACTAAAACAAACCGGATCCCCTTGGCCCGAAAGCTTTCCAGACTTTGCCAGCAAACAAGAGGAGTTAACAAAGTCATCTGGGCACAACATGCTTTAAGGTCTCTGAAGAACTCCCACTTGTCCCAAGCTGGGCTTGGAATCATGGATCGAAGGCAAAGTCTGGCCCCATCTAAGGAAAGCAAGATCCAGAGAGGAGAGATGGCTGCCGAGCCTCTTCTGACCCAGAACAGATGCTCCTGGAAGGCAGAGACCATTTTGGTTTGGGGTCCTTAATGCCTCGTATAGTGCCTGGCAATCAGCCAAGTGCCTACTATGTGCCAGGGATGGTGCTGAGTTCCGGGAATACAAATACAAAAGTCCCTGCCCTCGAGGAGCTCACACTGGAATGGGCACACCACAGGGGCTTGATAGAGGGTGAATTGTTATTCGATAGATGGGCCCTGATCCAGAGAGGGAGCCCCCCCAGGTACATGAGATCAACGAGTGGGGAAGAAAGCGCCCCACCTCTGATGGCCGTCAGCTCCATCGACGCCCTTCAGCCTCCCAAGGTTCTGACGCTGAAAGAGAGTGGAGGAAGCTGTGGAATAGCTGCAGAATTAGCAGAAGCCCCAACGTCACCCTTGAGGCTTCAACACAAAAATGCATTAACTGCTTCCTAGGTGCCAGGCATTGTGTAGGGTCCTAAGAGACAAAGATAGAAATGAGCCTACCCTCAAGCACTCTCCATTGGATCCTGTTGTGAAATTTGGAGGTCAAATGATTTTATCTTACCTGGCCTCCCGAAAATCAATCAAAAGCATCTATTAAGTGCCTACTAGGTGCCAAGCATTGTGGCAAAGGAAGGAAGGAAGGAAGGAAGGAAGGAAGGAAGGAAGGAAGGAAGGAAGGAAGGAAGGAGAGATAAAGAAGAAAGAAAGAAAGAAAGAAAGAAAGAAAGAAAGAAAG
>NC_058130.1:21434831-21492257 GCF_016433145.1 Gracilinanus agilis | reverse complement strand
AGAAAGAAGGAAGGAAGGAAGGAAGGAAGGAAGGAAGGAAGGAAGGAAGGAAGGAAGGAAGGAAGGAAGGAAGGAAGGAAGGAAGGAAGGAAAAGGGGATGAAAGAAGCAAAGAAAAGGCTCCTGCTCTTATGAAGCTTCTGTTCTATTGGGGAGGCAATAACAGCTAGCATTTCTTACTTTAAGGTTTTCAAAGGTCTATATGTCATCTGTTTGACCCTCACAACAGACCTGTGATGAAAGCACCACTATTATACCCATTTTACAAATGAGGAAACCAAGGCTGAGAAGTTACGTGACTTGGCCAGGGTCACACAGCAAGACACCATGCACACATACAAGTAGATATAAACTAAATATAAGATCTTTGTATTTAGCCAACAAGAACCAGTAACTGCACCAAAGACAGCTGAGATTGCCAGGCAATGAAAAGTAAGACAGCTATGGTGAGGGAAAGAGGGTCATGAAAAAGTCTGAGGCAAAAGCTACATCCACAAAGGTCAGGAGCTGATGGAGGATGCAGGGCCACTGGACCATGGAGAGCTTCATCTAGGCAGCGGCTGTTCTGGGTGATTGGCTGACTTTGAACACTTAGCCAAAGAAACTTCCTCTCCTACACAGAAAATACTTTTCTATTAATTAAATAATAACACACAAATAATAAAATTAAAGGCTGATTGGCTGATCTGATTCCCCATTCCTTGACCAACAGCCACTGACACTTCTTCTGGTGCCTTCCCAATAAGGAAGCCCCTCGTGCATTCTCTTCCAGTCCACCCTCCCTCCGGACACCCACTGAGGTCCATCCTCCAGAAATGGAGGGATTACAAAAAGGCTTGAATCCTTTCAGCAATGTGTTGCTCAGTCATTAGTCTGGAGAGGAACACAGAGCGGGCACCAGACTATAGAGCCGCTCTCGTGTTCTCCGGCATTCAAGGCCCTCCATAGTTTGGCATCAATTCTTTTAAAAGAAAGAAGAAGGGGCAGCCGGGTGGCTCAGTGGATAGAGAGCCAAGCTGGGAGGTAGGACGTCATGGGTTTGAATCTGGCCTCACACACTTCCTAGCTGTGTGACCCTGGGCAAGTCACTTAACCCCCACTGTCTAGCCCTTGTCTCTCTTCTGCCTCGGAACTGATACCCAGTATCGATTCTAAGAAGGTGAAGGGTTTGTAAAAAAAAAGTTTTATAATTGCCTTTTCTCTTTATATTAGTCATTTCTCTTAGATTCAATTTGATCATTGTTTTAAAAAAATTAAACAACTTGATCATTTTACATTGCTACAAAAATTTTAATAATTTGATCCTTTTTTAATTTGGCAATTGCTAAGGATGTAAACAATTCGATGATTTTTAAACTTGAAAATTGCTAAAAATTCAACAATTTGATGATTTTTACATTTGAAAATTGCTAAAAAAATTAAATAACTTGATAATAGCTAAAAAACAAATAATTTGATGCTTTTTAAATTGGATAATTGCTCCAAAAAAGGAAACCATTTGAGTCATTTGATGCGGATTCTACGTCACTAGATCCTCGCCTCTCTGCTGAGCTGGAGGAGGAAATGGCCAACCTCTCCAGTATCTCTACCAAGAAAACCCCAAATGGGGTCCCAAAGAGTCCGACGTGGCTGAACGAGGGAACAACGTCAGCTACCATTATCTCCCCTCTGACACGGCAGGCTCCCCATGACTCGTGTGTGGGCTCCCGGTGTAGATTTGCAGAATAAATGAGGACTGGGGGTCTTCGTGGGAACCCCTGGGTGCTCCCCTGCTCTTAGCCCGGCATCGGCATTTCAGAGGTTGTAGCGAGTGAGGCAGGGAGGACCCTGGAAGAAATCTCAGTAAAGAGACCTAGAACAAGACCCCGGGGCTGCCCACCCTGCTGACCACATTCCGCCCATACATGCCTCCCTCTTTTCCCCTCCTGGTAGTTTGGGTTTTTTTTATCCAGCTTTGTTCCCCAGCCAGCTAGCCATTCAGCATCGCAGAATCCTAAATCTTGGACCACAAAGTCTTCAAGGCCAATTAGGGATTTTACAGACAAGGAAACTGAGTCACGGAGTAGCAAAGACTCCTCCGAGGACACACAGAGAGCAGGTGGCCGACTAGGATTTGAACCCAGGTCCTTTCCCTTTCCTCGTGGAAAGAGCCCAAGACCCCAAGCCAGACGGCCAGAGTATCCGCGTCCTCTGCTGTCTGCACCGATGATGTCTGGAAGGGACTTTGAAGTCCTCTTTTCCCATCTCTTCATTTTACAAGTGAAGAAACTGAGGCCAGGAGAGCCTCTGGGATCCTTGAGTGACTTTCAGAGACTGGAAAGAGCAAGGCTGGGATTTGAACCCAGGGCCTTCTGTGCCTCAACTTCCCCCTTTGTGATGCCTTTCAGGAAGGGGGAGAAGAAAAGCGGCTTCTGGTCGGAGCTGGGCTCCCGGCAGCCTGTCCCTCTCCGCAGTAACACAATACCCTGAAATCACCCAGGAAATGTTTGTTGAGAGCAGATCAAAGCGCACCGCCTGGCAGGGGAGGGCAGGGGCTGCGCTGAGCCTGCCCATCTCACATGACTGCTCTCCATCTCTGAAAAGATCTCCCTGAAGGGAGAGAGAGAGAGAGAGAGCGCGCGAGCGAGCGAGCGAGGGAGGGAGAGCCGAGCAGCAGAACTCCTGCCAAACAGCTATGCACGCTTGCCAGCATGTACAGCCTCCAGGACTCCACTAGCTTCCCCCGTGCCCGGCCGGCGCTCATGGCCCAGAGAGATGTGGGGATCCGGGTGCCCCCCGAGGCGACGGGCTTCTACCGAGCCATGCTGGTCAAGTCAGGTAAGCGCCAGCCTCTCGGGCCGGGCAGGGGACGTGTCTGCTTCCTCGGGAAGGCATTCACCTGGGCACCTGCCCTGGCCCCTTCCTGGGCATCCGCCTCGTGCAGGAGAGCCCAGAGCCGGGCTCGCGGCGCCTCTCCGGACGCCCGATGCTCGAATAGGCGCATTTGATGCTCCTCCTCCGGCCGTGGGCACCGGGAGGGCTGAGGGGGCACTTCTCTGGCCGCTTTCCTTTCCCCCGGCGGTCCTGCGGATCAGGAGCTCCCCGTGTTCACCGGGAAGTGGCTCGCATTTTAGAAAGGGGGGAGGAAAGGGGGGCTCCGCGTCTCCCGTCCTTTTACGGTTTTCTGTCGGCGAGACGCTTTCGGGAGTTCTCGGAATCCCGCCGGGTCGGGCTTCTCAGGAACTCAAAAACTCGATTCATGAGAAGTCAGCCGGGATGCCCGAGTCAAGGCCAGAGAGCCGAGCCAGGAGCTCTGCCGGGGCCCTGCCAGCTGTGGGCACCGCTGCGGGGCTCGTGCTGCCTCCCGGAGGCTGGGCACACCTCAAACCAGGCAAAATCGGAGGGATTCGGTCCCATGCGGCAGCTCCTGGGACCGGCCATCCCGGGCCTGCCAAGAAGAGCCGAGGAGGAGCCCCGAAGCCGGGCACTGGCCAGAAGCGACGCCTCCCTGAGAGCCCGAAGCCGGCTTTCTGGGCAGATTAATCACTTGTTAGCCTGCACTGATTGGGTGTCACTATCTGTAGCTCTCCGGCCGGGCGCAGGGGATGAAAAAGCCCTTGAAATAAGGGCACGTGCAAGCTGGGAAAAGTGAGGACTTCTCTGGCCCCAGGCCTTCCCCCTTTATGTCCATCCTAGCATCAGAAAATCCCGGCAAGTGAAGGAACGTGGGCAGCGTCACCCAGCTTGTCGGGGGAAAAGGGAGCCTAGAACGCTAAACCTCTGGCTGCCAATCTAGCGGTCATTCGGGGATAGCCAACTGGGTGGCTCAGTGGACTGAGAGCCAGGTCTGGAGGCAGGAGGTCCTGGGTTCAAATTTGGCCTCAGACACTAGCTGGGTGACCCTGGGCAAGTCACTTCACCCCCATTTTCTAGCCATTCCCATTCTTCTGCCTTGGAATCAATACACGGTATTGATTCTAAGACAGAAAGTAAGAGTTTTTAAAAGAAAAAAACTCAATTCACACACACACATACAGAAAATAGCCTTATCTAAGAGGAGAATCAGGCTCCTACAGAGGTCGCAGGTGCCCCCCTGACTTGGGCTGTGTAGACTTTATGACCACCGGCCAGGCGCACTGTAAGGGGAATTCTTGTTCCCGTGTGGCTTTCTCTACCTGGCCTCAGCGGTCCCTTCCCTCCGGGGGACCTTGAAGCCGCCCAGGACTCCTCTCTAGGGTTATATTGGGACCCAAGTCCCATCCCTGCAAGGCTCATCCTGCAGACGAAGGCCTATGTGCCTCCTTGCCTCGGGGGCTCCCCTCGCTCTCGCTTGTCCTGGGGATCTCGAGCCCCCGTGGCCGTGGGTCCTCCTGCTGGCTTCCTTCTGGCTTTCTTGTCTCCCCAGACTCTGGACCCTCCTCTCTGCCTCTGCTCTAGGATCCTGACACTCGCTCCTAGGCGAGGGAGTTTTCTCCCTGCCTTTCCCGAGTGGAGTCCCCTTCTCGGAGGAGAATTGCGAGCCTCTGAGCCAATCGATTTGGGCAGCCATTATGCCGGGTAGCCCATCCCTGGCCCAGGATGCCCCGAAGGCTGGCCCACAGAATAATGTGTCCGGCGTTCAGAGGATCTCCTCTTAAGCAGGAGATGGCTCTTCCCTCTCCCAAACTCCTATTTCAGAGGACGGACAGGACGAAATGACCGCTGGCACCCCGAAGGCTTTCTCCGTCTCGCCCAGGACGTCAAGGTCCTTCCCCTGCTCGCTGACTCTAATCGTGGCATAATGTGTCCCCAGAGGAGTCGCTGGAAGGGGAGCAAGTCTGACAGGTCTTGGGAGGTTCTCTGTCCCCTCCTGGCGATGCGCCCCCCGGTGCCCGCAGAAACTCCCGGAGGGCAGAGGCTGTTCCATCTCTGCCTTGATCTCAGAGCCCGGCACACGCGAGGCACACCCTAGAGGGTCGCTAATGGGTCGACAGTGCGACAAGTCGTTGCCTTTGGTTCTCTCAGCAGTCACCAACCACTGATCTCTCCCGTCTGCCCTTCCTGGGCAGCCTCTCACCCGCCAGTGCCTTAAAGCACTGCCTCATCTCTCACCGGCTCAGCTCTGCCCTCTGTGGGGAGCATCTGTCGCCGGACGCCCACCTCCCCATGTTGGATGCTCCCGTCGCCCGTCCTTGTGGCCGGCACCTTCACCTCCCCTCCCATCGCCCGACACGCGTCCGGGCATCTGGCTCCCTCCCGGCTCCTCTGGCCTTTGTTGTTCCTTGAAGGCCTTCTGTCTTACAAAAGGCAAATCTCCTCATTCCTCAGCAGGAAGGAGGTTCCTTCTTCCTCTTCTCTTTTATTCTAAGAGACCACCTGAATTCTGGGCTGTCGTGGTCATTCCTTTGGCACAGCAGGAGGACCAAACGCACAGCCTCTGGGCAGGGCCATGAGCAGTTATCGCTCCCCTCCGCTGCCCCACGCACGGTCTAGGGATGCTCCAGAGGAGAGTCTTTTCCAGACAGGTTGTGCCCTTCAGTGCTCTCTGGGGCCCTGGCGGGCGGCGTGTGCGCTTAAGGATGCTCAGCTTTATTCTGGGCTGGGAAGCGTGTCATCCTGAGACACTGCCGGGAATCCGGACAGTGACCATGGCCAGGCTGGGTCCCAGATGGGCAGAGCTGGAGGGGAAATGGAGCATGTAGAAATATTGGGAATATGGAACATTGCGTACACAAATCTGCCTTTCTCTTTCGAGACTCCTGTTTCTATTGAGAAACGTGGCAGAAAGACCACTTGGACCCTAAGATCACTTTCTAGCCCAGGTGTTCAAGGTCCCTAACATATTTGCTAAATTAGGGCAGCTGGGTAGCTCAGTGGAGTAAGAGTCACACCTAGAGATGGGAGGTCCTAGGTTCAAATCCAGCCTCAGACACTTCCCAGCTGTGTGACCCTGGGCAAGTCACTTGACCCCCATTGCCCACCCTTACCACTCTTCCACCTATAAGTCAATACACAGAAGTTAAGGGTTTAAAAAATAATAAATATATATATATATATTTGCTAAATTACTGTTTAAAAACCCTTCCCTTCCATCTTAGACTCAATATTGTGTATCAGTTCCAAGGCAGAAGAGTGGTAAGGGCTAGGCAATGAGGGTCAAGTGACTTGCCCAGGGTCACACAGCTAGGAAGACCTCTCATCTCTAGTCCTGGCTCTCAATCTGCTGAGCCACCTGGCTGCTCCCTGGTAACTTTCTAATGGTGTCCCTCCATGAATCACTCACATTGGTCAGTTTGCTACTGCTCTGGCCTTGAATCAATATACAGCTAAGAAATGACCCTCCTCTCCAGAGAGCTGTCAGAACTTGAAGATAGGAATTTGGTCTGAAAAAGACCTAAGGGTCGCAGTGGACTACAAGCTCTATATGAGTTAACGGTACAATATAGCAGCTAAAATGGCTAATACTGTCTTAGATTGTCCTGAGAGACCAGAGGATCCAGGATAAGGAAGGCGATCATTCTGTCTTCCTCTGTTCTGGTCAGAATTTCCTATTCAGCTCTGGAGGCTTTAGGAAGAATGGTGGAAAGATGGGGAATATCCAGGGGGAGCAACGAGGCCAGGGAATGACCCCGAAATCATAAAAGATGGGGATGATTTGAAGGAATAATGGAAGTTTGGGGAAGGGTGAAAAAGAGATGAGGAGGGTCATGGAAAATGCATTAAGCAATGAAGGACTTTACTGATGAAGTGGAACTAGTCTGGTTCTGACTGGTCCCAGAGGACAGGAAAGAAGGAAAATAAGCCTTTATTAAACAATGATTATGTTCCAGCCCCTGTGCCAAGTACTTTACAAGTATTATCTCATTTGAGATTCACAACACCCATAGAGGGGGAGGGTCTATGGCTACCCCATTTTGCAGATGAAGAAATTGAGGCCAAGAGAGATTAGATGACTTGCCCAGGGTCACACAGCTACTAAGTGTCTGAGCTCAGATTTGAACTGTTTTTTTCTGATGGCAAAGCCAGCACTGTAGGTGAATGTAAGCCAGGACAAGGTACACTGGGTAAAAGTTGAAAAGTGGCAAACATGGGCCTGATGTAAGACAAAAAATTCTCACCATTTAGAATTTTATATGAAAGTGGGATGGGCCGGGCTTCCTCTCCAAGGCATGGTCAAGCCGAATGACCACTAATCATAGAGGGATTTGGAGTCAAGTACAGGTTGCACTAAATGGCCAATTAGGTCTCTTCCAATTCTGAACTTCTAGACTGTCACCTTCTGAGTTCTGCTACAAACACCCTGATAATGCCCACCCCACCGGCTGTGGCAGTTCCCTCCTGTTGGTCCTTGTCAGCCACACTCTTCCTATCCTCATTTAGTACAGAAAAGCGTTTGTTAACTCTCACCGGATTTGCATCTACAGAGTCGAGACTTGGGTAAGTCAATTAATCTTCACTGCCTCATAGGTTAAGCCCTCCCTTGCAGCAAATAATAATAATAATAATAATAATAATAATAATAATGCCAAAACAACTGAGGCAGTGATGACCCAGGACATTTTCAAATGCCTATTAGACATCTTGGATGTCCTTCAAAGTCAGCCCATCCCGTCCAAACCGGAATCATCCGTCTCTTCCTTCTCTCTCTGTTATGGCAAAAGTATTCGCCTCATCGGATTTGGTGATTCTTCATTGTCCCTCCTTCTCCTTCCTATTTCCTTCAGCTTTTCAGTCTTTTCATGTAGGAAATATTCTGCCTGTCAGCAGAGAAGGAAATGTGTGATTCCTCAAGTTCCGCTTACTTCCCTGTTTTAGGAAATCTTCCAAGGTTTCTCTGAATTCTCCTCTTCATCATTTCTTAACTACACTAGTCCTGACTCTTGTCTTGCCCCAGGACTCCCATGACACTGGAAAAGACAGTAAGGCTGAAGACTTTGTGCAAAATTCTGTCTTGCTTTAATCCAGTGATTCCCAAAGTGGGCGCTACCGCCCCCTGGTGGGTGCTGCAGCGATCCAGAAGGACGGTGATGGCCACAGGGGCATTTATCTTTCCTATTAATTGCTATTAAAATTTAATTTCCAGGGGCACTAAGTAATATTTTTTTCTGGAAAGGGGGCGGTAAGCCAAAAAAGTTTGGGAACCACTACTTAATCTAATTCATTCATAAATCAAGACATCATCACTTGTGACATCACTTCGAAAATGAAGGACAAACAACAACAACAGAATAGTAGATCATTATGGTTGGGTATCACCCTATGTTCAGGCATACCCCAATGAAGAGACATTTACTGGGTTTTCAATTCTTTGCTGCCACCAGGAATACTGCTATGATTATTTTACTATAATTCAGAATCTGATTCCTGGCGTTGACCTCTTGGTATGGAGGTCACTGGCCTAAGGGGATGACCAGCTGGATCACTCTTCTCTCATAATTCCTCCAGAATAGCTGCCCCACTTCCCACTCCATCAGTAGTCTATCAACAATCCTGTTTTCCCATCGCCCCTCCAACACTGCCTGCATCTATTTTTGTCCTCTCTGCTAATTTGCTTGAGTTGTCTTTGTTTGCTTTTCTCTTATTATGGGTGATATAAAGCATGATTTCATATGATACTCGATCTTTTGTCATTCTTCTTTCGAAAATGGTTTATTTATTATATCTTTTGATCACTTAACTAGCAAGAAATGCTTTTGTCCAGAGCCACATTTTCAAATGCCTATTAGACATCTTGGATGTCCTTCAAAGTCAGCCCGTTCCAAACCGGAATCATCCGTCTCTTCCTTCTCTCTCTGTTATGGCAAAACCATTCTCCTCATCGGATTTGATGATTCTTCATTGTCCCTCCTTCTCCTTCCTATTTCCTTCAGCTATTCAGTCTTTTCATTCCCAATCCACAAACTACTCCATTTTATTTCCGTTGCTCCCGTGTCCTGGTCCAAGTAATTTCACTACGTCTTGCCTGAACTGGAGCAAAATTCTCCTAACCCTAAATTCGTGCCTTTCCCTGAGTCCTGTCTGTCTCGCCACTGCCAGATTCGTTTTACTAGTTCAGAGATCGGATTATGTTGCTGTGCCATTTTGACCGATGGGTTCAAATCTTGACTCTGCCACATTCTCCCCAACCTTGGGGGAAAGCATTTACCCTCTGGGCCATCTGTTCAAGGACAAAGTTGGATTAGATGACCTCTGAGGCCCCTTCTGGTTCTGGGTTCGAGGTCCTATGATTTCTTTACCAAATAAAGGAAAACTCTAAAGCCCTTTTTTGCAAGCTAAGTCCAATCTATCTTAGAGGCTGGTCTCAGGCTACCGCCCTTTTAGCACCCATTGTCAGGAAACGGTCTGTTTGGGTTGGAGGTTACTCGATTCAGGAAAACATCCTTGTTCTTTCATTCTCCCGTGTCTTGTTTACCTAATTTGCTCTGGTAGGAATGCCAAGCCCAGCTAGACAAATTCTAGCCCAAAGGAACTCCAAGGAGATACATGTGGCACAGAGGTTATAGTGCCAGGCCTAGGGTCATGAAGACCTGAGTTCAAGTCTGACCCTAGCCGTGAGACCCTGGACAAGTTTTCCCAGTTTGCCTCAGTTTCCTCATTGATCAAATGAGCTGGTGAAGGAAATGGTAAGCCATTCCAGTATCTGCCAAGAAAACCCCCAATATGGTCATGAAGAGTTGGAAGAGACTGAGCCACGACAACAACAGTTTGCAAGGGGGCACTAGCAGTTCACAGATCAGAAAAGGCTTCCTGTAGGAGGTGACCCAAGAGAAGCCTTGAAGGACACGGAGGATTCTAAGAGGGAGGGAGGGAATTCCAGGTGGAAATAGCAGCAGTGGCCATAGTGGTAGTTGTAGTAGTAAGTAAATAGTGATGGTGACATCTGATCTCTTGGGTAGTACTTTGCACAGAGTTGGCAGTAGATAGAAGTTTGTTGAATGACTGCTAGGGAAAGGCCCCCAGGAGCACTGAGGAGCTTTCCTGGGCTTTAGGGGATCAGGTAACACACTTAAGCTCCCTGAAAGGTCAAAGAAGAGGCAACAGTGGCCTGGAATGCTGGGAATTTGCCTGGTTTGGTCAAGATGGGGTTCGTTGCCTTCTGAGGTTTCCACCCATTCGTCTTCCTTTCACCGTCCCCTTCTCAGACCCCTGATCCCTTTTCCATCATTTTTGTCTTCCTGCAACCGCAGAAGAGCAAGCCAGGACAGAATAAAAACGTGGGAGAGAAAAGCCAATGGAGCCCCTCCGCCGGGATAAAGGGCCAAACCAAGCATCCCTAATGGCAACTGAGTAGAAGGCGGTTTTCCGAAGCAAGAAGCTTCATTCTTAGCCTCTCTCCGGCACACACGCTTTCTCTCTCTCTCTCAAACGAGCCTCGCCTTTCACAGCCCTCCTCCGGTGGGCAAATTCTTTATGCTCCCAACTTGTTAATAAAGGCTTAAGCTCCCCTTTCTTTGCAATCTCACCCCCTCCCCTGTGCCGGATCCCATGACAAGTTATTATTAGGTGCCCCCACCCAGCTCGTTCCATTCTTTCAGACAAGAGCGCTTTCGGAGGGCCAGGCTCGGTTTTGTTCGTGGTGGTGGTTTGGTAGAAATGCCGTTGAGGGCCTAAAAGGGGGCTTTTGAAATCTTAGACTGAGTATAGAACTGATGGGGGAAGTTTGCGTTGTCATGGAGACTTGGCTGATGTCTACACGCCGGAGATTCGCTGCTAACCCACTCGTGGCAGCTCCTTGGAAATGGGCGAGAGAAAGAAACCGGAGAAAAATGGTAGGGCTCATGGATAGATTCAGCCCCCCAGAGGGGCAGGTATTATGGGCCTGACCTGACCCAGGTTATTTCTCTTGCTTCAGGCTTCCCAAATTCCATCCTGATTTGCTCATAACTGAAGTCAGATGCTGGAAGCCCCCACATTGATAAACTGGATGGTGGCTAGAGGCCAAGCAGGACAATGAGACCATCCACAGCTACGTTACTGAGGATCCGCTCTCAGAACTGGGAGCCCATTTAAGGGCCTCGGTTTTCTCATCTACAAAATTAGAGCTGGACAGTGCAATCTCACAGATCTCGTCCACTCTAGATCTATAGTCCATAAATTTAGAGTAGAAGGGAGCTATGAAGTCACTCAATCCATAGATCTATAATCCATCTGGGGTAGAAGGGACCTGTGAAGTCACATAATCCATAGGTCTATAATCTATACATCTAGAGGGGAAGGATCTGTGAAGTCACTCAATCCATAGATCTAGGGTAGAAGGGAGCTATGAAGTCACTCAATCCAACCCTCTCATTTTACAGATGAGAAAACTGAGGCCCCTAAAGGGTTAAGTGCCTTTCCCAATGTCATATGGTGAGCACACAGAAATGGCCACACCTCATAGGCCCAATCCCACTACTGATACACACCCAAAGCTTGGGCTGCTGCTTTCTGACCTGAGCTGCTTTGCCCCTCCCTAGACAACCTAGTCGCCTCCACTCTTGGGACCCACCATATTGGTACTAGACTTGTCAAGGACACCCAGTCTGTTTTATCCCAATCACAGCTCAGGACTCCTAACTCAAGGAATCCACCAGCCTCAGTCTCCCTCAGTGGCAGAGACGAGAGGTGTGCATCATCAATGTGGATTTCTACTGGAATTTTCGAAGCAAAATCTGAAAGAAAGCTGTATCAGATATTCATCCACTGGTGGGGAGTTGGACTAGAATTAGTGGACACCAGAGATGTCAAATTCATAGCTCACTGGCTGTATGAGGCCTGCAAAACTCCCAGTGCAGTCCAAGATAAATGAAAATGAAACTAGGGGTGCAGCTGGGTGGCTCAGTAGCTTGAGAGCCAGACCTAGAGACAGGAGATCCTGGGTTCAAATCTGACCTTAGACATTTCCTAGCTTTGTGACCCTAGACAAGTCACTTAACCCTCATTGTCTGAGCCATACCACTCTTCTGCCTTAAAACCAATGTTTTCCAAGGGAGAATAAAGAGAGGCATAGCATCCAAGATAAGAGAGGTGAAAATCCTGTTGTCCTGACTCCCCTGGTCAGACCCCAGCTAAAGTACTGTGTTCAATTTGGGGTACCACAGTTTAGAAAAGGTATTGACTGATCAGCTAAGAAGGTCCAACCAGGATAGTGAGAGGGATGGAAACCCAACTGGACAAAGATTAAATGGAGGAACTGTGTATCTTAAGCCTGAAGAAGAGATCTATAGAGAGTGAGATGGCTATCTTTAGGAATTTGAAAGAAGGAGGTAGAGCTGGGTGACTCAGTGGTTAGAGCAGCATGCCTGAAAACAGGAAGTCCTGGGCTCAAATCTCACCTCAGACATTACCTAGCTGTGTGACCCTGGGAAAGTCATTTAACCCCCAATTGCCTAGCTCTTACTGCTCTTCTGCCTTGGAATCAATACTTAGTATCAATTCTAAGACAAAAGGTAAGCTTTAAAAAAAAAAGCAGCCTAACAGGGTGAGAAGAGCACAGGCTTTGGAGTCAGAGGAACTAGGAACTAAATCTACTGTTTACTGTCTGTGTGATCTAGGGACAGTCACCTGCCCTCTCATGACCTCATGAATAAAAAGGAAAGTGTTCAGTTAGATGAGATCGAAGGTCCCTTCAAGTTCTAAACCAATGTACTCGGATATTCATGAAGAAGGAAGGAAAGTTCTTGGTCTTTATTTTTTGGCTTCTAGGCAAGGTTCTCTAGTGGTACTCAAGCAAAATCCTGTATTACATGAGAACTCTAAGCTTTCCCAGCTCTGGTGTCCATGATTCGGGTCTTATAGGAGAGGCAACTAGGGATGGAATGGATAGAGCAATCAGGAAAACCTGAGTTCAAGTCTCACCTCAGATACCTACTAGCTGTGTGACTTTCGACAAGTTAGCCACCGGCTGCCTCAGTTTTCTCATCTGTAAAATGAAGATAACAATAACATCTACCTCTTAGGATTAAACTGTTCAAGTTTAGACCAGGCATCCCTTGACTTGGAGGCCTGCTTTCTATCCACTACAGAGCATAACTTTATAGTCAATGAATAACTGGTTAAAATTCAAATTCTTTATGGAAATATGCTCTTCACTGTAATGGGAAAAGGATAGAGATAGGATAAGATTTAAGAGAAGAGGAAGGCTATCTTTAAGGCACATACTAGGAAATCAAGGGAAAGGATTTTAGCAGACAGAAGGCAGAGGAGGAAAAGTTTGGAAGTGACAACTGCTAGAGAGTAGTAACTTCCTGGAAAAGGTTAGGAGCTTCCTGTCTGGGAATGGTGGAAGAAAGGCAGGTTACACCTACAAGGGGAGGCGCAAGGTAAACATTACCTGCTATTATTATTGTTAATTATTGTTATCTCCTAGAATTATTGTGAAGATCAAACGAAATATATTTCTAAAGTATTTAACACAATGCCTAGCATACAGCAGATGCTTAATAAATGCTTCTTCCCTTCCCTTATCCCTGAAAACAGATGAAAATTTCCCTACTAGAAAGTAGTCTTGCTGCTTTTGTCTCCCAAACCAAATCCACCAGGGCTGTCATGAGGCAGGCTGTCTCCCTGGGTTCCAGAGCTTTTAGGTACCTTTTCTAGAGGGACAAGGCATATGCCATATTGAAGTCTATAAGCTCCTTAAGCAGAGGGCTTGTTTCATTCTTTGCACTTCTGGCCCCGGAGTCTAGTACAGTGTCTAGTATCTAGAAGGCACTTCATAAATTTCCCAAGTATGAATAAATACCTGATTGAATGATTGATTTTCCCAGAGTCAGTCCAGGATGGGAGCAAGGCGGCAGGTAGCAAAATCTAATCCGCTTTCTGGGGATGGACGCCTCAGGATGAATCCAGGGTCTATGTGAGCCCAGAGCCAGGACCCCTGCTTCTTGCAGTGAACCAGTTACAGATATTTTCCAAGTGTCTGGTATATGTCTAACCCCGGGCTAGGTGCTATGGGGGACAACTAGCCCTTGCCCTCAAGGGGCTTCTGGTCCAGTCAGAGAGAGAAAGCCCAAACACACCAGGAGAAGCAAAGCAGCATATGGCAGGGGAGAAATGAGCAGGGGAAGCCAGGAGAAGCACAGGAACTCAGAAAAGACCTCCAAGGCCAGGGGTGGACAAGCTGTACCCAACATGGAAGACAGAGATATGAGCTTTGTCTTGAGAGCTTATGCGACAATTAATGGAGCCCCTCGTCTGCTATTCTGGTCTCAGGTTCCTGCCACTTGGGTGGATTTAGCAGTTCACAGACTGGAAGAGGCTTGAGAGTTCAAAGGATCAGAGCTTTGGAGCTAGAAGGGAATTTAAAGGTGGTCCAATCCGAGCCTTCATTTTACAGGTGATCCTCCGGGAGTTTAAGTGACTCTCCTAGGGTCATGTAGCTAGTAAACGTCTGAGGCACATTTTGAGTCTAGGTCTTCATGATTCTGGGGTCAGGGCCCCAGCTACTGCCTCCTCTAGCTTTGCCCCTATATTTGGCAGGCAAGGAAGCCAAAGCAAAGGAACTGCTTGGCTAACATCCCATGACAAGTTAAAGACTGAGCTAGGACTAGGACTTGGGGCTTCAGGACTTTGGCACCCCATACCCTGCTGCCTCCCTTGCTGATCTAGATTTCTTAGAGACGGGCTACTACCACCCAGAGGCCAATCCAGCATTTCTATCCACGGGACAATTCCTTTTCTTTGAAGGTGAGGGCAGCTGAGACTGGCTCCTGTCCTGGCACCACTGGGAACCTGCCCAGCCTTCTTTGGCAAGGTCATCTAACCTGAAGGGGAACCTTGGAGGCCAGAATAAGCCCCAGGCTATCCCAGCTTGCCTCTGTGCAGTCCCATCCAGCAGGTAGGGGCTCATCTTTTCAAACATAGCCCAATGTGCTGGATTGGAAGTCAGGATGTCCTGGGTTCAAATTCTCCCCCAGATACTTACTAGCCTTATGACTCTGGAGATGTAGCTTAACTCTGTGGCTCAGTTTCCTCCATTTTAAAATGAAAAAGTTGAACTCAATAGCCAGGAAGATCCCTTCCACCCTCTTTGTCTAAGCTGCTCTAAAGGCTTGGCTAACACGCTTGGTCTAGACCTCAAGTCTCCAAGCTTTGCTGATCCAGCCGAGAGCAATGAAAAGATGCAAAGCATCTTCTTCATCTCTCCGCAGTCCTTCCTCCCTGGCCAAGGACTCAGGACAAATGGATTTCTTTGGCCCCAGACCCACATCCACAGTCCCTCCAGAGGGCAAGGGCGAGGCAAGGTTGTGGTGCTACTTCGCCATCTGGCGGCCACTCCGAGAAATCCTCTCCATCAAGAAAAGAGAAAATGGAAAGGAGATAGAGTGGTGGATGGATGGTATTTGGGTCCCATGCAAGACCCTGGGGCGCCGGAGGGGAGAATGGGAGACTCAGCCCTCGGAGAGGAGAGGTGACATGCCCACACTATTTCTAACTTAGATTATAAAGGGCTGAACAAGGAACGAGTTGATGGGGGAAGGAGATGGGGTCTGTTCTGATTGGCCCCAGGGCCAGTGGGCAGAAGGTGCAGTCAGAGTTTACCCAAGTGGCAAAGACAGCCTTAGGAGGGAGGAGGATGGAACCAGAGATTCCGAGCTGGAAGGGACTGCAGAAGTCATCTGGTTGAATTCCCCCACTGTAGAGATGATAAAGTTGAGGCACAATGACTTTCCCAAAGTTACTCAACTACAGGAAGCCAGAGCGGTATAGTGGACACTGGGGTAGACCTGGAGTCAAGAAGACTTGGGTTCAAATCCCATTTCTGGCACTCATTAGCTTAGGGAACCTGGGTAAGTCTCTTAACCTTTATGAATCTCAGTTTTCCTCATCTAGGAGATTCTGACAATGGGGGTTCCTCCCTCACTCTGCAAACCTTAAAGCTCTGCATAAATGACAGTAATTGTTATTCATGGATTTCTTTCCCTTCATGAGGGATCTTCAAACAAAGGCTAAATGATTACTTGCTGGATAGGAGCATGATACTGTGGAAAGAGAGATCCTAAGTTCAAAGCCCATCTCTTAGGAAACCTGTGACCCTGGGCAAGTCTCTTACCCTCCCTAAGACTCAGTTCCCTTCTCTATAAAATGCAGGTTTTAGTTTAGAGCAGTAAAAACATTTATTGAGCACCTACTATGTGCCAGGTACTGGGCTAAATGCTTTCCAAATATTGTGTCATTTGATCCTCACAACTCTGGGAGGTAGGTACTGTTATTGTCTCCATTTTACAGCTAAGGAAACTGAAGCAAACAGGAATTGTCCAAAGTCACATAGCTAGTATATGGATCAGGCCAGATTTGTGGGCCAGCAAGGTAGCATAGTGGATAGAGCACCAGGCCTAAAGTCAGGAAGATCTGAGTTCAAATCTGAATTCAAACCCTTAGCCATGTGATCCTGGGTAAATTATTTATCCCTTTTGCCTCCGTTTCCCCAACTGTAAAATAAGATGGAGAAGTAAATGGTGAACCCCTCTAGTATCTTTGCTAGGAAAACTCCAAATGGGATCACAAAGAGTTGGATACGACTGAAATGATTCAACAATAAAGATGTGAACTCAGCCAGTCCCTGGACAGATGGAGGAGAACGGGGACAGATGGACGGTGTCCCCCAGAACCCTGATAAATGAACTGTGCCTTTGGTCTACTGGATGAATCTTCCCTGCCCAGGTCCTGGGTGCTGAGAGGTTTTCTGTTGTTAACACTATAATTATCAAGAAAGTAATAACCACCTTCCTCGCCCCATCCTCCCTTTAAATCTCTTGCCTCCTGGCTAGCCCCACACCTGAGAACAAAGGCAGCGCCACCCAGCTCTAGTTAACTTGGATACCCTTCAGCCTTCCAGTCATGATCACCCCATGCCAGGCCCCTCTCCAAGCTCCGAGGGAAGGAGGGGAGGGAGGAAGCCAATAGCCAGTGGTGTCCTTGGCTATGGATCTTTGTATCTTGCTTAGGAGTTGGTAGAGATGGTTGTCACAGCGTTGATGAGAGGTGGTGGTCAGCCTGGAGCCTTTGTCCATGGATGGGACTGCCACCTGGCTCACCAGAAACAGCGCGGTGGTGCTGAAAGGGCTTCTTTGCCTCGTGCATCACCTCCTTCATAAACTTTCCTCAATCCCTGCCCATCGAAATGGTTTCACTCTCCTGAAATCTCAAGTCAAAGAACGCCAGAACTGGACAAAGAGCTGTCTCGCGATCCCCATTTCGACTGTGAGCTCCTTGAGGGCAGGGACTGTCTTTGAATCCTCTGCTCTTTGCTCCAGGTAGGAGCTTAATAAAGGTATTGACTGAATGAATGAACGGGGGTTCGTGAATACTAGCACTATAAAAAGCCCAGCCCCTCAGGGACACCCCCAGAAAGCTTAAGGGGAGAAGTAGTGATCAGCCACCTCTGGGGAGGGCAGTGCTATATAATAGGATGATAAGTTAATAGATTTCGAGGAGTAAGAGACCACGAGAGGCCATACAGTCCAGTTCTCTCGTTTTACAGATGAAGAAACTAAGGCCCATGGAGATGATGTAATTTGTGCAGTCACAAAGGGGTAGGATTTGAACCCAGGTCTCCTGTCTTTGCAGATTCAAGGCTTTTTCCAATGTATGATGCTGTCCATCTTGGGCTTCAAGTAAAGGCCAAGTGATAGATGACAGATTTCACCCCAAAACCAGCCTAAGTAAACAGTAGGATCCAGGGTGGCCACAGGGCCATGAATTTGCTGAGGACAACCACTCTCTGGCTTTCTACTGCTCAGACAGGAGCCTGTGATCTGAATGGGTGGCAAGAACATTCTTTAAACACAAGAAACTGAGGATTCAGGGACTAAAAAAAGAAAATATTCCCTGCCCTCAAGGAGCTTCCCTTCTATCGGGAGGATTTAGCCTACACATGGATAAACGGAAATATATTCCAAGTCATTTAGAGGAGGCTGGCATGCTAACCACTGGGAAGATCAGGAAAGACCTGTCGTAGAAGCTGGTGTTGGAGCTGAGGCAGAGGACACCATTATGGAGGACACCCACAAGAAAAACACAAGGGTTCCTGGAGAAGAAAGAGGTGTGTCGTGAAATCTGCAAAGTCAGGTCGGAAAAGCCTGGTGAAGGACTATGAATGCCAGACAGAAGACTTAGTATTTTATTCAAGAGGAAAGGATAGTAGGTGACCAGAGGAGATAGGAAGCTGCTGAATCTTCTGGATATGGCCAGGCACAGGCTTAAGAATATTATTCATACACTCGACTAGTCTACAGATTTTAGGTACGGATAGACTAGAGATGGGAGACCAATGGAGAGGCTAGGGTTAGAGGTGATGACGGGAGCCTGAACTGGGGTGATAGCCAGAGAGGAGAGAGTTGCAAGAAGTCTTGTAAAAGTGGGAGTGAAGGGGTTGCTAAGGGAGAAAGTAGAGAGAGAGGAGCCAAGGATGAGCCTTTGAGGGACACAGGCACAAGAGAGAACCAGGAAGAGAAGGGAGAGCCAATGAGGGAGATGGGAGTCAAGAGACACAGACTGCCCAGTAGGAGGGAATTCTCTTTGGTGTAGAAAGCTGTTATGGTAAAAGAAGAGGCCGAGGAGAAGGTCCCCAGTGACCCTCTTTGGAGCTTTGTGTGTGTGTTGGGGGAGGGGGAGATTTGATCCTACAACCTTGACTGAATACATACATTATGCAAAGGCTTCCCAACGCTTAATTGGGCAACTGATAAGGCAGAAAAATTACCAACTGATTCTCCCCATCCAGTGTCAAAGATCAAAGTTCCTTCTCATCAGAGCCCAATGTTAAATTTTCAATGTTAACATTTACTCCTCAGAAATCAGTAAATACTACCACCAGAGCTTATTAGTCTATTGATTTCCCCAAGAAATTAATAGGGAGAATGTGAATAATACAGACTAAACTTAAAAGTGACTTTGGAGAGCCTATTGTTAAACATTTATCAGTACACCACTGTCCCTACGTAAAGTAGGGAGGTATTTTTAAAGGTTGTGGATCTGTTTCGTGTAAGAGGATTCCTTTTTCCTAGAGGTAGCCTAGCTATAGTTGCTTCTGATTATCTTGCATATGTAATTACTTAACACTAGTAGTATAATGCCAATATTAAATATTAAAAAAAACAGGGTTCAAATCCTGCCTCTAACATTTACTGACTGTGGATCCTTGGGCAAGTTGTCTTTGTGCCTCTAGCAATGCCCTAGAACTTACCTGCTAAGTCATAAAAGGACTCCTGAGGAGAGCTCACAACTCTGATGGAATCCTAGATCCTTAACGTATTTTATATTTATCAATAAATGTTCACATTAGCAAGCCGAGCCAGAAAAACAAAATAAGCAATGGCTATAATAGAATGTCTTCTCTTCAAGGGCAGGCACGATTTCATTATTGCCCTAGAATTCTCGGCCCCTGGCACAGTGGTACACAGCGGGGCTCTGAGACACTCTCATTGATTGATTATGTGACCTTAGTCAAGTCACTGAATGAGCCTGAGTTTCCCCGTCTGTCCAATGGGGATGCGAGGCAGTATGGCACGGTGGATGGAGACCTGATCTGCCTCTGACCTACACGCTGACGGTCTGACATTTAACCTCCTGATGCCCACGAGCAGCTCCCTAAGATTATAACCTGCATGGCAGGGTCTGCATTAGGAGAAAGAATTCCTCAGTGGGAGCCCCCAGCACCAAAGAAGTCATAAGTATAGGCTTAAAAATGGGAACCAAGTGCCTGCATTACCTCCCTCATAGGCTCGCTCGGAGAAAGTGCTTTCTATGTTCTGCTGCACCCAGACCTGCATCGGAGGGAGCCCTTCATCTGGATCCAGGTGATGGGGTGGGGAGTCCTGGCTCTTCCACTCCTCCTGTGTGCCCTTAGACAAGTAGCCTGTCCTCTCTGAGCCTCTGTTTTCTCATTTTCAGAATGAGGGGGTTAGACTACATGCCCACGAGGGTCACTTTCAGCTCTAAAACTCTGATGCTTTGAATTTGTTTCTACTTCAAGAATGGAGGACGCCAATGGCCTTGCCACCTCCCCGGAGGAAGCGCTGAGTTTCTAACGCGTCCACCTTCTCTTCACAGCTTCCTTGTACTCTGAGATGCACAGGGACAGAGTTGAGAGAGTTGGGGCCGTCATGACCCATCCTGACTACAAAGATTGGAACCCAGAACTTATTAAACCCAAGAAGCTCATGAATCCTGTAAAAGCCTCCAGAAGCCACCAGGAGCTACACAGGGAGCTCCTCATGAATCACAGAAGGTAAGAGTGAGGGACCCAATCTTTACCCCAATGCTCACACCCAGGGAAATATGGCCTCAGAAAATCCTAGCTGTGTAGCCCTGGCTAAATCAATTAAACCCAATTGCCTAACCCTTACTGCTCTTGTGTCTTAGAATCAATTGATTCTAAGACACCAGGTAAGGATTTTTTTTAAAAATCACTGAAGAAAGAGAGCAGTTCTCAGTTGGGCCGGGAGTCAAGGCTGATGAGGCCTGGAGGGGGCCCTCAAAGGAAGATAGAAGTTTGGCAGCAGAGGGAAGGAGAATGGGATTAGCCGGGCATGGAATCCTATCCATCATCTAGCTAATCATTTTTTTCCAATGACAAGTAGGGGAGATGTCTGTCTCTCTCTCTCCAGCCTCTGAGGCAGAGGGCATAGCCCGGCACATCCAACCTGGGCTAACCACCTAACCTAACATCCAGTTAGGCTAACCACCTTGAGGGACCCACAACAGTGCAGACAAAGGAAGCCAGGGATAATAGATAAGAGATGACAGTATTGGGTAAAAGTGGGTGAAGGGGGGCATGTAGATGTGTTGGAGGAAGTCTGTGATTGGCTATGGTGGTAGAGGGGGGATGTACCCATCTGCCCTATCGGTTGATATCAGGTCATCCCCAGCTAGATGACCATGGACCTCTTTGAGCCTCAGTTCTTCACCTGTAAAATGAGCATGATAGTAGTTTCACTAGAAAAGAATATGATAGTTTTGTTTAAGGACTTCAAAGACTTTACCCTAGAACAACGGTCGGCAACCTTTTTGGCCGTGAGAGCCATAAACACCTTCGGAAGGAGGAGGATGGAGGTAGAAGGCGCTGGAATATGGGGTGGGGGCTGAAGGGCCCCCTGGGGCACATCCTGGGGCTCTGCCTGGACTGGCCGGTCGGGAGGTGGAGCCAGATATGGCTGGAGAGCCATATTTTGCTGACCCCTGCCCTAGAAGATTAGATTCTTTCTGGCTCCAAAAGCAAAACGAGGAGAAGGTGGGTGAAAGAAAGGTGGGCTACCAAAGAGCTGAGAAAGGGCTGGACTTGGAGCCAAAGGACTCGGGTTGGGGCTCATCTCTGTCACATACTAATTGTGTGACCTTTAGCAAGTCACTTAACAAACTCTCAGGGTCTCCAGACCACTCTCTAAGCCTGGTTCCAACCCTGTCTCTAGCCTTGCAGTTGTGTGAATAGAAAAGAAAGTCCCTTCATGCCCCCCTTTTACTGGCAGGAAAGTTGAGTTGCACAGATTCCCCAAGTTCCCCAGGTGGTAGGAGGCAGGAGAAGCCAAAACAGGGGCCTCCTCACTTCTATGCACAAATGCCACGGCCCCATTTTCATGAGAAGCGACAGGAAAGCAAAAGCTCAGGGCATAGAATGGGAGGCTCATCCGGATGCTTTTTTTCCACTAACACTGTTTCCTTGTTTCCTCCCTCCCTCGCCCTGCACCCGGCCGGCCCCTGGCATCCACAGAGGCCTGGGAGTGGACAGCAAGCCCGAGCTGCAGCGGGTCCTGGAACACCGACGGCGGAATCAGCTGTTGAAGCTCAAGAAGGAGGAAGAAGAGGCCAAGAAACTCAAGTCTCCCTTTGAGCAAGAGCTAATGAAGAGACAGCAACGACTGGACGAGGTAGAAAAGGGATGGACAGATTCGATCTCCATTAAAATAAGGGACAGCCCTAGTGCAGGGGAGAGAGATCCAGCCTTGGGAGGAGGAAGGCCCAGATTCAAGACCTGCCTGGAGTGAGGCTGGCTGTCACTTAGCAGTCAAGCCCCCCCCCCCCACCCGAGACAATGCTTTAAAATTTTAGGGTTCTGGGGCAAAGATAGAGAGGACCTGGGTTCAAATATGCCCTCACGCACTTACTAGCTCTGTGACCCTGGGCAAGTCACTTAACCCAACTCTCTAGCCCTCACCACTCTCCTACCTTGGAATCAATACTTACTAGTAATTCTAAGACAAAAGGTTGGGTAAGGGTTAAAGAGAGACAGAGACAGACAGGCAGACAGAAACAGAGATAGAGAGACAGAGACACAGAGAGAGACAGGCAGGAGGATCCATACACCCGCTCCAGGCAGCTCCCTCTTCTGGTCCAGGGGAAGCCAGAGGCGGGCAGGGAACCAGCCCAACCCAGAACAATAGGTCAGCTTTGAGTGGCCACAGACGTCAGGGAAGTCAAGGGTTTGTACTGGTGGGCACAGAGGGATCCGGGTCTTTTCCAGATGCTTTTGACCCTGATCTAAACAGATCCCAGCTTCCCCTTGAGTGCTCCGGTTCCAACCAGGCTCCGTAGAGATACTGCCAGGGGATGATGGAACTCTTTGGTGTCAGGGGCTGCACTCACAGATTCCTCCATCATTTGAGCTATTTCTATCAACCTGTCTCCCCCTCCTCATTATGGGAAACGGCTCCCAATGGGGCCGGAATGCTTCCTTCATCCTTTGACCCCTTGCCTGCTCAGATCCCTCCAGGGAGACCCTTTCTAGGACCCTTGCAAAGATCTGCCATCTCCCTCAAGAAAGCTTCCCAGACGCCTGACAAAATCCAAAGTGAAGGCAAGAGAAAATACGCTGCAGAAGGTATTAGTAGAGTCACTCCCTCTGGTGCAGCCTAGGAAGGGTTCTCGCCAGCAACAAAGGTTCAAAGCTGGTCTACACCTG
The DNA here is from genome assembly GCF_016433145.1 of Gracilinanus agilis. Classification (NCBI taxonomy): domain Eukaryota; kingdom Metazoa; phylum Chordata; class Mammalia; order Didelphimorphia; family Didelphidae; genus Gracilinanus; species Gracilinanus agilis. Next base: position 21,469,421 of record NC_058130.1, on the reverse strand, counting down.
CTCTCTGTCCTCCTTGGTCATTACCCTCAGTTTATACCAATGGCTAGAGAAACTGGGGCACTCTGCCCATTGGCAGGTCAGGACGTTCTCCAGGGAGAAGGGATGCCCGTGAGAGGCCACCTCATCAGAAAGGGGGCCAATCAGACTTTGCACTCTGGATTGTGAACACGAGACACTGCCTACATGCACACAGCCAGAGACACATGGGATGTCTGGCTTCCCTACAAATAGGATTGTTACTCACAGGGCAAACCCCTTCCCTTCCTGTATTGAGAGATGTTCTTCCCTTCTCATGGTTGTTGGTGAACAGATACCTCCCCCTGGGTGTTTGGCTGGGCGACCCATCACCGATCCTGGGTCCTGCCTTCCAACCTGTCACTACTGCAGAATGTTGAGAACCTCAACATTTAGACCAAAGACTCTGGCCAAGGAGGAAATCCAAGAGCTGGTGCGCTCGCCCTCCAGGCAGAGGGGGCGCTCTGGGCCAGGTTTGAACATGATAGCCCCTTGCTGTGTTACTGTCCATTGAAAACTCAGAGACCACTGCAGCATGGGCGACTTGCTAGATCTCAAAATGAAATGCCTAGTACCATAGAAAATGGGATTTTCTGGAACTAAAACTATTTGGTTTTTGTATCGTCTCTATAAACTGAATCCTTCCCCCAGTTTGCCTCTGGGCAGTTGCCTATCTGGTTTATCTTTAGTTCTGGCTATGTTCTCAGAGATTCTAGGAACAGGCTGGGAGTTTGAGGGTCAGCCTGGCTAAATCCCAGGTCTCCTGCCTCCAGAATCACTTTGACTAGATCACACTGTTTCCTAATCACCAGAAGGGCAGGGATGTAGGAGATGACCCACGCAATGTGCTGCCATCCTGCTCTAAGCTCTGGATCCACATGAATTGCCCAGGTTGGATTCGAACCCAGGTCTCCCCGGCACAGTGCTAGGCACATAAGTGCTTAATAAAAGCCTGTCGATCAATTAGCTGAGCCCCAGCATTCCTCTTGACATTCCTACTTCTCTTTTCTTCAGATGGAAAAAGAAACCAAAAAGGAAGATGATCAGGCACCCGAGTTCATAAAAGTTAAAGAAAATCTGCGGCGTATTGCCACGATAGCGGGAGAGGAGCAAATCTAGCAGGTGAAGACAGAGCTCCATGGCATCCACCAGGACTCCCGGAGCCTCCGACCCCAACAGAATCCACACCCACCTCTACCCCGGCATATCCGTGTACCAGATGGACAGCGGCAGCCAGACCCTTGGGACTCCTTCCCAACACTAATGCTTGCTCCAAAATGCCTTGTGGTGGCTCTGGGTCCAAGACAGGGTTATTTTAATGGTCAAGGTACATGTAGCACTCATGGATAGGAATCTTCCCGAGGATGGCACTGCTGCCAGGGCCAATCCTCTCTAAGGGAACGCTAACATCTTTCTCTTCTTTCTCAATAACAACCCCCAGGTGTATTCTGAGCAGCCACCTGCCCATATTGGCTATTCCAGTATGTTGAGGGAGAGGAGGATCCTCAAGAGTTTTTGTCTTGAAGGGAAAGATTGTCTTGGAAATCCTGATGGCAGTGATGTGATCAGCTTGAGGGTCACAAGGGCCACCTAGTGGTGGCCTCATAGTAGTTTGCCCTTGCTGATACACACAAGTGACCTCTGGCTTGAATCTGCCCATGGATGGTAAGCTAGGATGGCCTTATCAGAGCCGGACCCAGCTGTACAAAAAACAAAACAAAACAAAACAAACAAAAAAAAACACTGCCAAGTGTTTGGAAACTCAATTCCCATTTCCCCCTAGATTTGCCAGCCACAAGGCTTAGAAATCAGTTAGAAATGATCGTTCTTGTGGTCAGGATCAGCCATGCTTGCTCTGTGGATAGCATGACACTAGGATTTCACGATAAGTGCCCTCCCCACAAGAGCAGCTGACCTGTATGGATCTAGTGTCCAGACCTTCCTCAGGAGGCTCCTTCGGACCCCCCACTCCATTTACTTTTCTGCCATCTGGGGCCAACTCTCATCCCCAATCCTGGGCTACCCACACCTTTCTGGGTTCTGTGCCATTTTGTGATGCCTTGTGTTTTTGAGAAAACTGGAGAATGCTTATTCCCCAGGTCCCCCACCCCGTTACTCAAACTGGACTCCTAGAGTATTAAGAAAATTCTACCCAGAATGGAAGAGCTGGGCAGAGCAGTGTAGAGAGAGAGAGAGCAGCAATAGCTCGGGCCACACTTGGGTCTTCCCAACCCCTCGCCAAGATCAGTCCAATCTGGGAAAGTTATCCAAAGCCAGTTTCTCTGCTCATGCCAGCCACCCCAATGCCAGTCCTCAGCAACCCCTAATCGATAATATCCAATAATCTCCCTAATCTAATGGCATATTGGAGGCATACTGAGGGAAGCTTGGAGACTACAAAAGAGCTAAAAAGAAATGTGTGAAAGGCCTTGTGTAGGGAGTAGATAGGCCACCTCAGAGTCAGGAAGATCTAGGTTCAAATCCCACTTTGGTCTCATGCTGGCTGCATGATCCTAGGCAAGTCACTAGTCGCTGAGTTTGAGGGAAGATGCTGACCTGTATTTGGTTCGAATCACAGATCTGATCAAATCAAAACATCTCGATAAATGAACAAATAAATAAAACTGTGCTAAAGTAGAGCTAATAACTTCAAGCAGTATAATAATTAAATTTGCTGGTAAAGCCTTCACGGATGAGATAAGGCTAAATGAATGAACTGTAGAACCCAAAACTAAATTCTTTTCTAAACAAGTTCCTCTCACTATGGTAATGGGTCTCCTTGATTTGAACCTTACAAGCCCACCAGGAACAAGGAGCACAAGTTAACAAGGATTCTTCATGGCCCTTGTATTGATGAATCTATCAAAGAATTCCCAGTGGGCAAAACCCCTTTGAAGGGAAGAAAAAAAACAATATGGAGGAGGGCGAGGGAGGGTAGAGGGAGGAAGAAGTTAGAAAAAGTGAACCTAAGACTTTCAAATCCAAGGTCCTGAGTGGGTCCTGGAGGGTTGGATTTGTCCATTTGGGGTCCTACAATCACATACTAGGAGATGGAGATAAAGAGCCCATGACCTGGACATCAAGAGACTTGGTTTTGGGTCCTGGTCTGCTTACAAATAGCTGAGTGGCTTGGGGTAAATCATTCAATGTCTCTGGACCTCAGTTTCCTCCTCCGTAAAATCAGTAGCTCCAAAGCTGTGATTCACTTTAATTCCATATGCACTTATTAAATGCTTGCTGTGTGCAGGCAGTGTACTGGACGCTGGAGGGGATTAAACACAAGCATGAAACAACCTCTGGTCTCCAAAAGCCAACATTCTCCATGAAGGGCTGGGAAAGGTTTTGTAGTTAACCTCGTGATAAATATTTCTGAATGTTCATTGTAAAAATGTATTCGTGGAAGGGCAGCCAGGTAGCAAAGTGGAAAGAGTGCCAGGCCTGGAATCAGGAGGACCTGGGTTCAAATGTGACCTTGGGCATTTCCCAGCTGTGTGACCCTGGGCAAGACACTTAACCCCAACTGCCTAGCCCTTACTGCTCTTCTGCCTTAGAATCAATATGTTGTATCAATTCTAAGACAGAAGGGAAGGGTTTTCAATAATTTTTAAATGTAGTAATAGAGCCAAGTCAGCTAGCATGATGGCAGTCATTTATGCAGGAGCAGCAAAGGCAGAAGGTTCAACCCCATGTGGGCCTTCCAGTCCATACGTGCTAGCTCACTAAATATAAATTTTTTTCTGAGAATCTGAGATGGCATCACCTGGCACCTAGAGGGCCAAACTGGCCCTTGAGTCTCATTTTGAATCCTAGAGAACTAAAACAAATCCTAAGCCCCCCTCCAGTCCTCATATTCTGATTCTCAACTAATCACTGGCTCATAGAATTTGGGAGATGGAAAGGAACTCAGCGACCATCCTATCCAATCCTTTCCCCCAAAGTATCCTCTGTCCACCACACCTAACAAGTGGTCATCTAGGCTTCCAGTGAAGGTAGCTAGAATTTGGCTAGCTCCTCTGGTCTCTCTGTGTCTTCTGTCCATGCCTCCTTGGTTCTGCCCTTGGAATAGTAGATTGAATGGTGGCCCCTCTTCTACACGATGGCCTTCTAAATAGCCAAAAGTGGCTATCATGTCTCTCCTGAGTCCTCTATTCTTTGAGCCCTTCAATTTATCCTCCTAGGGGGTGAATTCGAGGGCTTTTAACTTCCTGGTGTAAGGATGGGATTTGTGCAAGGGGAATGGGACACTGGTTGGCCTTTTCTGTACTTTCCTCAGCTAATTAGCCCATCTAAGACATGGCACTTGGAATTCAACACAATACTCCACAAGTACCCTGGCTAGAGGGTACATAGAATTGGCACCTCCTTACTCCTGGAAGCTATGCCTCTTTTAAGGTAGCCCAAGATTATCTCAGGTCTCTTTTGATTGGCACAGTCAATGTTCGATCACATTGAGCTTGTCTCCTCATTAACTGGTTTGGGTTTTTTTAGAAGGAAGTTTCAAGAAACAAAACAAACTTGTCATCTTCTCTCTTTAAAATGACATTCTCACAAAAAAAAATCAAGTCATACATCAAAAAATAAAATAAAATAAAATGACATTCTCTGAGAACCAGGCCTAGAAATGGGAGGTCATGGGTTCAAGCCTGACCTCAGCCACCACCTAGCTGTGTGACCCTGGGCAAGTCACTTAACCCCCATTGCCTAGCCCTTACCACTCCTCTGCCTTGGAACTTATACACAGTATTGATTCTAAAATGGAAAGTAGGAAGTTTTTTGGTTTTGTTTTTGTTTTGTGACTTTCTCTGGGCCTTGATAAAAGGCATCAAAGGCAGAGCTAGAGGAGCTGAAAGCCCCCTCTCCAGCCTCTACAACAACAGCTAAAAAATGCCTGTTGATTCCTACTTCTTTGATGGCCAAGAAGGCTGTCAGACTGGTTTCCCTTTTCCCAACTGACCGATGCCAGGTACAAATGTTAATTGAGCTGAATTGAGTTGAACTGAGCCCAATCACCTCACTCTCTAGAATTGCTGGAAAGGACTCGATGGAAACCGAGTCCAATCCCTCATGAAAGAAACAAGAGAAAACTGAGGACCAGATCAGGGAAGGTTTGCCCAGAGTCACAGGGTTCCTAAGTGGCCAAGTGGAACTTGAACTCAAATCTCTTCATACTGAGAATGGTGCCCTTGCCATGAGCCCATGCCGACTTCTAAGAAAACAGTCCTGTCCCATCCGTGTCCCCCTGCTCTCCAAGGAAGTGTGGCGGAAGGGAGATCTGTATTGAGAAGTCTGTCTTCTAAAAGGGCAGCTGGATGGGACCCCAGTGAAGCAATGTTGACATTGTCCAGATCCCACCAAAAATGATGCGTGGCTCCTCAATAAAGCTCACGGCTTCCCCAGGCTCCCAAAGAAGGTCACTTGAAACGTCTCTTTGTTGTTCTGAGTTGAGGAGGGCCGTGGGCCAATGGAGCAAGGCAGGAAAAGCAATCCGAGGAAAGGGAGAACTCCAGCAAGGGAGGGAGCACTGGCGATATTAGAGGGGAAGGAGAGAAGGCAGGTCATAAAGATGGAGAAGGGAAACCATTCAGGACCACATTGTCATATCTGACCAGGGACTCTGCCCCCAGCATCCATGGATTCTCAAAGACCAAGAAATGGCGAAGGAGCATTGCACTTGGAGTCCCTGTCCCTGAAGTTCACCTCCCGGTTCCATCACTTACTACCTGATGTCTTTAAGCCTTAGTTTCCTCATCTGTAAAATGAAGGTGTTAGACCAGATGGCTCCTGAGCTGCCTTCTAGTTTTAGACCCAAGATTCCATTATCCTATTTTGAGAAGCTTTAGATTGGAGGACCCCTAAGATCTCCCCTCACAGGAAACCGATGGCCTCGGCACAGACAGAAAGTATCCGGAGGAGGTGAGAGACAAGAAGGTCCTCTGACCCCCCAAGTCATACCACACTAGCCTCAATTTGATCCCAGAACGTACGAGGACACAACCCACAAATTCAGGCCAGGGGAGTCCAGAAATAGGAAATACTTCATAGATAAAAGGCAGTGGGGGACAAAATCAAAGGGATGGAAGACAGTGTGAAGGAAGGTGATGAATGTTTCCTAAAAGGAAGATGGTAGAGTGTAAGTGGCCAGCATGGTGGGGGAAGTGGAGGACTTTGGGAGAGATGAGACACTTAACATGAGAAGGCGCCGTGGGATCTGTTAGATACTGGGTGTGAGCCACGACGAGGATGGGGCAATTGGGGCATCTAGAGGGCGCATCCCTCCAGTCCTTCAGCAACATAGAAACGGCAGACCTTGGCACCTCCTTTCTGGGGAAACAGTGATTTCCCAGAACTGTGGCTGTGTCCGTGCAGAGAACTCCCTTCGCCAATGAGGACCAGCAGCTGCTGCTCTGTCACATTTAGTCTTGGTGACCCGAAGTTAACTGGAGTTAAGGGAACCAGTTAGCAAGAACTTTCCCCACCATGTAGCATAGGAAACAACCAGATGGTGACTGAGGCCAGAGCCTCCTCGACCTTCCCCAAAAAAGAGATTTTGATCAATGAATATAATAGGATATTTGGGTGCCCTCCGTAATGGCAAGTATAAAGAATCAAAGAAACATGGGAAGACTTAGAGGAAGTGATGGAGAGGGAAGAAATCAGGACCAACCATGCATCCCTGAGTTGTAACTATGTCCATGGCGACAAGGCCAGGGATTGCTCGTCTGGTCCAAATCCTCCATCCGTAAAGAGGAGGGATCTGAGGCTCAGAGACGGGGTGACTCATCCAAGACTACCCACCCGGCGCCTTAGCAGAAGAGTCCGTTCTGAGACCCAGACTTCTGAACACCCAGTCCTGGCACACTGTACCCTGCGGGCACAGATCCTATCAGCAAAGCTACGTCACCCAGCAGCCCCCCCAGGTACAGTGACCCCCCCAAAGATGGTAGAGCCATGAACAGCAGCTGCCTGGCAGGACCGCACTGGGCTGCTCATCACTAACAGAAGTCCCGAGGGGTGCACCAGGGGGGTACTGAAGCCCCTAGAGCAGGGCCCCTCAATTGAGCGAGCATCTATTCATGGCCCGCTCTGCCAAACACTGCTTTACATTTATTTCCACGGGGCAGGGGATACAGCACGCACCCAGAGAGCACAGAAGAGATACTGAGTGCCATCAGCAGGAGGCACGGGGGAAGAGCAGAACCCCAGGGGGGAAGAGCAGAACCCCAGGGAGCTGAGCTTTGGGGTGCTCCTCTATCGGAGGAGCCATCGTCCAGTCTCTTCCTGATCCGAAATGAGACTGCTTGTTTCTTGGCCTTTCACTGCTGGCCTTGGACAGACAGAGAAGGGTCTGCGTAGAGCTGGTCACTGATGCTTCGGTTCTTTGGCCTAAAGTCTGGCTCAGCGCCTAAATGGGCCAAGGCACGTGCCAAAGACCCTCCCCACACCCCCAGACCCCCGCCAAAAGACCGAAAACTCCAGCAGACTCAGACAGTGAAAGGGAAGAAAGAGGAAGAAGAAAATATTTGCAGTACTTTTCAAGTTTTTCTACCTGGACAGAAAATAGATATAGAAATGCCAGAAAATGTTTCTTCATCTTTCCCCAAATAGAAAATGCAGCCCCTCCATTCGCCCTTGTCCCCTCCATCTCTTTCCACTAAATTTCGATAGAGGATTCCTACATTGTATTTTTTTTTAAGCCTTATCTTCTGACTTAGAATCAACACTATATTGGTTCTAAGGCAGAAGATCAGTAAAGGCTAGGAAATGGAGGTTAAGTGACTTGCCCAGGGACACACAGCCAGGACATATCTAAGGTCAAAATTGAACCCAGGACCACCCATCTCCAGTTCTGGCTCTCAATCCACTGAACCACCCAGCTGCTCTTCCTCCTTATTCTTTTAAGCACTAAGTGCTGAGGACAACCTAAGGTCATCCATCTTTTGTCATTCGTTCTAACAACTTCCCTTCTCTTCTTCCTAGTCATAGACTTCCAAGATGACTCTGGAAGAAAGAGTGAGGCCAATGACTTTGTGCAACTGCCTCTCTTTAATCCAGTTCACATGTAAGTCAAGACAGTAGGACGGTCATCACTGGTCTCCTTCAAAAATAAAAAGACAAAAAATATACACAATTGGGAGGGACTTCAGGGACCCAGACCTGACCCAGAGACCCCCTCAGCAACATCCTCACTGAGTGGTTCTCCAGCCTTCCCTTGGTGCCCTCCATGGCCAGGAACCCATGACTCCCTGAGGTGGTGCGTTCCACAAGGAGAGAGCTCTAACTGTTTTCTCTGCATTGAGCCTAAACCTGCCTCTCTTCTTCTGCCCCCTTTTTGTCCTTTGAAGCCAGGAAGGACAAATCTAGAGAGATAGGATAGCAGAATGGAAAGGGCGTGAGTCCAAGGACCCCAAATCCCACCTCTATTCATTAGAGCCTTGTGTGACCCTGGACAGGTCACTGCCCTTCCCAGGGCCTCAGTTTCCTCATCTGTAAAGTGAGTGGGGTAGACTCCATGGCCAGAACTCCAGATCTGTGATCCTCAGACAGGTCTGCTTCCTTTTCCCTTTAACAGTTTCCTCCAATATTGACGTCAGACATTAGATTTATGTCTAAATCTAATCCCACCTAAGATCCTCCAGGTCCTTCAGTGGATCGAATCTACAATATTTTCTCTGCGTGGAAGTTCTTTTTATTTGTTTTTTGATTTTTTTTATTTTAAGAAAAAATTTCCATTGAAGTTTTCCAAAGTCATATAATCCACATTATCTCCCCCCTTTCTTCCCTCCCCTCTCCGAGAGCCACCAAGCAATTCCATCTGGGTTATACATGTATTATCACGCATCTGTGTGGCTGTTCTACAGAATTTGAAATACACTTCAGACAGCAGGCAATGACAGATACCTTCGACCAAAGGTTTAATAAATACATAGAACACCCGAGGCTACTTGTAGCCTAAGGATTATTTTGTAAATATAATTACAGTGGCTGTGCTTGTCTATCTCCTTTTTATATATTAGAGGCAGCTAGGTGGCACCAGAGACCCGAAGTTCGGGAGATGAGTTCAAATCTCCCCTCACATATTTCTTAATGTGACCTTGGACAAGTCATTTAACCTCTGACTCAGTTTCCTCATCTGTAAAATAGGGATAATAATAGCACCTACCTCCCAGACGTGTGAAGCAAATTGAGAAAATATTTGTAAACTTTAAAGGCAACTAGTTCATGCTAGAACAATTCCACTCACTCCATCAACTCAGGCCAGTTCATGTGTAAGTCAAGGAACTATGCCCTAGCCAGCTCCCTAAGGGAACTTGCCCACGGCTACAAAACTAGTAGGAATCAGGAAGCAAGATTTGAACCCCATGGCTTCCTGGTTTCAAGTACAACACTATCCATTCCCTCGCCAAATGTGAAATTGTTCGCTTTTTGTTGTTTGGAGAGAAATACATTTTTTTCAAGATTTTTAATTTTATTTCATTCAGGAGTAAAAATCTGGCCTCACTTACTAACTTACCCTGGGCAAGTCACTAAACCCAGTTTGCCTCAGTTTCTTTATCTGTAAAGTGAGCTAGAAAAGAAAATGGCAAACCATTCCAGTATCTCTGCCAAGAAAACCCCAAACAGGATCTCAAAGAGTGGAATATGACTGAACAACAGTAGAAGGGGGAAGGGGGGAGAGACATTTTTGTGTCCTGGACCTCTTTTCTGAATCATGCCTTTAATTAATCAAAGGAAATGCCAAATTTCCATTTGTGAAAATAAAGATCCAAATACAAAAATTTGCTGAAAACTATCCAATGTCCCCTGTAGTGGTTCCAGGTTAAGAGCCCCCAATTGAATGAATGTCTGTTGTTCTCAAATTCCTTTTCTCTTATTCTTTTCATTTATATTTTGTATAATCTGTTATCTGAATCCGTTTTTTCTTTTCTGACTCTACATGTGATTATGATATTCTCCTAGTAAAACAGAACCGCTTAATGACTTGTTTTTATATTTTAATATTGAAATATAAAATTTTAATGTCATATCCTTTGGAAGTAGAAGCATATAACCATAAGTCTGCTTTCCCCAGGGATGGGGCAGGGAGAAATGAGAAGTGTAATATTAAAAAAAACTTTAAAATTGTTTTTAAATGAGTTCTCTCTCTCTCTCTCTCTCTCTCTCTCTCTCTCTCTCTCTCTCTCTCTCTCTCTCTCTCCCCCCCCCTGCCCCCGTGTGTGTGTGTGTGTGTGTGTGTGTGTGTGTGTGTGTGTGTGCTGGTTTCTGTCCCAGAAGTTCTTAATCCACCCTCGATCTGAGGCCATGATCAGAATTGTCTTCTCTCTGGGGCCAGTCTCATACCTAGAGATTGGTGGAGATGGCAGGATTTTGAGGGGCCCCCAAATACCCCCCATCCATCATTCAAACACATCTCCTTCGTTAGCTGCCATCTGCTGCCTTCCTGGTCTAAGAGGGGGACCTGGGCTACAGTCCTGAGGCTACCACTAGCTTCTCTGGGACCAAAGGCTAGCCATGGCCTTGAGTAACTGCTGAATCAGTTGGTTAATGAGTGTATCAGGGAATTGAGGACAAAGAGTTTGTCTAAGTCCAAGGCCAGGAACGGCCATTATTGCCTATCCTGGCAACTAGGGATTGGGAATCAGGAAAATCTTCCTTAGGAAGTTGTCCTAAACAAACACCAAAAAGGATGATACAAACAATGCTACCTAAAATGTCTCCTGGAGTCAATGCTGCAATTGTTTTGTTCCCAAGAAGGTTCTGAGCTAGGAGGCCAGGGTCAAGGATATGTCCAAAAATGATGATGATGTGAAATCAAAAGACATTAATCCAGTCATATCCCACCTCCCCACCTTTTGCCTGGCTGTCTCCCATGTCCAGAATGCATTGGTTCCTCAGTTCCACCTCTTAGAATCCTCTCCTCCAGCTTTCTTCAAGTTCTGAGTCATTCCTGACACCTCCAATTATTCTCTCATCTTTCTCATGAATAGACTTTTCTGTTTATATGCTGTGTCCCTCTGGTTGAATATAAGTTCCCTGAGGGCAGGAACTTCCTTTCCTTTTGTCTTTGTCACCAAGAGTCTACCATAGTGCCTTGCACTAGTGAAGTAGGTTCTCAATAAAGGCTTGGTGGATTGGTTTGCATTTTAATGCTTCAGAGAATGATGGTAAAGACCATTCTGGTGCATCCTTCCTGATTCCTCCCACTTGGCTGCCTCATCCCATCCTCATCTCTCATTCTCTTCTTCCAGCAGAATGGAATGGGGTTTTGGACCATTCTACATCCTATGCTACAATGAAAAGCATGTGGGCTTTGAAGGCAGGAGAGATCTCAGTTGGAATCTCATACTCATTCATATATAAACTCAGGGATGGAAGGACTTCAAGTAGGCACATTTCTCTAATCTATCCCCTTCTCTCTGGGCATTCTAGTTCAGTCCTAATCCATCTCCCACCCATAGTACAGCCATGACCCAATTGGTCTCTGTGTCTCAAGTCTTTCCTCTTGCCAATCCATCCTCCACACAATCTCTAAATTAATATTCCTAAAATTCCCAAATCTAACCATGTTACGCCTCTGCTCAAAAAGCCTCACTGGCTTCTCATGGCCTGTAGGAGAAAATACAAACTCTTATTTTTATAAACAGGAGTTTCCTGACAGCAATGCCTTAACCCAAAGGAGACGATTCTTAATGGGGCTGTAGAGAACAGTGGGAAAGAGGGGTTCTTTCAAGTGAAGAGACGAGCTTCCATGCTTTAAAAATAAAAAAGAAAATGTTTCTAATGACAGACCACATGTCCTTCACATTGCATGTTGACAGTGAGGAAATAGGAATATTCTTAACTGCTTGTACTTCCTCATTTGAATAGGTAGATAACGGAGGAATATTTTTATCTAGTTAGTACACTGAACTTAAGAGCAAAGGATCACAAAGCTGTTAGTTCATCAAGATGCTTTCTGATTGGTTGAGAATGAATTATTATGATTAAATCATAATCAATGATTAAACTCTGGAGAGTTCAAAAAAGTCTATTCCTTATTTGATTTCAGGCATGTTTGTTCTCATGTTGTTTTTAAAAATCAGTCCAATCTTCAATAAAAACCACTGAGGCAGAATTCTGAGTCAATAACCATTTATTAAAGGACGGCCCCCTTTAATGAATGGGACCTCAGATCTTCCTCACAGTCTGAGATGCCCCCTTGCTCCCCAGCATGGAGGGACAAGCTAAGGGTCACCTCCTATACTTCCATCACTGACTAGGGAGTCAGAAGATGGGCCATGGAATGCTTATCTCTTTCAGCTGGGTGAGGGGAAAATGTCAGAGGGCAGCGGTCCAGAGGTCTGAAGGTCCAGATATGCCCTTCTCCATGCTGGTGTCTACTCATCAGGCCACATAGGATGAAGTCTATATTATACTGGCATTAAGGTGAGGAGACATTTTTGTAATTAAGCAAAGTGCACTCTTAGAATACAGCCTTAAACCTGCTTCTTATGGTGCAGGAGGCCACCAAAGTTCATGATGTTTGCACAGCCCCGCATGAGTTCTGACAAACCAGCAAAGCAGGTGTCAGAAGGATGGATATCTCTTACTCAATTTCCCCTATGTGATTCTTTTCTCAGGAGCATTCACTTAAATTGAAACTGCTGCAATCAGTAAAACAATACAGGTTCATGGCAAGAACAACCACAGTCACAGACTATACACTATCCCAAAATAAACCCCCATAATACAGAAACTTCCCCTAGAAGTCACTTCACAGCAAACCATCATATAGTGAGCTAATGTTAAGAGATGGTTTTTCTGTGTCTCCCTGGGGCTGAATAAGGATACTGATTGCAATAGTTTCAATACAAGTGAATGCTACTGAGAAAAGAGTCACATAGGGGAAACTGAGTAAGAGAAATCCATCCTTCTGACGCCTGCTTTGCTGGTTTGTCAGAGCTCATGCGGGGCTGTGTGAACATCGTGAACTTTGATGGTCTCCTGCAATATGGCCCAAAAAGTGATAAGAAAGAATCTCTTCACCCTGATGTCAGTATAACGTGGATCAATGTCTATATGGCCAAACTGGATTCGATGGGGCCAAAGCTAATTGGATCTCATCCAAAGAACTGATTGATGACACACACTCACTATTTCAAGGAAAACTGCTTTATTAGAAGAGAATACAGTAACAGAGCAGCTTCTGTAGTAGGTAATTAAGGGAAGGGAAGGTGGGAAAGGAAGCATGGTAAGTAAAGGTAGAGAGTGAGTGAGAGAATAAGGTCTGGAAGGAATCTCAGGAATGCTTTTTATCTTGCTTAGTTACTAAGAAAGCGTCATGTCTTTGGGCACTTGTTGCCCCGGGTCTCCAGGTAAATGATGGCACTTACCCATGTGCACTTTGATCTGTGTGGCTTCCCCATAGTTCACTCTGTTTGCCCATGGTGGGGCTGGAAAAAATGCCACATAAATGAGATACTAATAATATATTAAATACCCCGGAGCAACATTAGGGCAAGTTTTGCTCTTTTCACAGACTCTAAGGAGGGCAGTGAGTGTTCAGACCTAGTCCTGCGTGACCAGGAAACTGAATCACCTGTACTTGCTGTCCCGAGACCCCCAACCAAGGGCCCAGGTTAGGTCTAAAGATTAAATGTGAGGAATTTTCTCCTAATTATAAATCTAAGTAACCAATATGTCTTACCTGAAAGACAGTCGCGTTAGAATAAACTAGTTCTTGTTTCTATGTTCTTTTGACTGTTTACAGTTACTTGGCAGGGTTGTGGAACATTTTTGCCCACATCAGATTGACTCCATAGGAATATGGGTCTATTGAACAATCTCACATGCAATCACACTAAAGCAGAGTGATACTGCCTGGAAATAAAGTAGGATAGATCATAAGAAACTAGGGATCTAGACCATGGATCAATAAGTCAATTGCTTTTCACACTCATGGGGTTGGAGTTGAAAGGGAGAGGGGGGAAAGGGAGAGATGGAGACAGAAAAACAGAGACAAAGAGAGAGGAAGGAGGGGAGACAGGGAGGGAGACAGAGACAGAGACAGAGACAGAGACAGAGACAGAGACAGAGACAGAGACAGAAAGACAGAGACAGAAAGACAGAGACAGAGACAAAAAGTCAGAGACAGAGACAGAGAGGGAGACAGAAGGAGACAGAGAGAGAAAGAGAAAGAAATAGACTAGCCAAGTTGGATCTTGGAGGAATATAGGAATTATCTTGCCAAAATATTGGTTTTGAATCTGTATATTCAATGTCCTTCATTAAATCCTCAAAAATATCCTTTCCTGGACCTGTTTGTACAAAAATATTGATAGCTGCTCTTTTTGTGGGGGCAAAGAACTGGAAACTAAAGGGATGTTCCTTGATTGGGGAATGGCTGAACAAAACTGTGGTGTATGATGGTGATGGAACACTATTGTGCTATAAGGAATGATGAACAGGATGATTTGAAAAGAGCTCCAGGAACTGATGCAGAGTGAAATAAGCAGAACTAGGAGAACATTATACACAGTAACTGCAATATTGTACTACAATCAAATGGATAGATTTTGCTACTAAGAGCAATACAATGATCCAGGACAATTCTGAGGGACTAATGAAAAAGAATGCTATCCACCTCCAGAGAAAGAACTGTGGGAGTAGAAATGCAGAAGAAAATATGAGTTATCATTCATTTACTTGGCTATGTGTTGTGAGGTTTTGGTTTTATAAGATTATTTACTTATAAAAATGAATAATATGGAACATGTTTTACATGATGACACATGTATAACCCAAAAATAAAAATAAAAATACACCAAAAAAAGAAAATATCTTTTCCTAGTCAGGAACATATAAATATGAGTTAAATATAGGAACTAAACCTGTGATTACATTGGTACAGGAAAGTCCCAGTTGAGGAGACTCCTCCCACCAATACAGGTCAGCATCTCCCAGGCAACTTATTAGAGAGTTGCCCAGAGTACTTAAAGATTGGCTTGCCCAATCACACAGACAGTATATGTCAGAGGCAGGACTTGAACTGAGTCTTCCTGGCTTCAAGGGTGGTTCTCTGGTGGTTACATAATGATGCTTCTCATCAGAGATGGGGTAGGAAGAGAATAGGAATAAGGCAATAGGTAGGATCCAGGAAGCATACCCAGAAATGGTACCAATGGCAGAAGACAGAAGGGAAATTCATGCGTAAGGACAAAAGGTCTGAAAACTCAGGGCACAAGGGCACTCAGGGTCAAGAGGCCCCAGAACATGAGCTAAGGGTTCAAAGATCTAAGATGTTATAATAAGGAGTGTAGATTGAAGGAGACAGGCTCAAAAGAAAGTCCTGTGGATGGGATCTAGAAGGAGGAACTGGTGTTATGGAAAGATAACTGTGGACTAGGGAGGCCAAAGGTCCAAGCCCTTAAAACATGTTTGCTGCCCAACTGGATCCTTGACATTTACAGTAGGAAACCTTCCATTCATCCTATGTGATGAGGTTAATCATGACCTAAAAGGTTGGTGGAAATGGCAGCTTCTTGGTTTAGGCTAGAGATGGGTTTTGTAATGCAGGATTACTGCAAGAATCTCTTGCATTTGCAAAATCACCTGAAGCAATCCTGACAGTTAAGGAAACAGAATGTTGACCCAGCCTGGCCCTGGTCTCATGGCCAAAAACCACTGGAGCTGGGACTATAAATATTCCTGGAGAACCAACTGTGGGGCTGATTTCCCTTGACCTGACCCAGATATCCTGCTATCCTCTGCATCTTCCCCTTGGGCCCTGGGAGGAGGGAATTTGGTGGGAGGAGAATGTGGGAAATTAGTTGACTTAGACAGGCAGGGACACCCCTAAACCAAGCCAATACCCTCATTTGTTAATCTGCTAGACCTTTCTACATCAGGGCAGTGAAATTTATCCCTGGCTGAGGGGCTGGTTCCCTCAGCCTGACCTCTACCTTCTGAGAACCTCTCCCAGCACTGGCTTTACCCTTAGCAACAGTTTCCCAGACCTTAACCCTCTTCCCCCAGCTTGCTCTTGCCTTTAATAAACCCCTTGGCTTTTATTCAAAGAGCTTCTGTTGACTCATTTATACCACCAACTAGGGCCAAGGCTGAAGAGGGAAAGATAGATTTCCCTTGTTTCCTGAGGGGCTGAACCATGTTCACTTCCTGTTGGTTTTCAGTTTCCATCAGGAGGGGAGGGGCACCTCACTCCTTACCTCAAGGAGCTTAGAGACAACAGGGAGACTGGCTTGAAACATTTCAGCTCAGGCTCACACAACCCTAGATGATCCAAACCAACCTATACTGAAGTTATAGTCTCCCTGCCTAGAAAACTCAGCTGGTACCACCCTTGCCCTCTATTATAAGCCTCAATTTAGCCCTATTTATTTACTTATAACAGTTTTTATGGGGCCATATTGGCAAAGGACCTTGCAAGTATACCTAGCAGAGAACTGCTATTGTCTTTCTCCTCCTCCTCCCCCCTTGTCTCCTACAAATCTGCCTAATAAAGGGGTCCCAGCTAGAAGAGCATGCTCTTCTCCCCTTCCGAATCCATATTACTGTAAAGTTGTCAGAGGAACAATAAATCCTAGACAGTACATTCTTCCATCCCATGAAAACAATAAATTTTGGGTGAAGGGATATTTCTCTTGCTTAGTCTCACCATTAAGCAGCTTACAGAAGTATTGTTGACTCCTCTCCCTGCCCTCAACCTACCCTTTCTTCTTTGTGTTTAGTCCCTCATAGAGATTCATCTCTTATTTAGAAAATTCTGAGGAAGCTGCTGCCAGGAATCACCTTCTTGTGTGGGAAGAAAGAGAACAGAGGCAGCAATACCAGCAGTCTTTCAATCCAAGCCACTGGCTGGCTGACCTGGCTACCAGCATTAGGCCAGTCCACACTTGGTTAGTATCCTGGGTAGTATGAGTTGGTGCTGATTGATCCCTCAGCCAGTAATATTGTCAGAAAATGGGGTAGCAGATATTTTTCTCTTATTCATCTCCATGGACCTCAATAGTACAAAATCCAAGCATATCAGTATCACATCAGTTTGTGAGTTGGATGCTGTGACGATTCCACTTTACAGAATCTGGCCCAGAATGTCCCAAGTTGGAATCAGTCAGGACATTTTTAGATTGAAAAAAGGAGAGAAAGTTACATAGCAAAAAAGGCATTAATACTTCCCTTGTCTATATCACTGCCCAGGTTCCCAAGAAGCCTTGAAGACAGGGAGTAGCAGGGACTACTCCCATTTTGTAGATGAAATTCTATGCAGAATCAAAGAGAGCACGAAGAAACCTCAAAGTCAGAGTCAACAACTTTCATTTTACAGAAAGGGAAACTGAGGCATGGAGAAGTTATGGGTCACACAACATCCAATAAATTTCTAAGGAGGGATTTGCCCCTCTGTCTGCCAAACAAGTTCAAAGCTCCATCCTATGGGAATCCTCCTTTGAACCTATTCACCTCAACAATGTGGTTAATGAGAATCTGAGCCAAGATTCAGCCTAAATCCTCCCATACCAAGGTCAGTGTTCTTTGCTTCTACTCTATTATTCAACTAAATTGCTCAAATGCCAGCTCTGCTTAAGACATTGGGATGCAAAGACAGAGATGAAAGTGTCCTTGACCTCAAGGAAGCCACTCTCAGTGTCCCAATCTGTAAAATGAGGTTAGTAATAGCCCTTACCTCCCAGGGTTGTCATGACTCTTAAATGAGAAAGTAGCTCTCAAGGGTTTTATAGACCTTGAAGTGCTATGGAGACGTGAGCTGATGTTGGTGTTGGTATTATGAATTGAAGATTATACGCATACACAGATGGATCCTGCGAGGGTATAAAAATGGGCAATCGGAGGGCTGAGAGCCCCTAATCGGAGAATCTCTGGGT
This sequence comes from Gracilinanus agilis, assembly GCF_016433145.1. Lineage (NCBI taxonomy): Eukaryota > Metazoa > Chordata > Mammalia > Didelphimorphia > Didelphidae > Gracilinanus > Gracilinanus agilis. The sequence goes on along the minus strand of NC_058130.1, from coordinate 21,451,530 downwards.
TAGAAGTGACCCCCAAAGGCATCTACTCTGATTGAGACTCCCCAAAGGAGAACCATCACACAACTCATCAAATCCTTTCCTTGAAAGCAAATGCACAGCCTCATCCAGGAAACCATTACCTTGTCAGATAACTCTAACTGCAAGAATTTTCCTCCTTAATTGAGCTGAAATCTGCTGCCCTTGATCTTACTCATCAGGCCTGGCTTTGCTCTGGGGAGCTTTGTAGGAATATCTCTTCAACCCAAGGGCTACCCACTTCCCACCCGAGTCCTTTCTGACCCAGACATCTCAAGCCATGAGAGTTTCCATGTCTAGGTCCCTGTTATATCCTGAGGAAAGTGTTAGCTCCTTCTGAGCAAGGGTTAATGATCATTTGGTCTTTGGATCCCCATCATATGATGGGCCATGTACAAACCAATATAGATCTCCATCATATAGAACAATAGAGACAATATAGGCCTTCATTGATCATGCTAAGAGATGGATGAAAATGCCAGTCTTTGTTAGCAGATGCAGGCATCTGACAATAATAGTAATAATAATAATAATAATAATAAACTCTTTATTGATTAAAAATCCACTGCTACAGTAAGACCTTCCAGTCAGAGATGTCCAGGAACCATGATCAAGGCTGTGTGTAACAACTGGCTGGGCAAAAAGGTCCATATGAAGTGCAACATTGATGACTCAGTAGGAGACCTAAAGAAACTGACTGCAGCTCAGACTGGTATTCGATGATGGAACAAGACTGTCCTGATGAAATGGTACATGATCTTCAGGGACCACGTGACCCTGGGGGACTATGAGATCCACGATGGAACGAACCTCAAGATGTATTGCCAGTAGGGGCAGCAAGATATCCTCCCCCAATGTGCACCTCTCCTCTCCTTTTAAAATAACATCAGTGCTATAGAAAAAAAAAACTACAAAACATTTTACATAACTTCCCACATGTAATGGGTATCTGATTGCTTGCCTTCACTGCTCCTACTTCTGCCCTCTAGGGCCAAACTGAATAGGAGTGATCCCTCTTCTACCTGCCAGCCCTTCAAAGACTTGAAGACAGCTCACCAGCCATCTCCTTTAAGCCCAGCCCAGCCCACCCCACCACAGCCTTTTCTTCTCTATGCTAAACAGCCCTAGTTCCTTCGAGGGAGCTTCATGAAGCAAGAACCCAAGGCCCCTTCATCCTCCTCATTGTTCATAAATAATGCTTTTTGTGGTAGCAAAAAACTGGAAACTTGGATGCCAACAGATGCCAAGTTTAAGCTGAACAAACTGGCATGTAAATGTAACAGAATAATATAGTTGAGTCAGATGTTGTTCCATCAAAGGACATGAGACTCATAAAAAGAAGCAGGGGTAAATGAGGAGAACCATATAATATCCACTGCCACCAGGAATCAAAAGCACACTCAAATAAATTAATAAAATTTAAAGTAAAAGAACTATTGAACTAATAAATAAGCTAGGAATTGTTTCTATAAAAAAAAAAAAACAAATAAACTAGATAGAGCATTGGTTAATTTGATTAAAAAAGGAAAGAAAAGAATCACATGACCAGTATCAAAAATGAAAAGGATGAATTTCACCTCCTCCTGAAGAAGAAATTAAAGCACTCATTGTGAGTTATTTTGCCCAATCGTATGCCGATAAATCTGATAATCTAGGTGAAATGGATGAATGTTTCCAAAAATATAAATTGCCCAGATTAGCAAAAGAGGAAATAGAATACTTAAATAATCCCATCTCAGAAAAAAAGAAACTGAAAAAACTGTCAATAAACCCACGAAAATCATCAGCGTTGCTATTTCCAACAAAATCCAGTACCAAGAGTTAGAAAGAGAAATTCCATTTAAAATAACTCTAGACAATATAAAATACCTGGAATCTACTTGCCAAGACAAACCCAGGAATTATAGGAACACAATTACAAAACACTTTTCATACAAATTAAAGTTAGATCTAAACAACTGGAAAAACATTAATTGCTCTTAGCTAGGCCAAGCTGATATAATAAAAATGACAATCCTACCTAAGTTAACTTACTTATTCAGTGCCATGCTACTCAAAATACCAGAAAACTATTTTATAGAACCAGAAAAAATAATAACAAAATTCATCTAGGACAGTGGTTCCCAAACTTTTTTGGCCTACCGCCCCCTTTCCAGAAAAAATATTTCTTAGAGCCCCCTGTCACATACTATCACTACCCCTTTGCAGTTATTCACCACCCCCAAAAGCACCTGTGACCATCACCGCTTCCCCTGGATCACTGCAGCACCCACCAGGGGGCAGTGGTGCCCACTTTGGGAATCACTGATTTAGGAGAACAAAAGGTCAAGAATATCAAGGGAACTAATAAAAAAAATGTGAAGGATGGTGGACTAGTGGTACCAGATATTAAAGTGTATTATAAAGCAGTAGTCATCAGAACAATCTGGTACTGGCTAAGAAATAGAAGGGTGGATCAATGGAATAGACTAGGGATAAATGGCCTCAGCAATCCAGTGTTTGATAAACCCAAAGATCCCAGGTTTTGCCATAAGAACTCATTATTTGATAAAAACTGCTGGGAAAACTGGAAAACAGCATGGCAGAAATTATGTATAGATCAAGATCTTACACCCTATACCAAAATAAGGTCAAAATGGATATATGCCTTAAACATAAAGAGTGATATTATAAATAAATTAGGGGAACATAGAAGAGTTTACCTGTTAGATCTATGGAGAAGGGATGAATTTATGACCAAACAAGAAATAGAAAACGTTATAAGATGTATAATGAATAATTTTGATTATATTAATTTAAAAAGATTTTGTACAAACAAAACTAATCTAACCAAGATTAAAAGGGAAACAACAAAATGGGGGGAAATTATAACAAATTTCTCTGATAAAGATCTCATTTCTTAAATATATGAAGAACTAAGTCAAATTTAAAAGAATCCAAGTCATTCCCCAATTGATAAATGGTCAAAGGATATGAATAGGCAGGTTTCAGATGAAGAAATCAAAACTATCAATAATTATAGAAAAAATGTTCTAAATTCCTCTTGATTAAATAAATGCAAATTAAAACAGCACTGAGGTACCACCTCACACCCAGCAGATTGGCCAATATGACAGTAAGGGAAAATAATAAATGTTGGAGGCGATGGGGCAAAATTGAGACACTAATACATTGCTGGTGGAGTTGCAAATTGATCCAACCCTTCTGGAAGGTTGGAATTACATCCAAAGGGCTATAAAAGTATGTATACCTTTTGATCCAGCAATACCACTACTATGTTTGTACCCCAAAGAGATTTTTTTAATGAGAAAGGACCTGTTTGTATAAAAATATTCATAGCTGCTCTTTTTGTGATGGCAAAGAATTAGAAGCTGAAGGGATGCCCCTCAATTGGGGAATGGCCGAACAAATTGGGCTATATGATGGAGATGGAATACTGTTGGGCTCTAATAGTATTCCATGATATCAATAAAGAGCTGGAAAGACCTACACTAACTGATACGGTGAAATAAGCAGAACCAGGAGAACATTATACACAGTAACTGAAACATTGTAGAACAATGGACTTTGCTACTAACGGAGATACAATGATCCAGGACAATTCTGAGGGACTTAGTGAAAAGGAAGCTATCCACCTCTAGAGAAAGAACTGCGGGAGTAGAAATGCAGATGGAAACATACCATCTCTCGCTTGTTTATTTGGGTACCTGATTTGGGGGTTGGGTTTTATATGATTATCCATTGACGAAAATGAATAACATGGAAATATGTTTTGTGTGATAACACATGTATGGTCCAGCCTGAATTATTTGTCAACTCCAGGAGCGGGGAGGGAGACAATATGGATTATATAACTACGGAAAACTCATGTAACTGGTTCAAACAAACAAACAAAAAAGCATGCTCCAAGACGTTAGCATTGTAACTGCCTGAGGAGGGAGGAAGCATGGATTTCTGTCAGGAAAGATGCTGGAGAGAAATTATAGAGAAGCTAACTAATTGGTTTTTCGTTATTAAGAGAGGGTTCTACTATTTGTGGAGGGGGAAGAGGATCCTGGGAAGTGACTGGCAAAAAAAAAAATTATCAATCAAAATTTGCATACAAGTCCATAGATATTCATATCTGCTTTTACATATATGCAAGCACAGATGTAATGTTCGCATAGAGTAATTGCATTCAGAGGCTGTAACTAAAAAGCCCAGTGAATCTGGAGTCCGTGAACTCGCATTTGGGCTAGATACGGCCCTCTCTGGGCCTCAGTTTTCTCATCTGCAAAATGAAGAGGGTGGATGTAATCAAGAAGAGGAAGAGCTGCCTTTCTCCTGGCATTTCAAGGCTTGCATAAGGCTGTTGCTTTAAGGAGCGCCCCGGGAGTGGTGAGGCCGGCGCTACTATTATCTTCCAGACGGGGAAACCGAGGCTCCAGCTCTACCTCTAGGACAGGCGGGTGCTCCCCCACAGCAGCCTGGGACGCGGGAGAGGGAGGAGACGGAAAGGGGTCGGGATGCTGTGAGCCTCGGCTGAATAGAGCCTCACACACACGCACAGAGCCCGCCCCCAAACACACACTGACACGCGAAAGCCTCCGCCCTCGGCCTCTGACTGGCTCGCGGGGAGATGACTCGCTCCACTTTGGTCCAGCGAGGGCTCAGCTGTTCCGGTTCAGCCGAGCTAGATCGGAATCTCGGGCCTCCTAGTGCGCCTGGGAGGCGCTGGGGGTGGAGACTCCCGGGACCTCCCCTCGGGTTTCAGGGGGGCATAACAGAGCGCTTCTACTGCAGGTTAGAAGCTGCCGGCCCTCTGCGGAGACCCAGGTGAGGCGTGCGGGCCCTCGCGGCCCTCTCCCCCCGCAGAGGGAGGGGGCCATTGGAGGAGGAGAAGACCCGGGGAAGCCCTTGCGGGGAGGGGCGCGGGGAGGGCGCTGACCCAGCCGAGACCATGTGCTGCTGGCACTCGGGGCTCCCGAGAACCCGCGTTCTCCTTGAACAACTTTCCAGGCCGTGGCCGGGCAAGGCGGCCAAGTGCCAGGGATGGATGCCTGGCGGCCCGCCTGAGACCGGCCGGGAAGAGGGAGAGACTGGGACTCGGACAGGCTGAGTTCGAATCCTGTCTCCGCCGCTTTTTACCGGGGCGACCTCGGCCAGCCCTCTCGCCTCTTCTCTCTGCGCCAGAATGCAAAGAGGTTGGATTCTGTGGCGCTAATTCCCCCTCCGAGGCTCTGCTGTTACCTTGGACGAGTCTTCACCCTCCGGGCCGCCCTTCCCTATCGGAACGAGGGAACGAGAGGGGCCCTTCTGGGCTCCGGCGGGTCCGCCCGTCGGGGACGGCTGGGCGGAGCGGAGTTATTTGGCTCCTGGAGATGAGCTCAGCATCGCCACCGTGGTGGGACGGGGCTTCCGCGGAGCCCCGGGGGCCTCCCTCACTAGGAAGCCAAGAGTTACTCTTCTGGAGCATTTGCACCTCTCACGGGATGCTCAGAAAAAACGGAGGAGCCCCCGGAGGGAGAGGGGATCCCCCAATGGGAAGGGAGGGCGCTAACGGCAGAGGGCAGCCGAGGAAGCCTCCACCTAGGCTGGACTTGAGGGAGAATCCCCAAGAGGGGGCTCCTTTGAGAAAAGAGAACTTCAGGCTCAGCCAAGGCCGAGGAGCTGGAGGCAGAATAGGTGCCCAGCCAATAGCAGGCGGGCCGGTGGAACAGAAATGTGGGAAACAGGAGACCAGCCTGCAGAGATGTGCTGGCCTGGCCTATGAAGGACATCGAGGGCTCCCTCCCCCTCAGGCTCTACTCTAGAGGCGTTCCTGTGAACGGGCAAGACTTGGGAAAGGCGGATGGTCTCCCTCCGCCTCCTATAGAATTCCAGACTCCATTCAGAGCACAGCTCCGGCACCTGGGGATGGACAGGGTTCTGTTCTTGTCCAGAGAGCGAGCGCTATGTAGCACCTAGAACACAGAAGTGCCTTGAGGGCACAGACTGTTGTGCCAGTGTCAGACACACTTGATCATACAGGGGGCAGCAGGGTGGCTCAGTGGACTGTGAGCCAGGCCCAGAGAGGGGAGGTCCTGGCTTCAAATCTGGCCTCAAACACTTCCTGGTTGTGTGACCCTGGGCAAGTCACTTAACCCCTTTTGCCTAGCCCTTACTCTTCTGCCTAGGAACCAATACACAGTATTGATTCTAAGATGGAAGGTGAGGGGTTTAAAAAAAAAACACCGAGTTGAATTAGCCTGACCCATTGTGGGACTCTGGGTGAGAATTTGCTGTTTGGGTTTTTTTTCCAAGGACCTGTCCAGGGTGGGCATTGCATCTAGTAAATAGGTGACTGGATTATAAGCATTTCACTGGCATAGGGAGTTCCAGTTGAGAAAAGTCCCTGTGCTGCTACTTGTAGCCTTGAGCCAGATGGACACCAAGAGGTGAAACATCTGTGACCTTTGGGCTGTGTGAGAGATCCCAGCTCGAATTCAGGACCCAGGAGTTCCTGACTGTCTCTCTTCATCTTCAGCCCATAGATTGTGGTGGGAAATCTAATAAGTAACATACTGACACTGATGGGAGCTAAGTGTCCATGGTGTAGGAAACTCAGGGCCTTCTTGGAGAGGATGCCCCTTGGCTGTTCTCAAACCCTGTGGGCTCTGGACTTCTACATACTCTTCCGAGTTATCGATGACCCCTCACACCCCCTCTACCACCCCAACCCCAACCCCCCCCCCAGCTTTGGCTTATGTGAGCTGAAGCTGTGAATATTTACTGTAGCACAAATGAAAATGGCTTAGCGTTCCCAGGAAAATTGTTTTTATCCCCCAGGCCCCTGAAAGGGCCATACTTTGAGAATCTCTGGCCTGAGTGTTCCTGATGCACATCCATTCCACTTCTCTTCTCCAGACCTTCCCTCTTGCCTGGAACTTACTCCCACCTTCCCTCTGGGACCTTCCAGAATCCCTACTAGCAGCTGATAGTCCCCTTCTCACCTTGTCATCTCCTCTGATAAAATGTAAAAAAAAAAAAAAAAGTTTGAAACTCCCTCTAATAATGAACCTCCATGTGCCTTACCCAAGGTCACACTGGCCATGTCTTATACTAAAGCGGGGATTTGAACCCAGGGCTTCCTCCTTTCAGTCCTGTTCTCTACCAGATGTTCCATACTGCTTCTCTTAACGCAGGATATTTTTTTTAAAGTCCTTACCTTAAAATCGAAGGCAGAAGAGCAATATGGGCAGGCAATGGAGATTAAGTGATTTGCCCAGGGTCATCCAGCATGCAAGTATCTGAGGCCAGATTTAAATGCAGAACCTTCTGTCTTGAGGCCATGGCTCTGTTCACTTGAGGCATGTAGCTGCCCCCTGCAGTGTTAAGCTTTTCCCTTTCTTGCTGCTTCAGTAGATGTTAAAATTAAAAATAAAATGAGCCTTTGTTTTTATTGGAAGCTTGGCACCATGAAAGGAGTTCTATAATATCCCAAAGGCAAACCAGCTTAACCTTATTCTCTTCAACTAGGCCGCACTTGTCCTCTAGCTATTCTCTCTCTCTCTCTTTCTCTCCCTCTCTCTCTCCCCCCCTCCACCCTCATCTCTCTGTTTCTCTCCCTTCCTCTCTCTCTCTTGGTTGCTCATCCAAAAGCATGTTGGAATCGAGGCAATAGATATGTTTTCATCCACTTGGTTTTTTTCTGTGTGGATGGTATCAACCCTTAAAACCTAAAAAGAACAGTTATCTTGTTCCCCTGAAAACCAGAGAGCCACAGAGTTATAGCTGTCAGCCCTAAACCCCAAAGACCTAGAGAGTGCTCAGCAGTATTGTTTATTTCCTTTAAAAGAGAGAAGATACACATGAGGTAGGGTTGGCTAGAACCCAGACCCAGGAGGAGGAGGAGGTTATGGGTTTTTATAGAACTCTAAGATGCTGGGATGTGGGGCAACAGGCCAGCAGATGGAAAGCCCTTCATTCAAATCTGGCCTCAAACACTTCCTAGCTGTGTGACCCTGGGCAAGTCACTTAACCTCCATTGCCTACCCCTTATGATCTTCTGCCTTGAAACTAATACACACTAAGACAGAAGGTAAGGGTTTGAAAGAAAGAAAGAAAGAAAGAAAGAAAGACGGTGTCTCAGGGATTGGGCAACAGGGGTGGAAACTTCTACCTAGCAACAGGAGATATTTGTCATCAGCCTGGAATGTAGAGGACAGAACTCTGATAAAAGAAGATGAAAGAAGACAGCCTCAGCATTTTCTTCAGTGACTCACTGTTCAGGGCTGATAGGAACCATTCTTGTGCAGCAACATTTGGAGGGTTACTCTCAGGGCATCCATCATTGTTTTATCAGGATAATCTGGATTTCTCGTCAAGGTCTAAAAATCAAGGCAATTCCAATAATCTAGGCTAGATGCTTTTGAGCAATGAAAGCTTTCTTCCAGGAGTCTCTGGGACAATCTAGGGCTTGATTCAATCAAGACCATGCCAAGCGGAAATTGATTTTAATTCCATTTTTAAGACATAGTCAAACTGACACAGGTTTAATACTCTCCCATGCCAGGTAGGTCCAAACTCTATACCTTTATAACTTCATCTTTCACCCTCATCCTAGAGAAATTTGCCTAAAGGTCAAGCTTTTTTCTTGTTATTACCGCTAGGTAATATTGAATTCTTTTGTGAATTGAATCTCCATCTTTGTATTGTCTACCTTTGTAACCATCCCCACCACCCACTTAACTCAGATTTGAGCTGATTCAGTCAGTCTTCCAAGACTACAAACCATGTCTGCAGACTAATCCTTTCCCCAGAGGATTATTCCCATTTCCCAAAGCAGAAGTAATGGGGAAGAGCTGAGGTGGCTCTTAGACTACCTCCCCATCAAATGATGGACTGTCAGACCAATCAGAAGGAAGACACAACTAGATTTTTAAAATTAAAAAAAAAAAGCATTACTTTTTGTCTTAGCATTCAATACTGTATATTCGGTCCAAAGCAGAAGAGCGGGAAGAACTAGGAAATAGTGGTTAAGTGACTTGACCAGGTCTCACAGCTAGGAAGTGTCTAAGGACAGATTTGAACCCAGGACCTCCTTTCTTTAAGCCTGGCTCTCAATCCACTGAGCCACCTAACTGTCCTCAACACATGATGATTTGAAATACTCCATTAGTCCTCATTCACGGTCTTTGGTCATTGAGAGAAGCCACTGACCCAATTCATTGGTTACAGCTCGCCTCTTTAAAAAATTGATCCTGCTTGGAACCTTGTCTCTCAGTGGACCTTAATCTTCAAATGTAGCAGCCATCTATAAACAGCAGCTTCTTCAGGACGTCACTTTCCCTCTTCAACTTGGATTCAGTGCGAAATCTCTTCTATTACAGTGAATATCTTTGTCCAGCATGTCCTTCCTTGTTTTATACCTCACTGATATTTCTTATCAGAGGATGGTGAATGGGTCTGTTTTTGTTATTCAATTTTGTAAGAGGTCATGAACAATTTTGATGATTGGATAGGAGACATCTTATTGTAAATGAGTCTCTAAGACTATATTTTTTTAAGAATTAAGAAATTTTTTGAAAATAATTAGCCCAAAGATACACGAGGATCTTAAACTCTCTACGTCCTTCCATTCAGATTGACACGATCCATTATTGAATCTAATTTGTGAAAGATCGCAGGTTCCCTACTAATACCCTCATCAAGAGTGTTTTTGATTCACATGTGGATGATTTGTAAAAGATTGAATGGCAGAGTAGTCAGAGAGGTTTATTCTCATTCCACATTCCATAGGTCTCCTTTTTCCCTTCTTTGATATTAATAAGGTCTGAGATTTTTTTCCCCATGCCTCTGGATCTTTCCTTCTTTTGTATATCTTGTCTATCAATCCCTACGTGCGCTTACAATTGTATCTCCTTCAGCATGGGTCTCCTTCCCATATATGCCTGGTCCAAGCTGGATGTTTTTCTTTTCCTTGTTGTCTTTAGTGCCATTTATATCTTTTCTATAAGCATGGTTGGGATTTTGTGTGATGTTAGGGTCCAAGTGCAGTGGTTTCTCTGTCCTTGATGGTAGAGTGGTGTGGTGGATAGAGAATGGGCCCCAGGCCCAAGAAGACTTGGGTTCAAGTCTTATTTGACACATGGGTTATATGACTGTGGGTGAGTCCCTCCAGACTCCCTCTATCAATTCCCTGAGACTGAGTTGCAGAGAAGTCACCAACATGCACAGGTGGAAGGAATTCTCTCATGCAGGAGTTCCGTGTACCAATAAAATCATAAATCTGGTTCCTATCCAAAAAATGATTCTTACAGATCTTTTCCATTTTTCTTCTATTGTCAAATTAATTCCATTTTAGGGTCTGCCAACTAACTATAGCTCCCAGGCCAAATCTGGTCACTGCCCGTTTTTGCATGGTCCTGAAAGCTAAGAATGCTTTTTTTTTTTTTCCTGTTTGCTTTTTTTGACCCTCAGGCCATAGTTTGTTGACCTCTGTTCCATTTTCATCCTTGAGTGGCCTGTAGATGCCTGCCTACTTGGATGTCTTGCCAAGATTTCTTTAAATTGGTCTTTTGGGGGCAACCGGGGTAGCTCAGTGAATTGAGAGCCAAGCCTAGAGACAGGAGGTCCTGGGTTCAAATCTGACCTCAGACACTTTCTAGCAGTGTGACCCTGGGCAAGTCATTTAACCCCCATTGCCTAGCCCTTTCCACTCTTCTGCCTTGGAACCAACGCACAGTAGTGATTCTAAGGCAGAAGGTAAGGGTTTAAAAAGATGATAAAATAAACTGGTCTCGTTCTGTCATTTTGGTCCGATCTGACTCTTCAGGACCTCATTTGGGGTTTTCTTGGCAGAGACCCTGGAAGGGTTGGCCATTTCCTTCTGCTTAGTTGACAGATGAGGAAACAGGCAAAAGGTGAAGTGAGTTGCCTATTATACTGCATGAGACCATGCACAGGTCTTACTCCATCCTTAAAAGAGAGGCAATAGGCTCTAGATCCCAAGACTATTGTGGAGTTCAGATGAAAACCCACAGGTAAGGCCTGAGAAACAAGCCCTGGGACTCTGGAGTGAGAAGACATGGGTTCCAGACCTGTCTGACCCTTGTGGCCTGTATGACCAGAGACCACTCGCCCCATCTCCCGGGGCCTGTTTTTTCATCTCTAAAATGAGGAGCTTAGAGCCGATGGCTGGTCAGGGCGCTCCCAGCTCCCAGCTCTCCATCTGTGATCCCGTGAGCTATGAAAATGTCAGCTTTTCCAGATCAGGATGAGGTCAGCCAGACTGGTGTGAATCACGCTTTGTGTCTTGTGTCACAGCAAGCCCTCCCCAAAGACCCAGAGGACTCGAGGGTTAGACGTAGTGGTCAGTCAAGCACTTCCTATTCAGGGCCACACCTGAGCCTCACCAATACCCTCAGGGATTATTAACCCCCTTTTACAGAGGAGGAAATTGAGGCTCAAAGAAATGAAGGGATTTCCCAAAGTCACAGAGATAGCCAGGGTCCGGAGGTGAGATTTGGTCCCAGGTTTTCTTTCTCCAAGCCTAATGCTCTAACCACTGAGCAATGCTTCCTCTGCTTCTGCTCTTACCAGTATAAAATTTACTGGATTCCCGTGAGTATTTCAGGCTTAGCTCAAATGTGAAAGAATTAGTAAACTGAGAAAATGACAAAAATCCAGAAAAAGAAGTGGGATCCTAAACAGTAATCCAAAGAGCATAGTTTATTTATACTTGAAAGGAAACTGAGGTCCAGGGAAGTAAGTGACTTGACTTGGTCACAGGCAGTAAATGGCAATGGCAGGATTTGAACTCAGATCCTATGACATCCATGTTCACTGACATTCCTGAAGCTTTTAAGGTTGCTAAGTGTTTTGTTTACATCACGTTGCTTGAGCCTCACTGTCACCTTGGTCTCCTTGCTCTTCTGCCTTTTCTCTGGCTGCCCTCCACCCTGCAAGCTCTCTCCCTCCTCATTTTTACCCCATGGCTTTCAGGTCAGATAAAGCCCTCCCTTCTGTAAGAAGCCTTTCCTGATCCCTCTTTTCCCTTGCCACCTGCCACCTTACTCCCCTGCTGGCTCCTTCCCTATCCTGACCATCTCCAAGGTATCCTTTCTATATCTCCCTTGTACATAGCTGTTTCCATGTTATCTCTCCCAGTACATTGGGAGATTACTTAATAAATGCGTGTTGACTTGACCATCATTTCCATTTTATAGATGAGGAAACTGAATCTCAGCCAGGCTAAGCTGCCCATAGCCACTCAGCTAGTGTCAGAGGCCAAGTCTTGGCTCCAGATCCAACAAGTGTAAGATTAAAAAGAGACTTCATGGCATCTTGGTGTCCTGAACAGGGCACCAGACTTAGAATCAGGAGGATCTGGATTCAAATCCTGCCTCAGTGGCTTACTAATAACTACATGATCCTGGACAGATAACTGAATGTCCGTAAGGTTTGTAAGGTCCCTTCCTGCTCTTAATCGAGATCATATCCTTTAGCATCCCCATCCCCATTTGTGCCCACCATTTTGAGTATTGTTTTCTTTGCCCTTCTTTGTGGTCAATTGGATTTGGAACTCAATTGTGAATTGTACCAGAGGATCAACTGTAGAAACTGAGGAAGGTAATGATTAAACAGATCCTGGAGGAGTTTAGCCCCAGGCTATGACTTTTCCCCAGGTTCCACCCAAGGTCATGAGTGGACACAGTCCTGTCTGGCACCTCTTGTCCAGATGTCATAGGGCACTGGTTACTCTTTCCTATCCCCTCTTGACCCATCATTAGGCTTAATTCTTCACTACAGAGGAAGAGGAGCCATAGGGAAAAAGCTTACGGCCAAAGCTGATGAGGTACATTTTGGGGTCTCTCTCTTGCAGAAGGCTGAGACCCAGAACCTCCCAAAATGGCCAACCAGATCTACAGCACAACTGCACGGAATACCTGGAACAAAAAGGTGAATCCCAGCCTGGATGCTGAGAGGCAAAACAAGTCATTCAACGTCGAGAGACTCACAAACATCATAGATGGGGGTGAAGAATTTACTCAGAGGAGGAGACAAGTTGGTGAGATGACCCTCTGACCTCCCTTCTCATCTCCCTTCTAACCAAAAACCCTCCAAATTTCACCACTGAAGATGGATGCTGTCTAGGCATTCCATGGTTCAGAGAGCTTCTAGTAAAATACAAATGTTTCTGGGAAGTTAAGCAGCCTAGAAGGCAATGTGATGTGATCATCACCCTCATCATCATCATTCCTAAATAGTACTATCAGGTTTGCAACACACTTAAAAAAAAACCTAACCTTCTGTCTGAGAATCAATACTGTGTATTAGTTCTAAGGCAGAAGAGTGGTCAGGGCTAGGCAATGAGGTTTAAGCGACTTGCCCATGGTCATCCTGCTAGGAAGTGGCTGTGGTCATATTTGATGCCAGGACCCCCCATCTTCAGGCCTGGCTTTCAGTCCCCTGAGCCACCTAACTGCCCCACCCCGCCCGTAATGACTTTTTAATTTTCTCATTTGTGAGAAAATTATTCTCGTAATTCTCATATTCTCAAGAAAATTCATTAATTCTCATAATGCTCATTTAGTCTTCTGCAATAACTCTGTAATCCTCCAATTTCCATTTTACATATGAGGAAATTAAGGCTCAAGAAAGATGAATTTACCCATAGTCACATAGGTAGCATATAGCAGTCAAGATTTGAACCCTGGACCTCTCACTCCAAATTTAACCTTTCCTTTAGGCTTGCACTGAGAGTAGGCTGGATAGACCCCTCAGGAAAAAGGATACATCTATTCACTTTCTACTCTACCACATGAGTACTACTTCTAGCAGATAACAGAGGGAGACATCATAAAAAAGCCTAGTTCCTCTCAAATATGGCAAGTAGAGAAACCCCTCAAAAAGTTTATTATATTTTAGTTGAACCTACAATCCCTCTTCATACACCCCCTCCAAAAAAAAGCAAGTTTAATTATGATTTTGGATAAGGTAACAGGATTTTTTTAAAGGATACTGTCATGTGAGACATCAGGAAGCTACAATATAAAAATACCTCAGATAATGAAACAGTATGCATAAATTCATACATATATGTACACATACTTACATATTTACAAAGAAATATAATAATAGACACCAAGTGGCATAATCTTTAGATATTTAAAGGAAAAGCTAAATTAAATGACCTACATAAAAGATCTATATATTAAGATAATAATTATAGGTGATTTAAACCTAACACTTTCAGACTTTGACAAATGCAACATTAAGATAACCAATAAGGTTGTGGACTTAAACAGAATGTTGGAAACTAAATTTGATAGATTTGTGGTGGTTATTGAATAGTAATCTTGAAAAACTGACTTTTTTCCTAGCATTGTTTGGCACCTTTATAAAAAATAACCCGGTGATGTACTGGGGCACAAAAAATCCATAAATATGAATGTAGAAAGGAAGCAATATAACACACTTTTTGCAGAACACAATGCAATAAAAAATAGTAACTAATGAGAGAAATGAGAACAAAAGATATTATACCTAAATGTAGAATATACTAAACAGTGAATGGTTCAATGAAAAAATAATGAAGAATAATAAACTTACTAAATTTAAAATTAAATTAAAAATAAATTAAAGAGAATTGTAATGTCGAAATGACATCCCAAAACTTAAGGGATACAACTAAGAATGGAAGGAAGAAGGGAGTAAAGAAGTAATAAGGGAGGACAGCTGGGTGGTTCAGTGAATTGAGAGTCAGGCCTAGAGACAGGAGGTCCTGAGTTTAAATCTGGTCTCAGACACTTCCTAGCTGTGTGACCTTCAGCAGTCACTCAACCTTCATTGCCAACCTTGATTACCACTCTTCTGCCTTGGAAGCAATAGCCAGTATTAATTCTAAGATGGAAGGTAAGGGTTTGAAAAAAAAAAGTCATAAGAACTAATAAATATCATGCAAAGTGTCTCCCCCAACCACTCACAGTTTGGCACCTCGTTTCTGCCACAAGGATTCAAAGCTTTCCTGTGGAATAATATTAATCATTTCATATCTGAACAATACCATATCTCAAATCTACTTTTGATTTAATGTATGGATTTTTTTTCTTTTTCTTTTTTCTCCAACAAAACAAACACTTCCCAACAAACAATCAAATAAACCCCACTTCACAGTACATTCCCTGAAAAGTTCAGTAAGATGACCTAATAGCATAATTGTGCTTGAAATTATATGCCACTTTCCACTTTTGTAATTTACCAATTTTTAGCAGAAAAGATAAAAGCTTTAACTTCAATAGCATGGTACCAACACTGACTGGTATGTTGGAGTTTTCATTTCTCTCAGTGTTGGCTTTAATCAGATTGGTTTCTTTCATTCATATATATATATATATATATATATATATATATATACATATATATATATATATGTATGTATATGTGTGTGTGTATCATTCTCTTGATGTCTGCTTTCTTTACTCTGTGCCACGTCATATAAGTCTTCCTATGTTTCTCTAAATTCTTCATTCATCATTTTTTACAGAACAATAATATTCCTTCAGAGTCTATAATAGACTTCAGAGTCTAGAGTTCTAATCATCATAAGAGTATAATAAAATGACAATAATTCTGCTTTAATTAATAATTGAATAACTTAAAAAGACTTGGGGAACAAATAATAATTGATTATGAATGTCACAGATAAAGAATGAAAAGGTAGGGAAAGTCCAGGACAAAGAGGGCAAAGTGAAAAAAGCACAGTGGATCCCAAAGAAGTACTTGTATCTCAAATTGGGGATGGGAAAAGGATGGGGAGGGGAGGGGAGGTTTTTGAAAGACTTAGCATAAAATTTAGGAATTATGAGTTTAGTCTGTGGATGTAGGAGTATTAAAGTTATGATGGTAGAAAGTTAAAGTAGTAGAAATAAAGACAACTGCATTCCCTTTTGACCAAATGAATAATTTGACAAACTATGGTATGGATTAGGTAGAAAATCTTTGCTATGACTATCTCTGATGGAAGTCTGACATCTAATAAAAATCAAGGCAGAATTGATATAAATTTATAAGAATAAGATTCAGGGGTAGCTAGGTGGCACAACAGATTGAGAGCCAGACCTAGAGATGGGAGGTCCTGTGTTCAAATCTGTCCTCAGACACTTTCTAGCTTTGTGATCTAGGGCAAGTCACTTAATCCATTGCTAGCCCTTATAGTTCCTCTGCCTTGAAACCCAGTATTGATTCTAAGATGGAAGGTAAAGCTTTAAAAAAAGATTTATTCCCCAAAGGAAAAAGGATATACAAACAAATAGTTCTCCAAATCAGGAATGTGGATAATCAATAACTATCTAAAAATTATTCAAAGTAATTATCATAAAAATGCAAATTAAAAGAACTCTTAAAAACTATTTTAGCCCCATCAAATTGACAGTTGATTTAAGTACTATAAACTGAATGCTGATAAGACTAAGAAGAAATAGGTACATGTGCCAGTCCTAGAGGAACTGAATTGATGCAATCTTTTCAGAAACAATATGACATTATACAATAAGGGTTATAAAATAATTTGAGCCTTTTGCCCCAGTGAGCCTACTCCTAGAACAGTCCCTGAGGATGTTATTGATAAGAAGGGAAACTAAATGGCCACTCATACAAAAATATTCCTAGCCACAATGCTCATAAGAGCAAAAAAAGAAAAGAAAAAGAGCTGCCCCCCCCC